>NC_137076.1:87173957-87750435 GCF_951640355.1 Cnephaeus nilssonii | reverse complement strand
CAGGACCCTGCCCAGGACTTTGCCCTTCCCTCCACCCTTGTCCCACATAACTGCCCACCTCCCCAGCCCCTGCCTGGACCCCTCCGCATCTGCCCTGCACCATCTCTCCATGCTTGGTCTTTTTGTGACTCAATCCAAAGAGGAGGCCTGCTTTCCTCTTCCAGCCTCCTGTGACCCCCACACACACTGCTGGGGAAAGGAGGGACAGGAAAGAAAGAGGCCAAAAATAAAGCATCTTGTTCTAAGCTTCCCTGTGACCCTCCAGGAATTTCCATGTAAACTCTCTGGGGCGTGTGAACAGGGCTCTCAGGGACCCTGCTCCCCTCTGCCTCATTCCTGCTGGGTGGAAGGCCATCGGCTGAATGTCCCCCAGGGACCCAGTCTCACAACCAGGCTCCAGGTCTCCCTGGTGTTGCCTGGGAAGGGCAGAAGGCAGCAGTGTGGTGAAAGGAAGTGGGAGGGAAGGGAGTCCCTAGAGGCCCCCGTGTGCAGCCAGGGCAGAATTGATGTCATGCCCAGCTGGGAATCTGAGATTCAGGCAGGAGGGGGGGTGCTCAGCCCCATGAGACTGGCCCAAGGCAGCCAGGGCTGTGATGTGAAATCCCAGTCGGTGGTGGGAAAAGCCTGAAGCCTAATGTTTGACTTCTCTCTGCAGTGTCACTGCTAAGGTTGCATACCTCTGGTGATGGGGAGCTCACTGCTTTCTCTCTTTGGATAGACTATTGGAGATTCCTTCCCAATATCCCGATGACATCTGTCTCGCTGGGGATGCACCCCTGTCCTTTCCGGCTCCTCAGAAAGCTCTTCAGATGGTGACTGCAGCCCCTTGGGCGTCCTGCTCGTTCTGATCCCACCCGAAGGCCTCCTGTTGCACTGGTGACATTGCAGAGTCACCGATGCCCAAACCCCAGGTCTCTCCCCTGCACTGGTTGCCTCCTGGTGGTGCTTTGGGGAGGGAGAAAACAGGCTAAAGAAAGAGACAGATGCCAAGAAGGACCAGTCCCACCTTCTGGGGCTTTGGTTCCTGGCTATCCAAGCCACTTCACGGCCAGGCCTTCCCCACTTTGCCAGCCTCAAACCTCACGGAGTCCCTAGACTTCACCCTCCGTTCCAACCAACAGGGCTTGTTCGCTCTCCCCTGAAAATGTCTTCCCAGCCCTGCCTCGGTTCCTTTGCGCACAGAGCTCCCCACCTGGAATGCATTCTCCTGTCTTCTCTGTCTGCCCAAAGTGTGCCCCCTGCTACTCTGACCCCCCACCCCAGGTTTTCCTCCCGAGAGTCTGAGCATCACTGTCATACATGGGGTGACTGGAGCTGTCCCCCTTTTTTCAAATCAAGCAACAGCACAGCCTGAAGAGCCCAGAGGGATGGAGGCACTTACCCGAGGGTGTTGGTTGCAGAGCCAAGGCCAGAGTCTTAGCCTGGCTCTCTCCCTTCCTCCCCTTCTATTCAGCTTAGCTCAGCAGATGCCCTCAGATTCAATGGTCTTGTGGGGCCACCTGCCTGAGGTCAGGCAATCGTGCCTGAGGGGCAGACTGACCAGTGACCTCCAAGCTCAGCAGTCCAGCCAGGGGTGGTGCCATCAGAGGCACAGCCGCCTTCCCTCCGGACACTTCTCCCATCCCTGTTGCCCTGAAGAAGGGGGAGAAGGAGGGTCCCCTCTGCCCCATCGGCTTCCAGTTTGGGGCTGTCCACCTCCTTCAGACCATGGCTTGGGTCAGAGGAGGGTCTTTGAGGAGGGGGCTCTCGGTACAGGCTCTTGGGGAGGAGCCAGGGTGAGCCTGCTTCTTCCAGCCTTGGCCTAGCTGACTGCCCCTTCCTCCCATCTCCCATGGGCTGTTTGGCTAAGGGGCAGCCTTGACCGCTGAGGCCCCCAGGGTACTCAGCCCCAGGGTACTCAGCCCCCAGGGTACTCAGCCCCCAGGGTACTCAGCCCCAGGGTACTCAGGCCCCAGAGTACTCAGCCCCCAGGGTACTCAGCCACACCAAGGGCTGCTCACTGGTGACGATTGTTTTGCAGGGTGCATCTTTGCCCCGAGCAGGCCTGGGGAGGGGGGCGTGGGGGGCGTGGGAGGCTATCCCCTATCCCAACAGTGACGAATCCAGAGGAAGCATGAGGCCTCCATGGCCCCTCCCCAATGCCCAGAGTGGGGCCTGTTAGGCAGGGTAGGACCAGAACTGGTTCTGGCTCACGAACTCACTGGGGTGGTGCTAGCGTGTGAGCACATGGTCTCTGGAGTCAGCCGCTCCTGGGGTTGAGTCCCAGCTTGGCTTCTTACAAGCTGTGTGACTCTGGGCCAATGACTAACCTTTCTGAGCTCCCAGGTCCCCTGCGGGATGATTCTTACCTCAGAGAGTGCTGGGCAAAGGATGTGGGCAGAGTTGATATGTGGCCATTGTGTGTGTTTTTTTGTTTGGTTATTGTTGTTAATCCTCACCTGGGATATTTTTCCATTGATTTTTAGAGAGAGAGTGTGTGTGTGTGTGGGGGGGAGACACAGAGAGAGAAACATAGATTGGTTGCCTCCCACACACACCCCGACCAGGGCTGGGATGGAGCCTGCAATTGAGGTGCCCTTGACCAGAATCAAACCCGTGACTCTTCAGTCCGTGGCTGATGCTCTATCCACTGAGCAAATCTGGCTAGGGCCAATTGTTATTTTTGAGGGAACAGTTTATCCCCTCCCCAGGTGGAAAGAAGATTTCGAGCCCTGTACATCCCCCCTACCCCCCAAAAGCTGCCTTTAGTATTCACAGTTTTGCAATTACTTTTTATTGAGAACTTACTATATGCCAGTCACTGTTCTGAGGGCTGTATGAGTTTTAACTCACTTAATCAGACGGCTCACTAACCCAACGAGACAGGTATTCTTATCATGTCCAAGGCCACGCAGGTCCTACCAGGCAGATAAGGGATTCAGAACCAGGCAGCCTGACTTCCCTCTGGCACCTTTAACAACCGGCCTACCACACCTCAGTCCCACTCTAGCAGCGCCCTGACCCTCGCCTGGTCACCTCATCACCTGGGCACAGGGATTCACCCCACATCTGAAGCCTCCTGGCTCCAGAGTCGGCCTGTTTCCTCCCTCGAACAAAAACAGGCCCGAATCGGTCTCCATGGGCCGTGAGAGCGGGTGATTCACGCTGTCCATTAAGGCACGCTGCGAATTGGAGAAAAGGTCTCTGGTGGCAGAGCATTGCCACCAACAATACTCTTTTGCAAGAGGGAAGGCGGGCTGGCTCTTGAAATGTGTGGTGAAGCCCCGTGGGGCCTGTCTAGACAGGCCCTTAGGAGGTGGCAGCCACTGCGGGCTCCCCTCCTCCCCTCCTCCCCACCCTCACCCCCGAATTCCTGCTGATCGGCCCTAAGGCGACCTCTGATTGGACCACAGCCACTGCATACTGCTGGGGGGCGGGGGAGGAGGAGAGGGGAGGGCCTCATGGCAGTGCCCACTGCCAACCAGGGCCTGCAGGGCACTCTGCAACTTGGTCCATATGTAGGGCAATTTCTAGATACCCATGTGGACAGGACATAGCAGCATTTTTGTTTCTTCCTTACATTCTTTATTACTCAAATTTGATAGATACAAAATGAAGTGTAACATATGTACTTCAAGAAATCTGGTCATTTCAAGTGCTGTCAAGGAGGGGCCACTCCTACACTGCTGGTGGCAGGTCACTTGGTTCAGCCACTTGGGAAAATAACGCGGTGCTCCCCTGGAACGTTCACAGGCATGTACCCCAGAACCCAGTAATCCTCTCCAGGTATAAACCCCAGAGAAACTCACGTGCACTAGGAGAAGTGGACAAAAATGGTCATAACAATCATCGGAAAAAGGCCTTTTCACAGATGTTTGCAGGACTCCATGGCCCTGAGCCCGGGGGACTGTTTTAGTTGGAAATTGCATTTGAGGTGGCCCCAGGCACAGCCCAGAGGTGCAGGCCTCAGCGACCATCTCCCCGGACCCCTCAAGGCTCACTCGGGAGTCAGACACAGCCCCGAGTTTCCGCGGTGGCATTGGGCCTGGAACTTTCTCGTCCTCGGTGCTGTGTGTGTCAGCTTGTTCCCAGAACTGGCCAGGCTGGGAAAGGGCTGACTTTGCCCAAAGGCCTGCAGTGTGGCTCTTAGGGACCAGTGGCAAGCAGACTCCTTTCGGTCCTGGGGCCGCGGCCGGGCGGAGGGAGAGCCGTGCCCCGGAAGACTGGGGTTCAAGCTCCATGCGGCCGCTCTCTGAGCCTCGTCTCCTCTGTGAGGTGGGTGGGAGTCCTTGTCACTGCTCACCTGAGAGTCACCAGGAAGTTCTGGGGTGGGGTGGCCCAGGGGCAGGGCAGGAGGTGGGAGACCCCTGGGGAGAGAGCTTCTGGGGCAGCCAGGAATTATAGTGTCCAGGCTTAACAATTCACTAGCCGCGTGACCAAGCTACTTAACCTCTCTGTGTCTCAGTTTCCTCATCTGCACAGTGAGGGTGAGGATAATAATTGCGCCTACCCCACAAAGTTGTTGTGAGGATGAGACGAATTGATTTGTGCCAAGGCCTTAGGTGGTGCCTGGACCGTCATAACCGCAGTCTCACTTTCCTATCCCTACCACCTTAGGGAGCCCGGGCTGGGCAGGGAGACGGGTCCGTTCCAGCGCTGCCGTCAGCTCTCTGGGTCACCCAGAGTAGGGCTCTCTTCCTGTGGATTCCGTGGCCTCTTTGCCAGAGTCCCAGGCTGCTTCACAGCACCGCATTCTCAAATCTCCATGTGCAGGGGAGCTTGCAAAGCAGAATCCTGGGCCCCGTCTCAGATTCCCTGTACTAGGTGAGTGTGCAGTGGTTTAGACCCCACACTTTGGGACACATGGCCCATGGACGCCCCACTGAGGCTCAGAGATGGCAAGTGGCCTGCCCAGGGTCCCTTGTCCGTAGTAAACAAGCCAGAACTGGACCCAGGCAGGGCCTCCTTTTGGACCATGATGGCCTTGGGTCTCAGGTGACCAGCGGTGGGGAGGTGTGGGTGCTGGGCAGGCTGGCGCTGGAGGACTGTGTCCATTTTGGGCCCCAGATGCGGCCAGAGCTTGTTTAGAAGTGTCTCCCAGTCCTGACCTCAGACCTCTGCCTCTACCTAGCTCTGCCTCCCCATGCCCATCCCACGTTGCCTGCTTTCCTCTGAGCCCCCACTTTCCCCCCCTGAAGTCCTCTGCTGTCCCTCTGTCCCCATCCCACGCTGCTGTCCTGACCCAGAGATCAGCCCCTTCCCCACCAGAGGCTGCCTGGGGCCAAGCCTGCAGTCAGAGCCCCTTCGGCTCCTTTTAATCACGTGAGGCCCAACCTCCAAAAGTTCCCACAGGCTACGGGCATCTGCTCGGACTCTAAGCTAGGGGCCAAAGGGCAGACTCGTCTCAGGGCTCCTGGGGAAACTTCCCGGCACTGGCTGCCCTTTAGCTTGAATGGGGCTCAGAAGCCACATCCTGCGTGGAGACTGTGTCCCCCAACAGCTTCCTGGTACAGATAGGAGGCTGCAGGGCGGAGAGGATAGGGCGCCTGTCCAAGGCCACCGGGCCCAGCAATGAGAGGCAGAGCCGGGCTGGCGCCCAGGCCCCATCCCCATCCCCCAGCCAGCGTGCCCATCCCACTGCCCTGGCCCAGCCCGTACTCCGGCCTTTCTGCCTGTCTGCCTGTCTGCCTGTCTGCGGAGCCTGAGCTGATACGGCTTCTCCTCCAGTTTTGCTTCTTGAAACCATTATTTGAATAGAGTTTTCCTTGCCAGGAGCCCCGGGCTCTTGGAGCTGTGAAATCAAACCTCGTGGAACACAGAAGCACTGTCTACCGAGGAGCCAGGGAGATGGGCCCAGACTCGGTCACGGCGGTGAAGCTCAGCCGGCAAGACATGAGCAGTGTCCACTCCCCCTGTTCCCATCCCGCTACCCCACTCCCCCGTTTAATCACAGCCACAAGGAGTCCTTGAAGCCAACAGGACCACAGATTCCACACATCCGTCAGGGCAGGAGGGTGCTTAGAGATAATCAAGTCCAGCCTCTGTGCAGATGGGGAAACTGAGGCCCAGAGAGGCAGAAGGCACAGAGCAGATTAGCAAGAGAGCAAGGACTAAACGCCCAACACAGTGTTCTCCTGGGGAGGATGCCACAGGCCCCCCCCCCCCCCCCCAACCCTGCCCATATCTGCCTCTCGTGCTTACCTCTCCTGTGTCTGGTCCAGGTGTGGCTCCTTGTGGCCCAGAGATGGGGGTCAGGCCATTTGGGGGATCTTTGAGGATGTCACTGCTTCTCAACTAACTTCACTGGGACTCTGGCACCCCTCACTGCTGCAGGGGCATTTTTAAACGGCCGACACTAAGCCCCCAGCCCCTTGCTCGCTGCTCCCTGGCCAGAGGCCCTCTGCCTTTTACCTTATATGAGCTGAAGAGGCAAGCCCAGTGTTGGGGTGAGGCGGGTGCTGAGCCCTCCCGGGGCCCCCGATTGGCCCAGGCGCCCGCCACGTGACCGCCTCGCCTTGACCTGCCCCTGGTGCCGAATGTTGCTTTTACCCCCTAAGGAAGGAGTGGTTGACAATTTTCATATTTCTTCTAAATTTGGAGATTTCAGACAATGCTGGGAGGCTTGGCTCCAGCTGCCAGAGGCCCATGTGGAAGTCATTAAGCCCAAGAAGGGGGGCCAGGGGAGAGAGGGAGGCAGGGAGAGGAGGAGGAGGAAGGGGGTGGGGGCCAGAGTTCTGAGGGTTGCCAGTTGTCAGCCTGGGAACATGAGCAAAGCCCTGGGAGTAAGCTGTGTGTGAGAATTTCCTTCCTCCTCTCCGTCCCTGTGTCCCAGGACTGGAGTGGGAGTGCTGAGATTTTCTGGGAACCTTTAGCCAGGAAGACATCAGTTCTGGCTCCTGGGGGCCTAGAGGGTGGTGGTCATGGCAAGGGACTGGGGACCATGAGGAATCAAATACACTCTCCAGAAAGCGGGGGCCCTGACTGGCCAACCCCATCATTGTGCAAAGGAGGCCAGGAACCCAGGAGGGACAGGCTTGCCCTCGTCATAGAGGCTCTGCCACAGGACAGGAGCTTGAGTCCAGACGCCCCCGTCTCTCTTCCCCCCGCCATCCTAGTTGTCAGAGATGCCCATCTCTTACCATACTCCTCCTTTCCCACGCTTCAGCCCCACCGGCCTCCTAGAACTATCTTAGCATTTTTTTTCATGCCTCAGGGCCTTTGCACTGGCAGTTCTTTCTGCCAAAAGTGCCCTTTCCCCAGAGCTGGCTCCTCCTGCTTCTGGTCTCAGCTCAAGTCACCTCTAGATGAGGCCTGGCCTGGACGCTGTATTATTCCCCACCACTGCCCCTGCTCATGGCCCTCCAAGCCTGCCACACGTATGCCCTTATTTCACGTTTCTCCTGGGTTAGTTGCTCATTGTCTAGCTCTCCCAGGGAGCGTGACCCCCTGGGCAGGGTCTGTGTCCCCAGGCCTCCACAGTGCTGGTGCAGGATGGCCAGAAAGACAGCTTATCGAGGGGCAGCCGCCAGCACTGGAGCAGCTGCTCTGAGGCTGGAGGAGGGCTCCTCCCAGTGGCCAGCCTCGCCCAGAGCCGAGGGCTGCTACCCCATCCCTGCCCTTTGTTGTTCAGAACTTCCCTTCTGTGGCCAGGGGGCTGGACCAGAGCTACCTCCATTCACATTCTAATTCCTGGTCCCCTGGCTCCTGGCTGCCCCCTCCCTCCCCTCCCTCAGGGCCTGGATTCCCTCCAGCACAGGACCTTGTGCCATCCTGGGGCCAGTGGCCACGAGGGTTGTGGGATGCTCAACCCAACAGTCCCTGGCCTCACAAGGCCCCGGTGTAGCAGGGCATCCTCACCTCCTCTTCCTTCCTTCTGAGGAAACAGTCCTCCTGATGCGGGAGGCCTGTGAGCCTGTGACTGCCCTGTGCTCCCCAGCCAGTCAGCTGTTGCTCTGAGCCTCACCTTCCTCCTCTGTGAAATGGATGATAAGGCCTGCCTTGCAGCATTGCCCTGAGGGTCAGGTGGGGCGGCCCCTGCTGTCCTGGGGATGGAGGGGGGCCTGGAAAGTTACTTAATGTCTGCGAACCTTATTTTCCCCTTCTGTAGCATGGAGTGAGAAACAGCACCCCCTTTTAGGATTGCCATGACCAAGAGGCGAGACTGTGCTGACGAAGGGTTAGCCCAGGGCCCACTTCAAAGTAGGTGCTCAGTGAGCGTCCGGTGTTGTTAAGTGTTGTGACTCCGGAGCTGACACACAGCAGACTCACCATTCATATTATCCCTTTCCTTCCTGAACCAAGGAGATGGATTCCATTCATACGCTCTCCCCCACCCCACCCCACCCACCCCCGCCCCACAAGCCCGTGGTGTAAGACCATGGGCAGGGAAGGCGTGGAACCCCGCTCCCCACCACGCTCACGCTCAGGGGGCCAGGTTAACACTCCAGGCACCACCAACAGATCCCAGGGCAAAGATGAAGCCCCCCAGTAAAACCATCAAGATGATGGAAAGTTCACTCTGGAGACTGTGAAACTTAACCTATGCTTCTGTTAGTTCTGCTACTGTCTGAGCATCAGAGAGTTTCCATCGAGATTGAAAGGAAAAACAGAAAAACTTCCAGTCTAAGTTGTGTTGAGAGCCACCATGTCAATGCCCCAAACTCTGGGCCTGGCTAAACACCGCCAGGCTGTTATCAGAAAGTTCATTATCAGAGGTCAAGACAAGGAACTAAAGCCACCCAGAGACAGAGCCTAGGACATCCTAGGAGAGGAGGTGTCCTGGCACCAACGTATCTTAACCCTTTGCACTCGCTTGCTTTTTTCTCGATTCCTTTATTCTAATGCTAACAGTGTCGAGTCACACTCGACATCCGAGTGCAAAAGGTTAAAAGGCTAGCTTAATGGCAGCCATTTGTGACTCAGTGTCATAAATCTGTCTCAAACATTTCAAAGCCGTTTTTATTTCCTCCCATACCCCCTCTTGGGAGTTATGAGTGCTTTAGGTTTATTAATCACTGTGTGAAGTGGCTTTTCTTTCCAGACTGTGGCAAGCAGCCTTGAAATCCCTCCATTCCCAGAGGAAACAGGTCACTGATACTCCTAGTATGTGTGGGTAAGGCGTCTTGGGAGGCAAAGGGAGGGCTCTTCTTAGGAGCTGGGTGTGAGAGTGTGTGCGGTGAGTTCTGTGTCTTCAGACAGTGTGTGCAGTCAGGGGCAAGGGGAACCCCAAACAGGAGGGGCCTGAAGAACAGGGGACTCATGGGGCCTGGGAGAGACACCTCACTCCTACAGGTGATCAAGGAAGAGCTTGCCTTGGAACAATTAGAACCTTTAAGAAGATGGAGTTCAGATCCACATAAGAAGGACTTGGAGGGTGGTGAGCACATAATGCAATGTACAGATGTTGTACTACGGAATTGTATACCTGAAACTTACATCATGTTATTAACCAGTTACCTCAATAAATTCAATTAAATAAAAAAGAAATTGATAACTCTTTAAATTTAAAAATTTTATTTTAATTATTTTAAACTATATTTTTTATTGATTTCAGGGAGGAAGGGAGAGAGAGAATCATTGATTGGCTGCCTCCTACATGCCCACTACTGGGGATCAAGCCCAAAACCTGGGCATGTGCCCTGACTGGGAATTCAACCGTGACCTCCTGGTTCATAGGCTGACGCTCAACTACTGAGCCACACCGGCTGGGCAAAATTGGTAACTCTTAAAAATGAAAAAAGGACTTTATAAGTCAGTGGAGCTCCTCAAGGATGAAATGGACTAAAGGGCTGTCTTGATAAAGTTATGCGCTCTCTGTTCCTGGAGGAATGCAAGCAGAGGCTGAATGACAACTTGCAAGTCCCTCCAAGGGCTGAGATCCTATGCACTTCATCACACACTGCATGTTCTCACTCCCAACCTGTCCCCAACCACCAGCCCTGACTTCACACCGATTTGACCCAAAGGCATAGCTCAGAGGGGACCAGTGGGAGACAGTTATGTATTGGAAAGGGCCATGAGCTCTGAGTTAAAAATCAAGCTCCATGTGTTTTCTTTGACGAGCGTAAGACTTTTGTTTCATTGATTTAATTTGATTCTGAGAGGTAATAGTCAATTAGTGAAGACACGCTTATAATTTGTAATCAAACCAATTTCTCAAAACATCATTCCATAGAAAGCTGTGCATAGCATATGAATGAGGTTAAAATCATGGTACAGAAGAAGATATATGGTATAACCCCATTTAAGTAAAAGGATGTGTCTGTGAAATTACAATGAGATGCCACTACAATCCTATTAGGATGGCAATAATAATAATAATAATAATAATGATGGAAGAAGAACCTCCTAGTTACTTAGATACTTGTACATTGATGTTCATAGCAGCATTATTTATAATAGCCAAAATGTGAAAATAATCCAGGTGTCCATCAATAAATGAATGGATAAACAAAATATGATATATACAGTATATATATATATATATATATATATATATATATATATATATATGTATATATATATATATGTGTGTGTGTGTGTGTATGTGTGTATACACATACATATATATGTACAATGAAATGTTATTCAGCCATAAAAAGGATAAATTCTAGTACATGCAAGAACATGTATAAACCTTGAAAACATGCTAAATGAAATAAGTCAGATACAAAAGGACACATACTGTATGATTCCACTCATCTGAAGTATCTAGAATAGACAAAATCACAAAGACAAAGAAGAATGACGGTTGCCAGGAGCTAGGGGGAGGGGAATAAAGTTGCTATTTGGGATGCTGAAAAAGTTCTGGAAATGAATAGTGATGATGGCTGCACAACACTGTGAATGTACTTAATTGTACACTTAAAAATGGTTAAAATGGTCAATTTTATGTTATGTCTTTTACCATAATTTTTTTAAAAAGATGTATCTGTGTGTGGGGATAAGTGTGGGTGAAGCCAGGTGCCCTGCTGGAAGCTGAGTTTGTCTGACTCTTAGTCTACGGCACAGACAGGCAAGACAGTCGCTGTGGAATGCCTGAAGGGAGCGTCTCTGGGGAAGGCAGGGAGGATGGGCCTCCCACTGTCTTGGGAAAAGGACGCAGCAAACCTTTTCTGCTGGTCAGTGGGGAAGAATGGCAGTGTGTGGGAGGCCAATGGTGTGTACAGTCCGAATCCCTGTGACCCCTGGCATTCGAGTGCTGATAGGAAGGGGGACAGCTTGCGTTAAAGGGCCCTGGGTGGTTGGCTTGGAGCCCTTCCCCGGTTGAGGGAGAATATTAGCTTCCACCTCTGTGGCTGCCTTGGGAGTTGTGGACTTGACCCATAGCTTGGATATGACTCACTGAAACCAGCTTCTGATCAGACATTCATGACCTACCACAGTCAGCACATTGATACAGCACCAGGGCACCAGATGGGACTGGACACCGCCCCCACCCAAGACCCTTGGACGCATAAGAGGACGGTGGTGAGAGCCTTGGAGAGAGCAGCTGCACTGCAGGTCTCACCTCCTGCTGTAACCAGCACATGGGCCTTGAACATCTGAACTCTTGGGGCCACTGAGCCACACTAATGGCATCCTGAACTGGGCAAAGGAACACCCCAGTAACATGTATGTGTGCATAGGATTGCACATGTGTGTGAAAATGCAGTTAGATATTTGAAAGAATGTGGGAACTTGGGTAATTCTGGCTTATTCCATTATTGTTATCTGTACTTGATTTTTTCCTAATTCACATTGAGCATTTGTTGTTCTTGCTATCAGAAAAGAGGTAATTATCACATTTTAAAAAGGCACATAAAAGGTCCTTGACAGCTTACTTTGTGTTAGAACTTACAGATGCCAAGTGTGCAAAACTGAAAATTCAACACAGGGCTGTTTGACAAGGAGGGACCGGTCAAGGTTCAGTTGTAGGAAACCATTCTTGTTAGTTTAAGCAGAAAGGGATTTCCGACAGGGACTCGGGGGCTTACAACTTGTTGGAAAGGCTGGAGAAGCTCCAGGCAGGGCCCTGGACAGGACTGGGTCGGCCGCACCACTGAGCTGTCCCCCTAGAGCAGCTGCTGGGGTCAGAAAGGGCCACTGGCTGTTGGCTTCAAGAACACAGACTGTGCGGAGTGCAGGGGCCAGGAAGCCATTCTCGCCACTGCCATGACTGTCCTTCCACACCCACAAAGCCAGCGATGGCTCTAACTAGTTTCTTAGGGCTGCTGTGCCAAAGTACCACAGACTCCGTGACTCAAACAACAGCGATGGACTGTCTGCCAGTTCTGGAAGCAAGAACTCCAGGATCAAGGTGTGGCAGGGTCGGGTCCTTCTGAGGGCTGTGAGGGGGAATCTGTCCCAGGCCTCTCTAGAAGCTTCTGGTGGTTTGCTGGCAGTCTTTGGCGTTCCTTGGCTTGTAGATGCATCAGCCTGCTGTCTGCCTTTATGTTCACATGGTTTCTCCCCGTGACTGTCTGTCTCTAATTCTCCCCCTTTTATAAGGACACCCGTCATATTGGATTAAGTCCACCCTACTTCAGTATGACTTCATTGGAACTAATCCTATCTGCAACTGCCCTATTTCCAAATAAGGGGGTTACAACGTCAACATATGAATTGGGGGGGGGGGGCAGGGAGAGGACACGGTTCAGCTCATACATGAGTAATGGAACATTGCTGTGGAAAAACCCATATAGTATTGCTTGATGTCAACTACAGTGATGAAGCAGGGATATGACCTTCATTCAGAACCAGAGAGTCTGGGAAATGTTTTTACCTTCTTAGGCTCTGCAGTAATGAAGGCATTCTAGGAGTAGGTTGGAATGGATGCTCTGTCAATCCACCAAACCACCCTCCTAAATCCAACACCCTCTACCCACTACCCCACTCCTGGTCATTTTGTGGCTGGCAAAAGTTCACACCACCAAGCACATGAACTTGGGGTACTAGAAAGAGCACTGTCCTCAGAAACCAGGAGTTGGAAGTCGGAGCCCTGGCCTTTCCCATAACTTGTGGGGTGACAGCACAGCTAACCAACACCCATTGATAGGAAGTCCCACCACCCACCAGACACTCAACAAGCACTGTGGTGCTCACTTTCACGACCGCACTCTAGAACCTTGTGCCGCACGCTGGTAACTCACTTCCTACATTTTCTCCCACAGGCTGCCCCACCCAAAGGTGTTCTTTTAGTTTTCCTTGCTACCCTAAGATTTTTTTAAAAAGATAACTGTCTTCTCCCAACCATGACCAATTGCCTGCCATCACTTCCTGGGGGACATTGGGTACCGGATTACCTCAAGCTGAGCCTCAGTTTTTTTCGTTTGCACCATAGTAGGGTTGGACAACTTGTTACTGAGGAAGGGACAGAGAAAACAGCCACATACACTGGCCGTGGTTGCTTCTGCCTCGGAGGGGTGAGACCTGACTCACTTCTAGGTGACTCTGTTGACTCATAAAGGTGAGGCCTCCTGGGCCCAACCCAGAGAAGAGGAAAAGAGAGGAATGTAATGATCTTCTTCATATAGTGCAGTGATGGCGAACCTATGACACGCGTGTCAGCACTGACACGCGTAGCCATTTCTGATGACACGCGGCCGCATGCCGAGGATGAAACATTTGCTGCTCCTGAAGATGAAACATTTGCGACTAGAGTCTTGGAGTTAGTTTTTTCCTCAAAGTGACACACTACCCGAGTTATGCTCAGTTTTTTGGCGAAGTTTGACACACCAAGCTCAAAAGGTTGCCCATCACTGATATAGTGACAGGCATTTATGTATTTATTTATTCACTTATTAATATATATATATATATATATATATATATATATATATATATATATATTATTGATTTCAGAGAGGAAGGGAGGGGGGAGAGAGAAAGAAACATCAGTGATGAGAGAGAATCATTGATCGGCTGCCTCCTGCACGTCCTCTATTGGGGATCGAGCCCACAACCCGGGCATATGCCCTTGCCTGGAATCGAACCCTTCAGTCTGCTAGCCGACACTCTATCCACTGAGCCAAATCAGCTAGGGCTAAAATATATTTTTATGGATTTTAGAGAGAGAGGAAGGGAGAGGGAAAGAGAGAGAGAAAAACATCACTGAGAGAAACACCAATCAGCTGCCTCCTGCATGCCCCCTACTGGGGATGGAGCCCGAAACCTGGGCACGTGCCCTGACTGGAATCAAATCTCTATCTCCTGGTTCATGGGTCAATGCTCAACTACTGAGCCACACCAGCCAGGGCCTTTTCCTGTTATTAACAATGCTGCAAAGCCTGTCCTGGTACCTGTGTCATTCCTATGTGGGGGTGCCTCTTTCATACAAAGGCCTGGAAGAGCAGTTGTTGGATCATAGGACGCATGCATTTGTGATTCTGAGATATATTGTCCCCTGTCCCCCCACAGAGGTTGTAACCAATATGTCCTCCCACCAGCAATGGATGGTCTCTCCAGGCAGCCTGGGGGAGAGGGAGGAGGAGGACGAGAACCTGGGAGGAGAATACACAGATAAAACATATAAATTGGGAACAGGGCAGTGAATACATAGAACCTGGCAGTAAATACATAGATAAAAAATAGAAATTAGGAAAGATAGAAGTAAAAATAGAAGAACCTAATATTTTTCCTAAGCCTGGAACGATACCCCATTTGGAAACCATAGGCCTAGCTTTAAGAAAGTGTAGAGCTGGCTAGTCCAAGGGACTTAGAGGTGTGTGTGTGTGTGTGTGTGTGTGTGTGTGTGTGTGCAAGAGCACATGTACTAACTCAGGAATGGAGGTGCTGGGAGAACTGGGAGGCTTGGGACATGGGAGGGCTTTTCTTGAGTGGCAGTGGCCTGGGCTGAGCTTGCATTGGAGCCCTGAGTGAGTTGGGGGCCATGGATCTGTAGTAGATGGGCTGGGCCTTAATTGTCTTGGCTTGGGAGCAGCTTGGCAAGATCCTTGTACCCCAACTTTGGCTGCATGAGTGGGGGAGCCTTTCAGCTTCATAACGATCCCCTTCCTCACCCTTAGAGTCCCCTTAGATAAGTCCCTTGCCACCTTAAACAATGAGCTTAACTATGGGGACTTAGTTATGTATTATAATTATACTGTATATAACATGAGAGACTTCTGTTTTTATTTCTATCTTTTCTAATTTCTATTTTGTGTGTGTGTGTGTTAAAGGAATATAACATATTAGCAGAATAGTACTTTACAGAATTTGTAAAGAATTAAAAAAAAATAACCTACTTAAAATTTATTCATTTAAATAAACATGGCGATCCAGCTAGCTTCTAGCCCATTTTTCAGGAGAGGGAGGAGGGCTTGTGCTAACAATGACTGCTATTGCAGGGGGGCTCAATTTGACAAGGAACCCAAGAGTAGAACTTGCTCGCTGTAGAACAAATTCATATTCACTGCCTATGTGTGAGAGGGTTATGGTAACAGGGGGGTTATTGGAGACAATTTCCAACTCCGAGCAACCTGGCTGGTGGGATTAGGGAATATTACTTTAATGTCCCCTCGGGCCTTGGCCTAAAGTTTGCGTGCTCATCTCTCCCCTCTGCTGCTGAGGCCCCCTCCCAGCCTCCCCCCCTCCCTGCCCCCACTCCACCCATGTCTTTCCATCTGACACTCCTCAGCCAGCCCTTGGAACTGCAGGCTGACTCCAAGCCTTCGTAAACCACCCAGGACTGTTAAACAAATCCTATAATTAGAAGCCAGGTTTCCTAAACGAAGTGAAAAATGTAACGCTACCCTCTGTTTGTTCACTGGATGCTCAACGCATGTCCCATGACCCAGAGGAGCTGTGACTTTGGGTTTCCAAGAAGCCTTAATAAGGTAATGTTTATAAAGTTCTTAACTTTACAACTCCGCTGGAATACGACTCTGTGAAACAAGGAAAAGCCATAATTCCAAAGAGATACCCCCTACCCCCATCCGCACCCCACCCTGTCCCAGTGGTGAGGAATGTCGTCCCCTTATGGGGTATGTGGAGAGCCCCAAGACTTGGATTAAAATAAGTGAGTTCTGGCCCCAAATCTGACCCTGAATTGCTGTGTGACATTGTATCAGTCTCTTTCCCTCACTGGACTTTATTTTTAAAAGTAAATCTTTATGAATTTGGTAAAGTACTATTCCAGTCTCCCTGTCTGGAAAAGAGAAGAGATGATAAGACTTGCTTGTTCTAAAAGTCCCTTCAAACTCCGACATTCTGCAGTTTCATTCTGTGCCTCTCTGCCATTGGGTTTGTCTCAAGCAAGGATTCTTCTCCAAATTCAACCTCCCTTCTCTGGACTCTACAAAAGCACTTGGTAATGAAACTTGAACTGGGTAAATCTAGTTTGGGGTTGGCAAGACCCATAGATATACCTCTTCCTCCCTCGGCTTTGAACACCTAAGGGCCTCTCTCATGAGCTAAAATGCACAAGAAATAATGTGAAAATAACTTGTGGAAAATAAAACAACAAAAAGAACTCTTTAATTCTTTGAAGGACTTCAAACTGGTCAATATGAGGAACAAGGAAAAGAACAGGGCTGTGCTGCCTGGAGATGGTAGCCACTGTTAACTTCATGCTTTAACTTTATGTTAACATCATAATAGCTGACATTTATTGGGTTCTTTCTATGAACCAGACTCTGCGGAGGACTCACATCCATCCTCTCAGTTAACCTCACAGCAAATCTGGGAGGTAGGTACTTTCTCATCATCCTCATTGTACAGATAAGAAAAGGACAGTTAAAGAGATGATAGAATTTTCCCAAAGGAAATAAGTGGTTGGAATAGAGACTCCAGAACCCGTTCTTGACCTCTATAAATCTGTTGTCTACAAACCTCTGATCCTTTGTGGAAGTCAATGTTGTGGTGAAGCTTCCATCACTGTGTCCCTGAGTGATTCCGATGAACAGAGCATGCCCTGCAGCCAACTTGTGAGAAAGACACTTTCCCTGGGCTAAGCCTCCAAGATCTGGGGGCTGTTTGTTACTGCAGCACAACATGGCCCCTCCTGACTGATACTCCTTGTCATTGGGCAGAGGGAACAGCTTTGTTCTGTGTATTCTCAAAAAGCCAATTTGTCATCAGTGGAGGAAAGGGAGGTGGACATTTAAAACAAGTAGAGACTAATAAGAGACTCAGGAGCATTGAATTAGGAGCATCATTGAGAAGCCAGCAAAATGACCAGTAAGGTCTCGTTGTGCCTGGGACTCTAAGAAATGGTCTAAAAATTGAGAAGATTTGGAAGTGATTCTGGAGTGACGAGGTCAGAGCTAGCTCTGTGGTTGAGATAATGGCATAGAATGCAAGGGAATCCCAACCTGGAAGATAACAATTATAGACATAGATAGCTATGTGATCACCAGATTGAAGAGCCAAACCAGCCCAGCTTTTCCAACAACGCACTACTGGAGAGAAAGAGATCAGGATCCCAACCCTTGAATTTTCTCTGGAACTGACTCAGAAAACATTCTCCCTGGCACCAGGCCCTCTCGCCAAACACATTTCCCCCCAATGTAGATTTATCCGTAGAACACAGCTAGGCCATGTCAGAAATCATTTGGGTGACCTTTGGCACTCTGTGTACACTGAATGACAGGCAAGGGTGCCCACCTGTAATTGCTGCGTGGCTTCAATGCTCCTTTCCTAAACTGGGGCAAAGGTTAGCGTGGGTGGTGGTCAAAAGTGGCCTCAGGGGCCCAGGCTTTCATTCTAAGCTCTGCCCCCTTTTCTGTGCTATATGATTATGGGCGGGTTATTTCCCTTCCCTGGGCCTCAATTTCCTCTTTTGTAAAATCTTTACAGTCACATGGGGTTGATACAAACAGTAAATACAGTCAGATATAAAGGTGCTTTGTAAACTGTCGAGTGCTATACACACGCCAAGGGTATCCCTCTTACCACCGGGGCGATGATCGGTAGTATCTGCCTGGCTCCTGGGGCTGGACCATTTCTGTCTCCCAGGACCAGAAACCTTGAAACTGCCTTGTAACATAAAAACAATTATGGAGGCTTCTTTCCTGGGAACCAGACTTTGGAAATGGTCAGACTCCGCATGAGCCATTTCTTCCTCTTTCCTCACAAATGCAATATTTATGAGAACTGACCTTCCAATGGAAATTTGGCAAGCTATCACATTCTGGAGACAGTGTACCTTCCTCCACACGCCCCGAGGGCTGAGGTCATGGGCTTCCCAGGAGATCCTGCAGTTCCCAAGGATGCAGGAGGTACAGGAGACTGAGAGGAGAGGGGCCCCACAAGAGTCCCTATACTGACCATAGGCGGACCCTAAAATACCAGTATCGTGATGTCTGCCATCCTCTATAAGAGCATCAGCTCGGGACCTGTTTAGCTGTTCACTGCTGTATGCCTCTAATAGATGCTCAAATACAGATTTGTGTCAAATGAAGCGAATGAACCCTCCTCAAGAACTCTCAAGGGTCCTCATTGCCCATACTTTGCAACTTACTGTTTCCCAGACAACAAACTTAAACCATCCCCTGTTTTCTCAAGATCATCTCTCCACAGGTTCAGGCCACAGAGACACACTTCTGCACGGAGGCCAGGGCTGGGACGCACTGGAGTCCTCAGAGCCTGGATGTTTTTGAGGCTGTTTTCTGGGGGAGGAAGGATGGGGATGGAGGCCTTGGCTATGGCCATCAAGGCTCCTTGCTGAAGTGCGATGTGATGCTGCCTGTCACCTCAAGGGGTGGGTTGTGAGTAGCTGCTCCCTCAGCAAGACCTGCCCTGGTCACAGGTCCCCAAGACAGGCAGTGAGAAGCACATGTGTCAATCAGACATGTTGGCTACCTGTAAGACCCTTCAAAGCCATAACAAAACGAAACACACACATACAAGACTCCGCCCATGAATTTGCACCCATACAGATACACACCAAACAAGTGCAATAAAAACAGCACTGCTGTGGCAGTGGCGGAAGCTAACATGTAAGGCAGACTGATAAATACCGTCCGTTTTTAGCTTGGTTCCGGGGAGCAGGCCTTTGAACACAAGCTGCAAAGGAAATCTCTCCCCCTCCTAGGACTCCTCTCCTATAAACAGCCAGAAGACATGGACCCCCTTCTTCTCCCATCCTCCACAGCCCAGGCTTCTTCCTCCACCGGGGTCCACACTCGGGGGGTCTGAAGAGAACATTTCTCATGCTGTACCCTCTTCCTGCTCCCGCTGGAGGATGGAGCCTCCCACCCGAAATAGACACAGACCCACCCTGCAAGAGGAGGGGCTGACAGCTCTGGGGGGAAGCCAGAACTCTGGATCTTGTAAGTCCAGATGTCCTGTAAACTCCGACCAGAGTATAAACATCCCCTGGGACTGAGGGGAGGATGTGCTGGTGGGCAGGGGGGCCGGCGCCTCTGTCTGCCCTGGGGACACGCTGTTTATTCCATGTCCCTCACGAGCCCTCTTGGGCTCCTTCCTGCCCCAGGTCTGGGCAAGTCAAGGCAGGCAGAACAGCCCTATATAGGGGTCTGAGGCCTTGAACATAGACTTCAACCTCTCAGGGCTGGAGAGGAACTATCTATTAAAGCTCTACCAGTCCCACCCTTTCCTCTCCTTGAATCTCCCTCACAGCACTCCCAGCTGGTCTTCTGGCCTCCGGTCTTTTCGGCTGATGGGGAGTTCACTCTTTTCTAGGGCAATCCATTCTACTATTGGGATTTGGCAGTTAGAAAATTCTAGGAAAGAGCTGACTAGAATTGTTCTGTGCAACCTGATTGAGCAGCGCTAAAAACCACGGGTACAACAAAATAGCAGCAGGGCCATTCGCCGAGCACCGCTCTGTGACAGGCACTTACCTCCTGAAATCCCCCTTCCTTTTGAGGAGGACACATGGGCTCAGAAAAGTTAGGTCACTTGCCCAAGGTAACCCAGCTGTTGTGTTCAAAGTTTGTGCTTTAAATCTTAGTCTATACTGGGTCTCCCCAATCAAAACCCAAAATAACACATACACCCACAGAACACCCTACAATAAATAGGCACTCACAAAACCAACCAAGTTACAAGAAAAACAGCCCAAACTTGCCAAGTATTAAATGCCAGTTGTATGCCAGGCAAGTCATAATTTTTATGATAAATCAATGTTAACAACCCTCTGGGGAAACTGAGGCTCTCTGAGGTTAGAAGACATGGACATGGTCACGTAAGAAGGGGCGGAGCAAGTGCCCAGCCACCATTTCTGAAGTCTGCAGTCTCCCACGATACCACAGTGCATCACGGGGTGTGGTGGGGGGACTTTAGCTGAATGGGAGAAAACGTTAACAATGATAATGATCATTCTCAACAACTAGAGCTTTAAAACGTGGGATGTGCATCTTCAGAGAGAGATGACCTCCCTGTACGGAAGGTTTTCCTCCCTGTGGAAGGGTTTCCTACTCTGGGAGGAGCTAACAAGATATCCCTGAGGTTCTATGGGCGGCGAGCATTAACAAGAGACTGGCTACAGCGCAAAGGCAGTATGCAACCCAGAAACAAACTCGGCGTTTTCAAGAGTGGGTGCTGGGCAGAAGGGAGGCCTCGGCCACCCAGTCCCCAAGCACAAGCCCACCTCTTAGAATCCTGCCCCAGCTCCCACTTCCTTGATTGCTCCCCGTGGGGGAGGAGGCACTGGCACCTGGCCTGGGCAGAGGGTCATGTGGATGTGGTGCCCCCTCTGTACATCCCGGGGGCCGCCCGTTCACCGAGGCCTTTCCCTTTTTTGAGAACTGGGAGCTTGCTGGCTGGGTCTGTTCCCACCAACAGTGTTCCCGTCCAGGGATCTTAAAATAGTGCCTCTTGGCTGGGGCTCTGGAGTGAGCAGTGAGGCAGGCATTTGTGCAAATATGGGCCTGGGAGAAGGACTCCTACCAGGAGGGTGGAGGGTGGGGTGGGCAGCATGGCAGGAGAGCCAAGACCTCCTGTGGAGGATGCGCCCTCCTGGCCACAGCCCCCCTCCATCTTGCAGCGGAGGCGCCGGCTAGTCTCCTCCTGCCTCCCCCAGCCTTACTGGGTCCACTTGGGCTGGTCTTTAGACTGAATCCCGTGGGCCCTCCTGGCCCAGCCGAGGTTCCCGGATAAGCCCACTATGACCAGGGGCCTCTACATTCTTCTGCTGGATCTGCCCTTGACCCCACCCAACAATGCCCTTCCCACCTGGGAACACCCCAGAAATATCTCAGAAGGCCCAACTCCAAATTTGTTTTCGCAATAACAGTGACCATTGCAGCTGCCATTCATTGAGTGCTGAGTGTCGGCAGGCACGCTGCTAAGTGCTTTGACATGCATGATTTCATCTGATCCTCACAAGCATCCATTGGGAGCCAAGTTATTATTATCTCCACTGTGCCGAAGAAACAAAGGCTCAGAAAAGTCAAGTAACTTTCCCAAGGCCGCAGAGTTGTGAGCTGGTAGAGGCAGGATTAAAACTCGGGCCTGTCAACCTCCGGAGTCTGAACTCTTAGCCTTTGGGCTGCACCTCCCCCACCGGCTCCCTGCTGCTCTGGCCTCCCATTCTCCGTCCCAGCGTGATCGCCCTGCGTGACATACCACTGGTGTGATTCAATGCATGAAACAGCGAATGCCTGCGACGTGTCAGGAACATTGCTGGGTGCCGTGCCCCTACCAGTCTACAGGTCCCCTTGAAGACTCTTGTTCGGGCTTGGGCTCAGCGATCTCCCCAACACGCAGGGTCCAGTTTGTTTGAGACTATCAGGGTAAGGCTGAGGCAAGCATACCAGTAGTCTCCCCCTTGATGACCAAGAGACCAGCTGGACATGCCCCCTCCTGTCCTGGTTGCAATGCCCCTCTTCTCCCGCTGTACGGAACAGCATGTGCATGAATCAAACTTGGGCTCCATGAGCATCAGTTTCCCCATTCTATATTTGGGGAAAAGTTAGGGCCTCACCACAGGGTGGGTGGGAGGATTCAATGAAACTGTGCATGAAGGACTTAGCACAATGCCTGCCAGTCAGTAAGTAGATATAAAGCAACAGCTATTATTACTACTAGTTGTTATTTTCTGGGAATTACGGTGTCCGGGTGTCAAATGGCTAGGGGCTGGCACGCACATAGTAGGTGCTCCAAGTGAAGGAAATCACTCACACGGCAGACAGAAGTCCCCTTGCTCATCCTTCCTCCTACCACCCCACCCCCTCTTGGCCGGCTGTGCCATTCCTGCTCTAATGAGGAAGGTGTCCTGGGCACTGGTCCTCATTAACAATAGGGTCACGCGGGCATCCAGGGGCAGGCACAGGTCCCAAACCCACTCTCCCAGACCCTCATTTTCGGCCCCAGGGCCCATTCCAGAGAAAAGAAGTAGCTGGTGTGGAAGTTCCATCAGGCTGTGCCAGGATCTTCAGGGATGTCTGGTGGCGCCACCTGGTGGTGAGCACAGCACTGCTCCTGGTCAGGCCTGTAGCTCTAAGTGCCTCCACCCTCTGCCCCTTGCTCTGCAGCCCATCCGCCCCTTCCCCCATTCACAAGTGCCGTGTACTGACCACCGCCCGTGTGTAAAGACTTAAGGACCCCAACTTTGCTGTGGGGCAGAAGCCCCTGAAGTCGAAGTCACTATGCCTCCCTCTCAGGCTTGGCTCTGACCACACTCTGCCAGAATCCACACTCAGGGCATCCGTGAAGGCAGATGACCCGCCCGTGGTTTCTAGAAGCCAAGGCTGGAGGAAGGGGCCTCCTTCCTGGCCTGCACTGGCCAATATGGCCCCTGGGCCCATCCTTGACTCCCTGCTGCCCCATTCTTCGCCCGGTCACTCTGGCTGTTTCTCTGGTTCAAAGGACAGTGGCAGTGGGGCTGGGACAGCCTGGGGTGGGAGTGGGGGCCCTGTTGCCTGAGGAGGTATTTTCAGAGTCCCCCTCCCTCTGGAGTTTCCAGCGATAGAATGGAGCCCTGTCTAGTATTTGACCAAATAAGGTGGTATCTCTCGATGAGCTCAAGCCTCAGCCAGCTTCTCAGTTATGCTGTGGAAACCTGCCCTGGACAGATTAATCTTGTGACATTCAGGAGCGCCTCGCACCCCGCGTTCTTCCCCTAGCGGCTAGCCCATTCCTGTAAATGGCCAAGAGTGGCCCCTCAACAGGGCGCTGCGGTCCTGGGTGTCTGTTCACAGTGTCCCGCCCCTGCCCTCTTCACCCCCCCCCCACCGCCCCCACCGCCGCCCTGGGCGGACTACTCCCTCACAGTTGGCTGGGCTGTTCACTTGAGTGAGAGACCTCGACCAGCGGGGCCGGCCAGTTCAGCATGTGATTCCAGGACACACAGATGCTGGGGTCACCTGAGCTCACAGAATTGTCGCCAGAGCCTGTGGAACCCAGAGCTCTCTCAGCCAGGAGGGTGGGCCCGAGGGGGTAGAAAGGAGACTCGGCTGAGCAATGCAACCTGTGCTAGCTCTAAGAACAGTTAATGTTTATAAAAACAATAATAAAATTATTTTACAATAATTTTCATAATAAACAGTTAAGTGTTTATTGAGCAGTTACTACGTGCCAGGCACCGTGCCAGGTGTTTAACATGGGCTATTTCTTTTAAGTCCTTATAATAGCCTCCAAAGGTGGATGCTGTGATGATCCCTTTTCGAGAGATGTGGGAACTGAGCCTCAGAAAGATTTCAGGGAGAAATGGGCCAGGCCTCTGTCAGTTCCTGGGCGCGGCACTCATTTTACAGAGAAGGAAACCGAGGCTGCGAGAGAATCAAAGTCACAGACAGTCACGGGGGGCCAGGCCCCTGGAGTGGAGACCTTCTCTATGCAAGGGAAGGCCAGAACGACTGGCCATGAAGTCCTCATGGACCTGAGACTTGGCTCGTGTGAGAACACAGATTCAGTAACACATTCCCAGCAGGCCAGAATTGCGCAGAAAATGTCCCAAGAAAAACAGCCTGGGCTGGTGGCTAGAGCCCTGCACAGGACCAGGTATGAACCCCAGCTCTGTCATCTGTAACTCACTGTGTAATCCTGCGCAAGTCCCTTCCCGCTCCAGCCTCAGTTTCCCCGCCTGTGAACTAAGGAAGCAAAACTCTGGTCACCAAAGGCTGTTGGGCTCACCTGAGACTGGTTGAGGCCAGAGTGCCTGAGTCCGTTTCCCTGGGAGATGGGGTCTGTGTCCTGCTCCTGGCCAGCACACTCGGAGAACATTTGCTCTCCTGACCAACGGACAGCCCGTCCCTCCTCTGCCCTCACCCCCTTGCCATCCCCAAAGCAAACGAAGCTGATTGTCTTAGCAGGCCCTGTGGGTGCTGGCCGGCCGGCCGGCCGCAGGCCACAGACGGAGGTGCCACCCGCCAGAGCCCCACCAGACACACAGGGCATTGTCCCTTAGTCAACAGCCCCTGGGCACCTCGGCCGGTTCCTGGCCTGCCCCCACGCCCCTCACCGCCTGCCACTGCGCCAGGCCCAACCAGCTGGGGGCCCAAGCCGATGACGAGCCCACCCACCCCCAGCAGCCCCCTGATGAGCTATAATTGCTTCGCTCCATCCTGTTGCTGCCATTCTCTTGGAGGAGGCATCTGGGGTTCCAGGCGGGCGGCAGCTGCAGGCCGACCGCCTGGCTCGTCGGGATGGACTGGCTGTACAACCTGGTACGTGGCGCTCCCCCACCCCCACCCCTTTGAGGGCCTGAGTGTTTCGGTACTTCTTTCCTATTGATTAATGTCTGGCTCTGTTTGGCTTGGAATCTGCAGAGTTCTCCCTCTGCCCTCTCCCCCAGGGCTGGAGAGAAACAGACTGGTCTCACAGCCTGCAGCCATGGCCAGTAGCTCAGGCTCCTGAACTGGGCCCGTCCACACTGAAGCCCTTTCAGGCCAAAGGCATCTGGGGAGATCCTGGCAAACTCAGTTATCGGGGTTTTTCCAAGGAGTCCTTGGGTCCTGAGAGCCAGGCTGTGTGACCCGGGGCAAGCCCTTCCGTGTCTCCGTGTCCCACCTGCCACATGAACGGAGGGGGCTCTGATTCTGCTCTGTGTCCCTCTGCGTGAAGAGCCAGAGTTTGAGAACACCGAGTGAGAAACTCAGATGCGACGAGGAAGCCTATTGTTAGGGAGACCTCTTTCTGCATCAGAATCCAGGAAGAATTTAGGGACTTGAATCTCTGTCGTGGATTTTGCTCCAGGAAATGGCTCTGCCAAGAGGGACTACGCTCAGACTTGTTTCCAAGGGTCAAGACTTGCTGGGTAGCCTGGAAAAGTCAGGCTGGGCCATGTGAACCGTGGGGTGAGGGACACAGGGCAGGCAGGAGCCTGGCTAGATTCCATGAGGAGATGAAACTCCCCCTGAAGGTTCCCCCGATCTGGCCAGCCCTGGCCCTAACCCAAGCCCTGGCCCTTCTCTCCCCGGCTTCCTGAGAAGTCTGGGTTCTGCTGGCCCCCGGGTCCTCTCCTGTGTGAGCCAGAGGCTTTCCTGACACTCCCGGTTCTGAGGGCAGAAGTGGACAGCAGGTGAGGGTGGAGAGGAGCGGGTGAGGGAGGACGAGGGGAGGGGCAGGAAGAGGGTTAGGGGGTGGAGGAGGAGAGCACAGGTGCCATGGAGTCCAACAGAGATCCTTGGCCTCCACCTGCCCACCTCCCCACCTCCATCTCATACCCCCTTCCGCTGCCACCCTCCACACTCTACTTCAGCCTCACTGTTTCCTTTTAGCAAAGCTCTTAACGAACTCAAACCTCCTCTCACAGTTTCCCATCTGCCTCCCTCTTATCCTTCAAACTTCACCTGACATGCCTGCACCCCAGAAAGGCTTTGTGGGACCCTGGCTAAGCGGGTGGCCCTGTTCTTCTCTAACCACGTGCTGCAGGGTCCCACCATCGCACTTATCTCTAGGGAGATTTAGGTGTTTGTTTTCTTGTTCACCATCTGTTCTTTCTCCCAGACTGTGAGCTGCAGAAGGCAAGGATGGTGACAGCCATTCATTCACTCAAACCCGGGGGCTAGCTAAAACAGTGTGTGGAAACTGACGCAATGCCTGTCCTCATGGAGTCTGTGCTTAGTGGGGGTCAGGCATAGAAGAGAATCACTCACAGAGACTGTAAGACTGTAGGCATGCAAGAGGCATGTAGTGTTGAGAGCCCAAGAAGGTCCACCAAGGCCTCCGTACGGAAGTGACACTAGAGAGGCATTTAGAAGGCGAGGAGAGGCAGCCCTCTGCAGGCAGTGGCCTGTGCAAAGTCCCTGTGGCAGGAAGGAGCATGGTGAGAGGAAGGGAAGGAGAGAAGGCCAGAGGCTGAAACGTGGGTGTGAGAGGAAGCTCAGGCCCAGGAAAGTGACTTTATTAGATTTGCATTTCAAATAGCTGTTCTTAGCCTAGATGTGAAGAATTGATTCAAGGGGGGGGGGGGGTGGGGGGGTAAGGAGGACACACTGTTGAGCTGTCCAGGGTCGTGAGAACAGTGGTGCAGATAGAGAGAAGTGGATGGGTGGGAGATTTTGTTCTTTTTCCAAAGGAGGAAAATAGACTTCATTTACAAGTAATGATATTTAGAAAAGACCCATCCCTGGCCCTTAAAAACCTCTCCATCAATTCAAATGGGTAGGGAGATTTTTGAAGGGTGCAATAGACAAGACTTAGTGATGAGTATGGTGCATAAAAGTGTTGGTACACAGGAGTGATGGGCTGGTGGGACCAAGACAGGGCATGGCAGGTAAGAGTCACTCCCATAAGGCCTCTCCTCTTTTCTTGCCCCACCCTGAGCCCTGACTCTTGGCCCAGAGGGAGTCCTGGCTCTCTGACCTTTGACCCGTGGCCTTCCTCCTCAGCTGTTTCTTCTTAGCATCTCCATCTTCCTGGGGCTAGGCCAGCCCAGGAACCCCAAAAGCAAGAGGAAGGGGCAAGGGCGGCCTGGAACCGTGGCCCCTGGGCCTCATCAGGTGCCACTGGACCTGGTATCGAGGGCAAAACCGTACGCCCGCATGGAGGAATATGAGAGAAACCTTGGGGAGATGGTGGCCCAACTGAGGAACAGCTCTGAGCCAGCAAGGAGGAAGTGTGAGGTCAACCTGCAGCTGTGGCTGTCCAACAAGAGAAGCCTGTCACCATGGGGCTACAGGTAGGCCAGGCTGGGTGGCCGTGGGCAAGCTGCATCGCACGTTGAGGGTTGCATGGGGAGGGGGGCACCCTGCCCACTGTCCCCATCATTGTAAGAGTTTTAAGACCTTGGATGCAGAGGCCTGAATGCCTGGGATGGAATCCTGGCTCTGCTTCTTACCTGCTGTGTGGCTTTAGGCAAGTTGCTTAGTCTCAGTTTCCTCAGTGGAGGTGATGGGAGTATCTACTTCATAGGTTTGTCATTAAACGAGATATCCATGCAGAACACTGCTGTTACTGTTCTCCAAGTCCCCGCTGAAGTACCTGCCAGGCTTTCCCTGAGTGTCACCTCCTCCAGCTCGGGGTGCCTTGTGTACACCTCTCAGTGACAGCACTTCCAGGTGGTCTTGAGTGGACTGTGTCCATATCTGTCTCATGCTAGACTAGGACCTTCTGTGCATTCTCATGCTCCATCGAATCCAAACCTCCAGGGCTGAGGCCCAGAAGGTGGGATTTTATACATCTCCACGTGACTAGGATGCACAGCGAGGTTTGGGAGTCACAACCTGCTGCCCCTAATGGGAGGGGTGGTATCTTAGCTTGCTTGTAGCTCCACTTCCCAGCACAGAACCTAGCACCCAGAAGGGGCCACCTGTGTATGTGTTGAATGAATAATGACGAAACAGGCTAACCCTGAAGGTCCTCTCAAATTCAGGCCACACAACTGGTGTCCAGAATAACATGTTCAATAGAACATTCTGTGGTGATGTCAAGTCCAACCAGCCTCATGTGGCTCTTGAGCACCTGAAGTGTGGCTGGTGTGACTGGGGAGCTCGTTTTGATTAATGTAAATAGCCACATGTGGCTAGTGGCTACCATCTCTGGAATGTGGCCATTAAGATCCTCCAAAAAATAAAAATAAAATAAAATAAAGATCCTCCAAAGCTGGGCCTCTCACTTTTACTGTGCCCTTGACTTGTTGGAGATCTTATAAAAATGCAGGTTCTGATCAAGAGGGGGTGGGGGGGATGGGCGGGGCACAAGATTCCACATTTGTAACAAGTTCCGAGGTGATCCTGACTCTGCAGGTCCACAGGTCAAGTTCACCCCTCACATTTAGCAGATGAGGAAACCGAGACACAGTGAAGACAAGGTCGCAAATCAAGTCCCTGTCCTCTCAGCTGTAGGAGGGAACTCCTCTGTGTTGTCCATCAGTGAACACCCTATGTCAAGGACCCTATGTTACGGGGAGCCAGCCCATGCTGGGCACTGAGGGGCAGGGAAGGGCAGGTGGGCAGGCCGAGGGCCACAGGCTCACCAGCAAAGGCGGGCATCACTGCTGACTGGCCGTAGCTGGCCCGCAGGACGGCAGAGACGATGTCGTCGATCCTACTGGGCTGGGACTGGACATGTGGCCAATCCCATGGTGGGTGGGTGGAAAATATTTGTTGCGTGAATAGAAATGAGGTCAGAATAGACCCCAGGCTTCCTGACTCCTCTTTTAGTGAGAATTAGGCATAAATGTTCTATTAGCTTCCCGTGGATTAAGTTTCTCAAGACTATAAGTAAGGGGGTGGGGAGACAGAGGGTCCTTAGCTTCTTTGTGACCCCACAGCACCATGTAGTATTAGGATAAGGATCTTGCCGGAGGAAAGAAGAAAACTGGGTGACTGACTGGTATCCTTGAACCTGGATAACCTTGGGGTGCCTGACTTGCCTTCCAAGGTTCCTTTTCTCACCCAGAACGCGGAGTTGATCACTGTCCTTCCTTTGGTATAAAACCCGGGGTTAGGAAAAGCAGAGGCGTGGGGCGTGGGCGCCAATTTGCTGCCCCTCCCCCGTCCCAAACACACCACCACCAGCAGCACCTGCTTCTCTCCTGTCTTCCTGCAGCATCAACCACGACCCCACCCGCATCCCGGCGGACCTGCCTGAGGCGCGGTGCCTGTGTCTGGGCTGCGTGAACCCCTTCACCATGCAGGAGGACCGCAGCATGGTGAGCGTGCCCGTGTTCAGCCAGGTGCCCGTGCGCCGCCGCCTCTGCCCGCTGCCGCCGCGCACGGGGCCCTGCCGCCAGCGCGCAGTCATGGAGACCATCGCCGTGGGCTGCACCTGCATCTTCTGAATGGCCCAGGCCCAGAACCTGCGGGCAGCTGGGGAGCGCCCCCCGCTGCACCCTTATGCCACACAAGGCCAATGAAAAGTAAACGCTGTCTTTCTAAAGCAAGACCTTGGGTTTGCTCCTTGTGGCTCTGAAGCCAAAACCAGGGTGGGGGTAGGAGGTGCCTGGGAGGTAGATTTCAATATAAAGGAGGACTCCCCATCACTCAGCGTTCTCCAACACTGAAATGGGTTATTAAAAAAAAATACTGCATTTACTTCTACCATTTTGGATAGTCACATACTTCCTTTAATTTGGGTCTATAAGCCTTATTTCAGTCATGCCATTGGAGCGTGGTTGCTATAAACGTCTGCAGGAGTGACGAAGCGTTAACTCTACCTAGGTGAGCGGAGGACCATTGCAAACAATCTCTTGGGAAGCAGTGAGCCCCTGTCTCTGTAAGGGTCCAGCAAAGGCTGAGCCGCTCAAGGATATTGCAGAGCAGATTCCTGCTCTGGGAGGAATAAGGTCGCCTTCAACTCAGATTCTCTGCGGGCTCAGCCTTAGACCCAGAGAGGAGCCTTGGGCTCGCCAAAGGGCAGGGGTTTTTAACCTGGGCCATCGAGCCCCTGAAATGAGCACGTGGGAACGCAGTTATTCTGGTCTGGGGATCTCTGGCTTTGAACAAACACTCGAGAGTTGAGAAGCATCAACATAGATCATTCTTTCCTCCAGCCGTATCCACAAGGGGATCTGGTGAGATGGTTTGCTGACATCAGTGGTTCTGAAACGTTAGCCAGCCTGAGAATCACCCGGAGGGCTTGTTAAAACGCAGACTGCTGGGCCCCACACGCAGTGGTTCTGAAATGATTCTGTAGGTTCGACATGGGGGCTGAGCCTCACATTTCTAAGGCAGTGTTTCCTGCTGCTGGTCTGGGGACCACCCTTCCAGAATCACTGTTTTATATCAAAGCGCTTTACTGATAAAAAAAAAAAAAAAAAAGCAGTGTGGGTCGACTTGCCCGAAAGCTCCCCCCGAGATGCTAATTCCCACCCACCCAACAGCCCCTTGCAACTCAATCCTCCCCCTGCCCTCCTAGCCCCTGCACCAAATCCTAAATCAGCTGCTCTCAGGTCTAAAAATACCTTCCTGCCCCCAGGACAGCTGAGGGGCTCAGGCTATTTTCTGAGGGTAAGAATAGCTGGCTCTTTAGAGTTCATTTCAATAAGAGGGCCATCAGCCAGTATAGAAACACGCCGCTGCTCTAACTTCAATGCTTACAGCAGCTTTAGCTCTGAACGTATTAAGGCTCCATCATTCATGAAAGGGCACTGGTTAGGTTAGGTATGTGTCTGTCTGGGGTGGTAAGTAACTTACCTTTTTTGGTATCGTTCTAGAGTGGATACTGGTTAAAATTACCCCAGGAAGCTTCGGCCTGGCTCCAGACACATGGAAAACAGATTTCTTGTGCCAGCCCATGCTGATGCCTCCAGAAGTTGTGTCTCCTCCCGTGTGTGTGTGTGTGTGTGTGTGTGTGTGTGTGTGTGTGTGTGTGTGCTTGTCTCTGAGGCCCCCACAGCCTGCTCTTCAGGCCTCAAGACTTGAGCCGCACATGAGGAACCCGTGGCTTCCAAGGCCTTTTTGTGGGGTGAGGGCGTGGGGAGATTTGAGAGACAAGATGGTAGCTCTAGTCCTGGGAGACCCCGGGTGCCCTGGGGCATAGGGATTGGGTGGGGAAACTCCTCACCTGGTGGGACCCTCCCAGAGCACCAGACACACAGAGATCCTCAATAAACAAGTTAGTTTATTAGTTTTATATGGAGGCTGGCATTTCCTCTTCCCAGGCTTCAGTTTTCTCATCTGGAGCTTGGTCTCATGAGCCTGGGTGGGCAGCTGGCCCTGCCCAGTCTCCTGGTTTAAAGGCAGCAGCAGGGAGCTCGGGACCTTTGGAGAACCGGGTCCATACGGTGCCCCTAACCTCCTTTGGTCTGAGTTTTATTTTATTTTTTAAATATATTTTATTGTTTTTTTACAGAGAGGGAGAGGGATAGAGAGTTTGAAACATCGATGAGAGAGAAACATAGATCAGCTGCCTCCTGCACACCCCCCACTGGGGATGTGCCCGCAACCAAGGTACATGCCCCCGACCGGAATCGAACCCGGGACCCTTAAGTCCGCAGGCCCACGCTCTATCCACTGAGCCAAACCGGCCAGGGCTGGTCTGAGTTTTAATGTGTCTCCTGCTTTCCACTCTCTGCTGAGAGTCCCCCAACTCTGTTAGATAGGGGCCTCATCTGCCAACTTCAGTGCTGCATCCCCAGCGCCTAGCACAGTGCCACATACAAAATAGGGGTGCAGGCCTTGGTGAATGAATGCATGCATGCATTCATGCAAGGAGGCCTCAGGGGGGGGGGGCAAGATCTGCCCCTAGCTCCCTCTGATGCTCCTTCAAAGGTGGGTCAGGAGCAAGGCATTCCTCCCTCCCCACCGTTCCTCACCCACTCCCAACTCTATGCTCCACAGCCCTCCTCCCACCAAAGAGCTGAAATCCTGCTTGAGCCACCTGCTGTAGGGGTGAAGTTCCTTTGAGGAGTTCTAAATGTGTACTATACTGCCCCCAGGGCGACTGGGAATGTGTCACCTCTTTCCTGTTTTGTTTGGCAGATGATAGAACTCTTTGTCTTTGCAAATGCTCTCTTCTCCCAGAGGGCTGTGGGTCCCTGGGGGCTTCTGGTGGGCCTGGGGGCAAAGGTTCCCCCCTGGTTCTCATGCTCCCTTCTGCTGCCTTCGGGAACCTCTGCCCTTTCCTTGTAGGTGGGGAGGTGGTGAGATGCAGCTCTCAGGTTTGGGCCTGGGGGAGTGGGCAGCATGGGCATTTTGGCCCAGTTTGGCTCTGAGCTGTTCAGGCCTGCGTACCCAGACAAAGGAAGTTTCTGAAGCAGCAGCCAGCTCCACAGCACTCAAGCTGGGCATGGAGCCAGAATGCCAGCTTCGGGGATCAAATGTAACTGCCCTGGTTTGCCTCTTTTGTGCACATCCTTAGGGATGCAAGAGGGGGGTGGTTATCAGGGACAAATTTATTTGTCTTGGTCCTCTGGCCCAATACCTATGATCACTGGTTACTCCCTAATAGCCCAAGGCATCTTCATGTTAACTATAAACCATGAAAGGATGCCATTTCACACTGATTTCACTGGACTTGAGAAAAGGGAAAGGTCACAGCCCCATCCTACCTGTGGCTGACATTGTGCTTCTCTCCAACACCCCTTCTACCCATCTGCCCTTGTAGTTTGGATGAGACCACCTCTGCTCCAGGGGTGGGGCCTCACTGTTCTAAGCCAATCAGCATGTGGCATTCACTTGGCCAGAGGAATTGGTTCAGCAGGGGCCCAACTGGCCCAGAGCCCAGACTTTGGCTCAGGGGTCGTGGGAGAAGATCCTGTCGCTCTGGGAGCTGTTGGCAGCCGTCCTTGACCATGAGAGAAGTAATGGCGCTGGCACTGCACAGTGCCCTGGGCTGGGACTGTTATGATAACCAGTAAAACCCTTTTATTGCTTAAGGCAGTCTGAGTTTGGTTTCCTACTACGTCAACCAAAAGCATTCTTACCGATGTGTCAACTTCAAAATTCCTGTAGTAACCGAGGGCATGTTCCTCTAACTTTAAAGGCACCAACTCTTTAATGACCACTACCATCACCTCCGCGGGGTGAAACTTCAGAGCCAGTTTGGGCCTCTGCCTACTTGAAGGGGATTTTGCCCCATGCTGAACTCAATTAATTAGGAGAAGCTCCAGATTTTAACTCTGTTCTGTGAACTCACAAAAAACCTTGGGCAAATTACTTCATTTTGGGCTTTTATCTCCATCTCTTCAAAAAAAGGGAAGTTAGCCACAATATCAGTGTCCCTTGGCAAGTGTTGTGTCCTCCTGGGCCCAACCCCAGAGCCAGATTTAGCAGGTGTGGGTGGGACTTGGGCATCCTAATCTTGTTAACCTCTGAACTCCATCCCAACACCTTTTCTTTTTTTACTCTGCTGGGGTCAATGCTTGGGGGTCAGGTATGACTGCCTTCCACCATCTAGGGACTTGTCTCCATGCAAGACACATCATTGTTACATTCCTCAACCCCTGCCTTATGGACAGAATGGTCAATTCCTGCAAATGCCAAGGAAGTTTTCCTCTTCCTACGGCCTGGTATGCTTCCCATTTTCCAGTGGTTGACAGGAAGCTTGGAGCTACACTGACAGCCCCTTGTGGGGTAACCAGCTCTTCCTTGGGTCCTACCACAGTCATCTCTCCCACAAATGGTATTGCTGAGAGGCTTAGATGGTGTCTAATAAATTATTTTTTTTTAAATTGATTTAAGAGAGAGAGGGAAGCAGAGAGAAACATTGATTTGTTGTTCCACTTATTTATGCACTCATTGGTTGATTCTTTTATGTGCCCTGACCAGGGATCAAAGGAGCCCATAACCTTGGCATATTGGGACGATGCACTAACCAACTGAGCTACCTGGCCAGGGCAATAAGTTCTTAACTAGGCACCTCACATCCAACAAGCCCTCCGTAAATAGGAGCTATTATCATGTCTTCTGTTTCCTGATTTTCCCTTCTTCTTGATTTGTGACCATCTGGTTACACGTGTCATTGTTGGTGTTGCCACAGGTACATTTTAGGGGTAGGCTGTGAAAAACAGCAAAGAAACTGGATTCAGAGTTCTCTGTCTTCTATTCATTCCCATCATTATCTCTGTCTCCTACTTAGAAAACCAAGTCAGAAGTAGCTGGAGAAGATGGACTTTTATTTCTTCCTTTAAAAAAATAAATAAAATGAATACACTGGTTTGAATTTCCTTCCCTTCTCTTAGTCTCTCTCTTAAAAAAAGGAACCATCACTCTGAGAATCCTTAAGATAGAGAGGCAGGGAGCAGGCCACCTGGACCCACCGGAGAGATTTCACTCGACATGGGAGGGGTCGGAAGGAGGCTGGGCAGGCGAGCGTGGCTTGCACAGCCTTGGCCGCTGTGGGGGGTGATCCATCTTCAGCGGGGATGGACATTCCCAGGCTCGCCCGGCACCCTCATAGTTCAGTCTTCACCTTGTGCATCAAGTCCTTTTGGTCAATTTTGTCTAGGTCCTGGTACCAGCGATTGTAAGCCAGCAGGGCCACGTTCTTGGCAGCTACAGCCATGACCTCCACGGAGCTGGCTGCCCACTCCAGGGCATTGAGGTGGAAGAGTTGGTCGTGAAGGGCGAACCGAGGGAGAGTGGTGCGGGAGCCGTGGATGGGGTGGGCCTGCCACTCGGCTGTCTGCACTGAGTAATAGGAGCGGAAGAGGGTCTTTAGCTGGGACCGAAGGAGAGGCTTGGGGGACTGGACTCGCCAAACGGCTGCCTCCTGAGGCTGCTTCCGCCGGAAGCTGGTCGAGATGTTGACGGGACAGATATTGTCCAGGGCACAGAAGAAAGTGGGGAAATCTGTGGTAAGGATGCTGGCGAAGGGGAAAAGCTTAGGGTCAGGGAACCCGAAGTAGGAGGAGTTGAGGTAGCCGTGGACCAAGGAGACAACGGTGGGCTGGAAAGAGTCCTGGATGACATCAATGGGCGGGTCGAAGCCTTCGAACGCGATGGTGCTGCTGTTGTCCAGGTGCAGGGGGGTGGCGATGACCACTATGTCGTAGAAGTCGAAGCTAGTGCCCGCCTCATTCTCATACTCTACCAGGTACAGGGGTTTCCCTTCTGGAAGGAGAGAAGAGAGCACAAAAGTCAACTTATTTCTCGGCTTCTACCCATTGATCGCTCATCGGGGGCCCAGAATGGAGGGTGTGAGACCCTGGGTGTGGCTGGGCTGTCCAGATGGTGGGGATCGCCTTTCCATGCAGGTGTGGCTGCAGGGCGAGCACTGGACTGGGAGCCGGGAGACTCAAGCTCTGGTTCTGCTTCCGCCGCTGACTGTGGCTCAAAACCCGCGGTGGTCAAACGAGTAGAGCTAGACGGATGCGAATCCGTGTTCTGGCTTTGACATTGGAATTGGGACAACAGTGCCCTCTGGTGTCACTTGACAATGCTGGGACTTCCCATTGGTTTTTTGGAATCCTCCTCCCAGGCAGATCAAACTGGAATTTGGGGACAGAGGAGGCGTGAGTGTTCATTGTCTAGGAATGGGGTGGCCACGCCACCTGCTGTCTGCTCACCTGTATGCTGCAGGGTCACCGAGGTCACTGTGGCATGGATCACGTTGGCCTTGGTGAGCTTCAGCAGACCGGAACAAACCAGCTTGTTGCCTCCCTCCACGGACCACAGGATGCCCTGGGCCCCCGCTAGTGCCATGGCTCCTGGGCAAAGGGGAAAGGGAGCCGGTAGGTTCTCGGAAACACTGGGCAGGAAGTAGGGCTGAAGAATCCACTACCATCCTACCTGGCCTCCCTCCCAGGCCAAGACTCCCCACAACCATGGGCACAGAGAGACATAACACACAAAATCAAATATAATAAATGTACAATGCTGTGAGGCGACAACACTATGCTCAATGCAAGAACCAGCTACATAAGAACACAGACTGTATGATTCTATTTATCCAGACTATCCAGAATGGGCACATCCATAGAAACACTAAGTAGATTCGTGGTTGCCTAGGGCTGGAGAGCTGGGGGCATTGGGGAGTTGATAGCTAAAGCTGAAGGTATGAGGTTTCTTTTGGGGGCAATGAAAATGTTCAAAATTGTGGTGATGGATGCACAAGTGTGAATATCGTCAAAACCACTCAATTGTATACTTTAATTGGGTGAATTGTGTGGTATGTGAATTATATTTTGAAGGATACACACGAAATACTAAAAAGGGAACAGGGACGCCCCATGAGGGGGACACGTAGCAGGATCTGAAGATTGGGAAGGAGCTTGTTAATTTCAAACCTTTTCATTCATTTATTCACCAAAAATGGGCTGAATGCCTACAATGGTCCAGGCACTTTCTAAGTATTAGGGATACATTAGTAAACCAGGGAACAGAGATTCCTGTCTTCAGGAAGCAAAAATTCTAGTGGGAGAAAAATAAGTAAATATAATAGTCCGCTAGAAGCTGATGCCTGCGGGGGAGGGAGCCCAGGGCTGCTGGGGGCAAGAGGCAGGGTAAGACAAGGAGGTAGGGTGGCTTCAAGAAAAGGCACTGCCTGCACAAAGAACTGATGGGAGAGAGAGTTTAGCATGACTGCGTCTCAGGGAAGACTGTTCCAGGCAGAGGGATGGCCGCACAAAAGCCCTAAGGTGAGGAGCACACCTGGAACCCTGGCGACACGGTGAGGAGGCCAGAGTGGCTGGACTGGGGTGAGCGGGTGGGGAGAGGCGGTGGGGCCCAGGCCATGTAGGGCCTTGCAGGCCACTGAGAGGACTTTGGGTTTCACTGGAAGGAAAACAGGAGCCCTGATGCAGTTTCACAGGCAGACCTGACACGACTTGTCTTCTGTTTTAAAAGGATCACCCAGCAGACGTGTTGAGAATAGCCTGTAAGGGGCGGGGTGTGGGCGGACTTGGTGGGAGACTGCAGTAATTCAGGTGAGGGATGATACTGGCTTACACCAGGGAGGAAGCAGTGGTGGGAACCTGCGGGATTCTGGATAGATGAGGAAGTAAAGCAGATGAGATTTCTTGACATACCAGGGGGAGGGTATGAGAGAAGGAAATGAGTCAGGATTTGGGCAGGAGCAACCGAAAGGAGTTACTACCACCCCAGCTGGGAGAGGCAGGCTCCAGGAGGAAAGGTCAGGAGCTCAGGTTCGGCCGTGCTGACTTTGAGACATCCATTAAATGTCCCAGTGGAGACATAAGGGTGGCAGCTGACATGTGAGACTGCAGTTCTGGAGAGAGGTCTGGGCTGGAGGTCATGCTTAGGAGGCAGGTGGGTGGAATTTAACGCCTTGAGACTGGCTGAGCTCACCAAGGGCGCGTGAGAAGAGGACCAAGGACCGAGCCTGGGCCCTTCCATGTTATGAGGCCGGGAGAAGAGAAGGGCCCAGCCAAGCAGGCTGGGAGGAAAGGCCAGTAAGTGGCTGTGCAATTTCTTGGCCTTAAATGCCCCAGCTCTCCATCCTCCCACTGCCCCAGCAAAATCCTCCCACATCTTCCAAGGCCCGGAATGGCGGCCAGGCCTGGGGGAAGACATGCCCAATGGCTCTGCAGGCAGATTTAGTTATGACCCCTCTTGTGGCCTGTGCTGGAGGGTTGTGCACATGCTCACAGGCCCAATCATGAGATGGGAAGATTAGGCGGGCTAACAGATGAATACCCACAGCCCAGAGGCCCCTGGGTAGTTACTGAAACTAACCTAGTCTGGAGTAGCAGACACACATTGGACCTGAGATCTGAGCCTCGCTTTTGCCATCTGTAAAGTGGGGTAAATACATCTCCTGCCAGGTTGGAGGACCGATGCCAGAATCAAATGGGGTCGGGGCAACTAAGTGCTCAGGCAACCGTACTGAGCCAGGTAGGTGTGAGGTTGTTATGGGGAGCCAGCCCATGCTGGGCACTGTGGGGCAGGGAAGGGCAGGTGGGCAGGCCGAGGGCCACAGGCTCACCAGCAAAGGCGGGCATCGCTGCTGACTGGCCGTAGCTGGCCCGCAGGACGGCAGAGACGATGTCGTCGATAAAGCGCTGCGTGACGCCCACCTGGAGCAGGGACTCAGCCACAGAGCGCTGGGTCATGTTGATGAAGCTGGACTCCCCCAGCGAGTAGAGCAGCTCCTCCACGCCCGAGAAGGCATAGCCGTGGGCCTGGTACTTATAGATCCTGGGAGACATGGGGAGCTGGAGCCCTTATGCAGAAAGGCCTTTGGGCAGACCACCCGCTCCTGGGCCACTGCTCCCGGGAGGCCCGGCAGGGACCCACCCTCCTCCGCATGGCTACATTCCCCTTGGTCTGCTCACTGGCTGCGGGGGGCCTGGCCCACCTACAGGGACAGCACAGAGGGAAGGGCGAATTCCTTGGAATCCCACCAGACCTGGCTTCACATGGTGGCTCTGCTGAATGACAGCTGCAAACATGCTGAGCCACTCCCTGTCAAGGGCACAGTCCTCCTCTCACGCAGCTGGGACTGCCAGGCACTAGGCCACCGCCCCACTGATGCATCCGCCTCTCCAGCAGCGTCGGTTCTGCCCTGGCTTCTAGGACCACATGGGGCCCGATGGCAGCTGCCTCATGCCAATATTGTCACCCTCTCTGCCAGCCCAGCCTGTCCTCTCCTTTAGCTTGATCTAACAGCACTGCCACCTACTCCCCGAGCTCGCATCTTGCCCCAATCGCAGGGAGCATGCGCTGATGGATTTCCGGATGGGTTGGCCTTTGACATGTTGCCTCTGCTTGGGCTGCTGTGTAAACATGCTGCGTCTGGTTATTAACGGGATACCCAGCTGGAGGTGTCCAGAAAGCAGTTAGAAATGTGGGTCTGGAACTTAAGGGGAAACAGGCTGACAGGGAGAAGTGCCTCCCACAAAAGGGAGAACTCAGCTTTGTATGTTTGAATACAATTGACAAGGGATAAAAACGTAAGAAAGAGCGGTGAGGATGTAACGTTTGGGGGCCACCTGGGGAATATACGGAGGAGGTGCCATAACAAGCACAGTTAGGAAGTGGAGAGAGGGGAGAAGTGCCAGGGACAGGGAAGGAGGCGCCTCTGTACCTGGCCCAGGGGCAGGGGGACCCTTCGGGAGGGACTCTGAAGGAGAGCTGGAGGGCCAGCTTGGCAAGCAGAGGAACTGCGAGAAAGGGACAGAGTGACCACAGGAAGTGATGGGGAGGGACTGAGACCCGAGGAGGAGAGAAGGGTGAAGAAAGGTGTTTGTTCGCGGTGGGAAAACTGGGAGACAGCAGTGTCAAGAGTTAGCCTGCAGGCTGCACACGGCCTACAGGCATGTTTCCTTTGGCTAATAAGATGAATTGGTTGCATACATTGAAAAGCTGGGAGATTTCACATGTAACTCCAGATTTTCAGCGTCTTCTGAAAAAAATGGGAAGAACTAGCCAAATGAGGTAGGTATTCCCCCACGGCCGCACTTGGTGCTGGCAGAGTGCCGGCTGCCCCCAGTGAAGGCCTTGCTCTTCAGGGTGCTCCGCCTCACCCCCTCTCTCCCACCTGCTGCTCTATATCCCCTTTAGGTGCCTGAGTTTACAACCCCTGCTTAGCTTAGCAGACATAAAGGGGATGCTATCTTGATAATACCAGAGACCATGCCTATACCAGCTCAGTACATTCCTCCCCCCGGGTGCTGGCTCGGGGCCTGGATGGAAGGGTGCGGGGTTCTCATGCCCAGCAAGCGCCTCTCCCTTTTGGACATGTATGATAACACTTTCCCCCTCTCCCTTGGGGAGCCCCACTGCTCCGCCCAGCCCTACCTCATGAACTTCTCCATGACCTCCTCCACCCACATCTGCAGTCGCAGGAAGCTGATGCCATAGTGCCACCAGAGGCGGAAGAGGTTCAGCAGGTACCAGTCCGTCTCCTCCAGCACGAAATTCTCCCCGCCGAAGATGGCGCTCCTGCCCGCCACCTCTCGCCGGTGTTTCAGCCCTGAGGAGACAAGGAGGATCCCCTCAGGTCCCCTTCAGAGGGCCCCCAGGAGACCTAGCGGTGCCTGAAGCTGAAATTCGGGGCCTTTCCAAAGGATGCAAATGGACTGGCTCCCTTGAAGGGACCATGAGCTCTACGGTTCATCCATCTGTGCTGCTTGTTTAAAACAGTCAACCAATGCACTGGGGAAAGGTTGGGGCTGGTTAGTCGATAAGGAGAAAAAAATTAAAAGAATGTACTATTTTACTTTGTTTTTCCAAAAGGGATCCACTCAGCCATGAGGGAAATTCAGATGCCATCCTGAATGTCAGGGGTGGACAGGTCTGGGATGGCAGCCGTGGGCACCAAGACCCCACGGGAAGAATCTCAGCTCCTTGAACCACCCACACTCTGCGGCTTGCAGAGCACAGGCCCTTGTGTATCTCACTCCATCCTCTCACGGCCCGGGAAGAGGCAGGACAGGCGTCAGAGATGTGGAAACTGAGGCTTACAGGTTAAAGGACCTGCCCCAAGTCACAGGTTTTTGTCTCCACCCTCCCATTCCTGTCTCTGAGTCACCAGTACCTTTCTTAGTTCAGCATCCTTCCAGAGATATTTTGTGTGCAAATACTCATAAATGTGTATATTTCTGAGTTAGCCCCTCCCCCCACATACTATACACTGTCCTGTACTTTACCAACATGCTGTGTCTTGGGAGATTGTCCTATACCTGGACGTAAAGGATGTCCTCATCTGGCTGACCAGTCTGTATACCTAAACAGTAATTTATTTAATCTCAGATCCCAGTGGGTGGGCAGGTAGATTTCCCACCTTTTGCTATTCTAAACAATGCTGTGATGATAACCTTAAGTGTCTGCCTCTTGGCACATGTGCAAATATCACTACCGAGAAGTGGAATTTCTGCATCCAACAGTATAGGTTTTTGTGGTTTTGATAGATGCCGCTGGGGTTACATCCCAGCTCTCTCACTTATTAGCTGCATGGCCTTAGCCGAGGTGCATACATTTTCTGAGCTTCAATTTCCGTAGGAGGAGATTTGACCCCCATCTTGCAGGCTGGTAGGGAGGATTAGAGGTAATGGCTATGTACCACCTACAAGGATGCCAGGTCCCTGGCAAGCACGCAGCAGGTGCGAGCCATTACGATTATGATTATGAAGAGGCCGCAGATTGGAAGGGAAAGAAACTGGCCTGGGAGTCAAACCTGAGTTGTAATCCCGGCTCTGCAACTAACTCACTGTGTAACCTCAGGCAAGTTCCTTCCCCTCTCTGGTCTCAGCTGCTCCATCTGTAAAATGAGGAGATTGAGCTACATGACCTTCTGGCTTTGACCATCAGGGGTGGGCAATATGGGAAGGGCCAGATGGCTGCCGCCAGCCCTGGGGGCTGGACGATGGAGCCCCAGGACGGTGCACTCACCCAGGTGCTTGACGAAGTCCTGCATGTGCAGGCTCAGGGAGTGGAAGGAGGCGGCCCCGCTCTCATAGTGCTGCTTGTTGACCGAGATGGTGGCCAAGCGGCCACCCACCGTCCCCTTCTCAAACACGTCGATCTGCACCCGGGGGCCGAAATGCTGCTGAAGGAAATGCGTCACGGCAGAGCCCCCGATTCCAGCTCCAACCACGGCTGCCAGCAGGCCCGGGAGGCAGGCAAGGAGAGACAGAATATGGGCATGAGACTGCAGGACACACCTTCACGGCCTCCTGGGCCAGTGAGTCCCAGGCACTTGCCTAGGGTTAGAACACCTCAAAAAGGCAATCTGCAGACTAGTTTTTAGTAAAGCGATTACTAAAGTGCAAAACTGCCATCTACTGTAACCCTCACTTTGTAAAAAAAAAAAAAGAGAGAAAGGAAAAAAAAAAAAGACACATTAGCAGTGAAAAAGCAGAAACCTCAAATTTCAGGATGATCATTTAAAGAGAATAAATTTAGTTTGCTACAAAACTCATTACATTGTCCCTATTTTTATTTCACCATGAAAACCTGGTCACTGACAGGTACTATTAGGTAGATCAGTGTTTGGAAACCATTCTTTAATCCAAGGTTTGGCAAACTAGAGCTTGTGGGCAAAATCTATGCAGATGCCTGTTTTTGCAAACAAAGTCTTATTGGAACGCAGCCAAACCTGTTCTTTAGCTTATTGTCTTGGGCTGCTTGCCTGTGAGGCAGAGTTGAGTAGTTGCAACAGAGACTATAAGGCCTGCAAAGTCTAAAATATTTACTCTCTGACCCTTTACTGAAGAAGTCAGCCAACCCTTGGTCTAGTGACTCTAGACCAACCAATTACCTGATACATCGTTTCTAGATCTGTCTTGGCCAAGACTGGAAAGCGCCCCGTGATGGCTTGCTCAGAAGCATACAGGGCACTTTATTCCAGTTTAGACTCTTGTTACAAAGTTTCAGCTCTTTGAGGTCTTTTTGGGTCTTATCATCCCTTGTGTTTCCTACACCTCTTCCCTCTCCAAACTTGGTTCACATGCCATCAGTATTCTTATTCCAGTCACTGATAAAAAACGTCTCGCTGCACAGGGCTGTGAGGTGCTACTGGGAACCACCACGCAGATAGATGCTGATCTAGATAAGAATCCAAAACAGGACTGTGAGAGGACAGTAAGGCAGCTCTGAAGCTACTGAACTGGCCTGACACCTGACCCACCATGTATCTGATCCTCTCATCTGACAGTCCAGCTAGTAACTCTAGCCAAAAAGAAAATAAGATAAATCTGGTGTGATTTGTCCTTCCTAGACCTACGGTGGACCCTAAAGCCACCGGCTCCTGTCCAGGAGGCAAAAATACAAGGCTCTTTATCATCTGGCCTCCACTTATTCCATCCCCGGCCCCACCCTTGCCACCCTCCACACCTTCTTATCTCTGTGGAGCATGTGACTGCTCTCTCGCGCCTCTGCCTTTGACTGCATCGCTCCCTTTACCAGGAATGCGCCGTCACCCTGTGCCTCGCTGGCTTCTGTGGCCCTCATGCCATTGCTTGGCTCGCCTGGCCCACCTGACGGGTCAGGCGTCCCTCCAGCATATTTCCGCCTCACGCTGTCTTTACCCTGGGCCTGGGCCTCGGCACGTTCTGCTCAAATGGTCTGTTTAAGGACTGAGAGCAGGTCATATGCCCCCAGAGCCTGGCAGGCAGGAGAGTTCGTTAAGTGTTTGTTGTACCTTGAAAAAACAAACCACTTCCTCCTCCTCAGTATTTACAAAGCCACTTCCAAGAATGCCACTAACCTTTTTAAACCAGTGTGCTCCCCTCCCCTCCATTGGCAACAGAGCCTGGAAGCTGCCCAAGGGCCAGAGGGAAGAACACCTCGCTCACTCAACACCCATGAACTGACACCCACTCTCTGGTCTACGGTAAGATGTGCTGGGGCACACGATGGATCTAACAGGGCCTCTGTCCTCCTGAGCCCAGGCAGAGAGGGGGCAGACAGACTCATGCACAATCAGCTATGACAACGTGTGACTAAGGGCGACAACAGGGTTCCAGGGAATCCCGAGGAGGAAGCAATGAGTTCTGCCCGGGGGTGGGGAGACACAGGTTCAGAGGGGAAGGGTCGTTTGGTTGGGACCCTGGAGGACAACCGGGAAGCCCGTGAGCAGAAACACATTCTCCACAGAGAAGAGCGTGAGCAGGGCAGCGTGTGGAACTACGGGGGACTTAAAGGGTCCAATGCTACACCGAGGAGTTCAGATGTGATCCTGCAGCAGTCTGAGGGTTAAGCCACGCTAACAGGAAGCTCCTCATTATCGTGTGGATAGAGTTCAAACCACCAAGGGTGGACGGAGGCTCCTGTCAGAGAGCCGAGGACAATCGGGAAGCTACAGGGCAGCTGGGCATTGCCAAGCGTCCTGCTTTAGATGACCCCTGGGGCGAGGCAGGCAGGGCCAGCTGGAAGGAGGCAGGCAGCAAGCTTTGCATTGCCAGGAACAATAGTGCGGGGAGGAGGCCCTGAGCCTTCCCCAGTGGTCAGTGGGAGTTCCGCTCTGTTGTCCACTCCCAAGAGAAGGAAGAGTGCCCAGCACCTCCAGGTACAGCCTGCCTAACTCTTCCCCATTCTTCAAAGCCTGGCTCAAAACCCACCTTCTCCATGAGGCCTTCTTTGGCCACGCTGGACCTCATGATTCTTTCTTTAGAAAACCCTCAACTCTCGGTCCCAAATTGATTTCTGACATGCTTCAGTGTGTCTTAACCCTTTGTGGCCTGAGCTGTGGCTTTGTAACCCAAGATGCCTTAGCACTGCGCTGACCCTAAGTTTGTGGTGCTCCCATGCAACACCCCTCCCTGCCGAGTGGGGCGCACAGAAGGAAGAGGAGTGGAGTAGGGGCTCCTACTCCCCCACACCAGAAGCCCACCCCCTCTGCCTACCTGTGGAAGTTTTATGTGCGGGACATGACAATCTTTTGAGTCATGTTGAATTAAAATGACAATTATTAAGAGGAAAAAACAACAACTGTAAACAAATATGGAATGCTAGTCCATGACATGCATGATGAAGTATGTAGCAAAGTGTCCTGATGCCTGCAATTTATTTTGAAATCCATTAAAACGTCAGATGGGTTCCTGGATGTGGATAGGTATATGATAAGGCAAGTAGAGTAGCAGTCTGTTAATGGCAGGAACCAGGTGGTGGGCAGAGGGGTGATCACTGCGTAATTCTTTCAACTTCAGTGGACATTTGACCTTTCTCAAAATAAAATAATGGGGGAGGGGAGACAGGCAAACCCCACAACACACAACACACACAAATAAAATGAGTGCTATTAAAAAGTTCCCCACGCTGTCACTCAGCAAATCTCCAGCTGACCTACCCTGGGTTCTGTCTCCACTAGGGCTGTCTCCTACCCTCCCAGCGGTCTGGTTTAGGTGCTGCTTCCAGAAGCGCCCCAGGGCCCCCACCCCCAGAGCCATCAGAGGCTGGGGTGAAGCGCCCTTCCTCTATGGCAGGGTACTTACAGCCTTAGCACTAACTTCCCGGTATTGTGCAGTCTTCTGCAGGAACTAGGAGCGCCGTGCCTGCTACCCAGGCCTTCAATCAGCCTTTGTGAATGCCAGTCTCTCACACCCTGACCTCTGTTACGGGGCCCTTGACAAAGAGCCTGGTCCATGGCACATGCTCACTATTTCTGAATCTTTCGGTGAGATCACTGGCCAGTCCTGCCCAAGCCTCTTTCCACCCCAGATAGCCTCGACACATGCCCATGCCACCCTCCGCAACAGCACCTTGCCTGCTGCGGTCCCCTTCCGCGCCCAGTCGCAATCCCTCGCCTCTTCTCCACCCAGCTCCTCTCCCGGGTACCCCTCCATCGCCCAGCTGCCTTCCCCATCCCCCACCCCGCAGCTGCCGGCTGAGCGCCCCTTTTCCCGCGCAGCCCTCCCCAGCTCAGCACCCCATCGCGTCCTTCCCGCACCGATTTTACTAGGCCCGGCGTCTCCGCCTGTAGCGGCGGCGGCGGCGAGGAGCGCGGCCAGCGCGGCGAGGAAGCGAGCAGCGCGGGCCATGGCGGGCGGCGACGGGGGCAGCACGCCGGGGTCCGGTGCTCGCGCGTTGGTGCTGGGCTCACCGCCCCGCCCGGGAGCAACATTGGCCGTCCCGCCTCCCAGCCTCTCTGCTCACAGCCTCTCATTGGACGAGTAGCCGTCCCTCTCCAGCACAGGCTGCATCTCTCTCGGGCAGGCTCTGTCATTGGCAGCTTCCCCGTCCCGCCTCCTGGATCTGGGCTCGTCATTGGCTGGCTTATCCAGGTGTGCACTTTTCGGGTGCTCAGCATCAGGACCTGGGTCCCGCTGCAGGAAGATCGGTGGAAGAGGAAGAACCAAAGCTTAGACGACTTCGGTTCAAGTCCAACCTCTGAGAGGTACTAGCTCTGTAAGGTGCCTCCTCTGTGTCTCAGTTTCTAGGTGGTTGTGATAATCACGTGACATAAGGCATGTGAAAATGCTGGAAATTGCTGACCAAGCATGCAGACAGGGTTACCCTCAGTATATGCTCTGACACTGCTGTTACGTTTATTTGGAGTTTCTACATAGTTAATAGCTCTGCCTTCTACTTAAAAACAAGACAAAACAAACAAAAGGGAAGGGTTTCATCTACTCACAATGAAGGAAAGGTAAAAAGGAAGGGATAAACCTCTATTTTCACCCTCTAAGAAAACAAGACTAGTCAGTGTGGGTAGTTTGCCACACTGAAAGACAGATTTCCTCTAGCAGGAAATAAAATTGGGGATAAATTTCAGATAAATAAGTAAAATTCATATTTATTGTTAGATTATGGCTAAGAGAAGAAACTGAAGGGATTCAGAGAATAGTAACGGAGCTTATAGCTGAGGTCCTAAACTAGCTTTGTATCTTAAGAGGACCAGACTGGATTACTAGTAAAGTGGTAGATGAATAAACAAACATTCCTAATATTATATAAAAAAACTCCACAAAAACAAACAAACAAAAAACCCCCAAAACTTTGGCAATGTTTGTGTCAGAATGCAAAACCTTTTACTTCTAAAGACTCAAAAAATTCCTTAAAATTTTTTGAGCAAAGCATTCATTGATAACTGGGAAGTTCTTTTCTGTGCTGACTTAATCATGTAGTTTTTTTGTAGGGTAAATCATATTAACTTTAAAACAACTTCTTCACTCTGCTTGTAATTTCAGGGTCTTTGAAAACTCTAGAATCTAGAGCTGTTTTCTTCTCTTAGGAAGTTCTTCCAATCTTATAAACACATTGGCAGTGTGAGCGCATTAAGTTGTAGGACGAGTTCAAAAAAGCTGTACGAGGAAAGCAAAGAGGCATAATTCTAGAGGCAGGGGTGTTAAAACAACTAGTGAGACTGGGGATGAGGTTGGGTGACTCTATCAGTTATCTACTGCTGCATAACAAACTACCCCAAAACTTAGTGGCTAAAAGTAAACCCGCACTTTGGGCAGGGCTGTGAGATCAGGTCATCTCTATCCCACATGGTGTCGGGTGAGGCTGAAGGATCCACTTTCAAGATGGCTGGCAAGATGGTGCTGTCAGTTGGGTTGGGCCAGCTTAGCTAGGGCCTCAGTTCTACCCACAGGCTGCTTCAGCTTGCTCTTGGTTTGGGGGCTGGCTTCTAAGAGTGAGCATCCAGAGACGGGAAGTTTTGTGTCGAGAAACTGGCAGTGTCACTTCTACTATATTTTATTGATCAATCGCAAAGGTCAAATTCAAGGAAATTTGGAGCCAGGTTGTCACATGTTTTAAAACTTACACTGTGAAATTAAGAATGTGGACAAAGTCTATGAGTACATAGGAACAAGAATTTACTTACTAACACTGGGAATATGGGAAATGGATCCTGGAGTCAGGGTGTGCAGAAGGATGAAAATGAAAGGCCAAACTGCAGAAAAGGCTGGCTCCAAAGAAAGCGACTCAGCCAGGAGGCTGGTATGTGGAAGTCAGCTGAGCAGAGGTAAAAACAAGGCCAGGCAGAGGTTGGGAAGGACAAGGTCACTTGTTAGTAATCTGGTTGAGGATGGTAAAAAATCCAGCAGTTCAAGTTAAGTGGTTATAGCAGACAAGACAATTAGAATCAAGAAGCAAGCACAAGAAAATAAGGCAATTCTAGAGAGGAAGGCAAACACAGGAGTCTATATCTAAAAAAATACAAAGGAATCAGAAAGAAGCAAGTCAAGGAGGTATAAAAACAGACAAGATTCAACACCAGGGGAGGGTGGGGAATACCTTCATGCATCCATTTGGCTGGGCTGCTGTGAAATCTCAAGGTACCTCCACTGAGCATCAAACACAGTGGGCCACAGTCACTGAAGTGACCACAGCATATCAATACACAATATGAATTAGTCAAAGACACTACACATGTGAACTGCAGTTATTTCAAATTGGGTTTTATTAGTTATTTCTGAATATCATATATCATCCTTAGTTTTCACTCCTTGATTTTGCTTTAGTGTTTAAGAACCTTTCTTCACTTATCAAGTCCTTTGCCATGAAAGCATTGATCAATCACAAAGTTCAAATTCAAGGAAATCAAAGAAGTTACATCAGTATTGTACTGACTGATTCCTTTATGGCAGTGAGGAAAATCCGCTAGAATCCAAGTACTAACACACCAAGGCCCCTTCTTTACATGAGCCAAAGTTTCGTCCCATATCCACTGTAAGCCAATGTCTTTTCATATTACCATCAAGGTGAAAATGATTCAGAGCACCAACACAATTTTCTTGCTCATTCAGTCTAAAAATGTGGGTTCCTTACATTATGGTTAAACAAACAAACAAACAAACAAACAAACCACACAAAACCAAACCCCAAAACAACCAGAAGCTGGAAGGAAAATAAGTCCCTCTGATTAGCTTGTAAGTGCGAATAGTTAAGTACCTCTCAACCAGTATTCCCCTTTCCCTAGACTTTAGGCAGCTATAAAAACAGGAAAAACAATGTGTATAATAAAAAGCAATAAAAATAAATATTTGAGGGCCTACTAAAATAGGCAATTTACACATTTCATTTAATCCTCACAATACTCTGAGAAGATTATAACCATTTTTACAAATAAGGAAGCAGGCTCAGAAGGGTGAAATGAATGGGGCCCAAGGTTATAATGACTGAGCTGGGATTTATGTTCAGGTCTATGCCTACCAAGCCTATGTTCGATTATGCTCCTCTGGCTCTCAAAAGCCCTTCAACTTGAGATGCGTACTGTCTGGCTCCATTTTCTAAATTTACACTTTTAAGTCCACAAAACTAATGAATTATAAAAAAATTTAAAATTATTCTCAAACTACTAAACAGGAGCTTACAAGGAATATTAGAACTCTTCAAGTAATCAGAACATTCCATACCTAAAATTGTGGTTATTTTAATTCACTGGTAGTGATAGCCTGTAATTCAAGGGCACATGAATAAATATAATTGGCTCATTTTCTTATTGTCACCATCTGTCAATCTCAAAGGAACACGGGCCAAAACAAAGACAAATTCCTTTTGTGAAATCTGAACGCTCATTAAATTTAAACTATGTACTTAGCAGGATGCTAAGAGATTCTGGTTTTAAAATCTTACCACCAGAGTTTTGTTCGCATTTTAAGAGCACGCATTCTTTTTTAAAGTGTCTAAATCTGATAGAGATGGTAGGGCTCACTGGCGGATGGCTTTATTGATATAAGTCTGTGTAGTGTCCTAGAATTATTATGTCTAAGAGGATAACTTTTACCACTCCACTGAAAGCAGTCACAGAGTTCCAGTAGAAATGGATTTATTTTATGGGTAATTAAGTTAAACCTAAACCTACCCAATTAAAACAATGAAGGGAAAAAAAAAACCCAACAACCCTAAGCCTATGCAATCTGAACAGATAACACTTAATTGTCCGCTGAAAACATCTTTGCATGTTCATTAAAGAGCTGTTAAATCTTAAATGATTGAAGTTATGTAGTTGTTCCTTATTCCAGTTCTCGGTGAAATTTAGTTCATTAGTTTTAGAGAAATTATTTTGAGTCCAATTCTAAAAACACTGTTTTCATACGTCAGGAAAAGTGGAAAGGATGAAATTAGTTCATATGAAGGCCTCTTCTAGCATTAAAAGAGCCAGATGTGACCTCCTTTCTAAAGTCTGTTGTATCATCCATTCACTGACTCATACATTGAACACATTTTATGGAACACCAGTTATAAGAAGACTGAAAGAATAACAGATAAACATATAGGCTCATTAACTCTAGGAATCAATACATTAAAGGGGTGATATGTTTGCATACATGTGACATAAAGGGAACTGGGTATCTTAATTTCTCAATGTTCCCTGCCTTCCAAGTTTTGCCTGGGTCTTTAGCCCTTATAAATGGAAATCAGAAAAAGACAATGAGTGTGAATATAATGTCTACCTGGCAGGAACTATAAGGACAAAAATGGCTTACAGGAAAATAAAATTTAAAAAGGTAAAGTCCTGAAAATCTATGTATATAAAAATTAACCCAAATGATCTAAATTCATACAACTATAAAGCTTTATCATCTAAGTACCCAAATGTTGAACCAATCCCTTTCCCCACAAAATACAAGATCCTATACAATTCCTGTTATGGGGACTATTAGAAAGGAATATTCAGTTGAAAATACATAAACATATATTCATTTCCAACTTTTAAGAAGATTTTGGGTCGAAAGTCATCAGAGTACAAGTGTAAAGATAATTTTCTTAAACGTATTTTGATAAAGGCCATAGGAACACTTGTCACATTGTTCGAATGCCCAATAGCAAGACTCCTGATGAGACAGACCAAACAGGTCACAGTAAATCAACAGAGTGTCTTAGAAAGAAAGCCAATATGACTAAACCCAAAAAGATCACATGAAGTAGCTCATGTACAATACAAACCTAGTTTAATAAATAAAGGAAACACAGGTGACTGCACTCTAAGGACATTCAGTTCCTCACGGCCCATTCACAGTCTTCTCTGAGACTCCACTGCCACTTCCACCTGGGCAAGTCTAATGGTGCGGCCATGCAGCTTGTAGCCGTCTTGCCTTACTAATGCCACCGTGCCAGGCTGCACCCCAACACCAGCCGGCACATGACAGATGAGTTCATGCTCATGTGGGTCGTATTTGTCACCAATGGGGGTCATCTTCTCCAGGCCATGCTTGGCAAACACACTTTTCAGCTTTGCTTCTAAAAGTGACAATCCTCGGAAGATCTTCTCAAGGCTGAGCTTCTGGTCCCCAGGCTCTGATTCTTCAGAAATGCTCTCTGTAGTCTTCTCCAAAATGTCTGCCACCTCTACCAAGTCCTTACAGAAACTCTGAATTCCTGCGGAGAAACCAGACACTTTTAGTGTTTATGAGGAAGTCACTCTGCCTTTGGTGGTGGAGTTTGGGGAAGGTCCAGAGAGGTGACTAGTATACTGGCCACACCAGGAAGTGGGAAGATCACCACACAGGAAGGACTCAGGGATCATCATCAACCCAATGGACAAGCCAGTTTCTCTTGGAAGGCACATGACTAGGAAGCCTACTAGGATGGTAGGCAGATGTAGAACCCAAGAACTAGGTAAGACTATTTATAATGGGCTCAGGAATCGGTTCTTTAAAACCACTTTTATGCTTCTTGTATTTTTGTTGCTATTCATTTTTAGCAGCGAGTTATGTAAATTTTGAAAATTTCTGTCTCAGTTATGTTGAGGCATGCATTCTCAATGGGGACAAGATATTAGCATTTCATGGGAGGCAATAATAAAAAATTAGTTGACAAAAGACCATGCTAAAGGTGAGTCAAAAGAATGGTTTATTTTGAGGATTGGCTAAATAGGAAAGAAAATTAAGACACATTAATGAGTCTCCAACTGCCTGCTATAAAGTAGTGTGACACAAGGGAAAGAATAATAGGTTAGGGGTCAGGAGACAATGAACTCAGTCTACATCCATCACAAATTCACTTTTGTCATCTTATCTGTAAAAGAAGACTGGCCAAAATAGAATGCAAGGGCCCTTCAAGCCCTTTCCTTCTATGTGCAGTGAAAGTATAATGTTACCTAATAAATTGTGAGTACAGCAAATAATCACAGATTTGCCCTTTACCTTTGAAGCCCTGTTACTCAACTAACACTGTTATGAACACATTTGGAACAAGATGCATGCAGAGAAAATGTCTGAAAGTCTTTGAAATGGACCAAAGAGAAATTAATGTGATCTAGCACAGCTTCCAGGGTTATCTGCTTCCATATGGACCAAGCTTTTGTCTCCGAGTTATTTTATAATTTAGCAAGTTGTAAAATACTGAGAATAATGCAAATAATTCTTGTCCACACTCGTAAAAATTTCTTGGTGGAGATACAACTGATTATTGCACTATATAGACCAATTTTGCTACTATGAAGCAAGTTTCAGCAGGCCTGATTGCCAATGTGTCTGTTTTATGGATTCTTCTCTGACCATCTTAATGATTCACTGGTTAATGAGTTAAACACAATTGTTTGTATGAGCACTAGAATGTTAAAATGTACATGCTTAAAAAGGAAGTAACAAAGGTTTGGTCAAACTAAAGACAAGCGTTATTTTAGTAAATGGTTCACTTGACAACATTCCCCATAAGCAGCATAGAAAGCCTATGGTAATAATGGAAGGGTAGGGTAGGGACCAGTTAAGTATTCAGATGTGTTTTCACTATGTTCAGTTTGCAGAACTGTTAGTAAGTGGCCTTATAGTTAAAGGTACTCTTTATTGTGAATAAATCTCTCACCAAATATCTTGGCATCTTCTACACATCTCTGGGTTCGCCTTCTTATGTTTTCACCATCAGCTAGAGCTCTCTGGTATCTCACCTGACCATCAAAAGCAAAGTCAATATGATGAGAAAACAAATGCTTTTTGGTAGGAAAGAATGTTTTTGCATACTTTACAAATTTTAGCCTTGTGACAGGTTTTTAATTTAAAAAAAAGAAAACAAAAAGAATTGTAGGAATCTTCTACCAGTTACTCCAAATGCCCAGTCAAAGCAGGAACCTACTCTTTACAGAAGCCCTGAAAGGCTGTCATTTAGCCTGCTAGCTTGAACATATCAACAGTTTTCAAGCTCATCTTGAGAAAAAGCTTTCTTTTTTCACATTCAGCCAACATTACCACTGTCCAACTTTTGTTCACTGAATGAACTCTAAGACAAACAAAAGTACATTTAAAAAAACGTGTCATCTATTTGAAGGCAGTTATTTTAGTCTCTTTAGTCTTTGTCTCTTTCATTTTCATAATCCCTGGTTCCTTTAAATGCTGTCATAAAACATGCTTTCCAACCTCCTTACCATATAGTTGGTCTTGCTTTGCAATTACTCTAATACCTATCTTCATCAAAGTGTGTTTGTCAACCCAGTACTGGGAGCAGTATGCCAAATGTAGTATGATCAGCAGAGTATAATGATAAATAACCTGCCATTCAACAAATATTTATTGTCAATCACATGCCAGGCATTGTACCTCCTCTGAAGCTACCAAAATGTAAAATATCTAAATACTGTAACAAAATAGGGAATTGAAAGAGATTGCTATCCTTAGTCAGTGATAACTGACATAAAAAACTTTACTTGGATATTTAACCAGAGAATGTGAAGAGCACATAATATAAAATCTACTTACTGTTAAATCCTGGACTTCCTTCTCCAGTTTAACAGCTTTTAGCTTTAAGGCTCTTTCTGCAAGAGAGGGCCCAAGCTCATCAGGAGGATCCTCAGAACTGCAGTCCTCACCAGCAGTTCTCTGGGTGGCAGTGCTGAAAGGATGCAGACATCCCCTGAAATAGGAGAGAGCGCATAATGAAGAAATGCCATCATAAACAGTCAACAGCTATAACAGAGTTCAGAGACTGGAAGTTTCCAGATTGAACTCAAGACAAGTGTTTTCAGTCACAGTAACAATATGAACAATTATAAAATGCTTACTAAATACTACAGACTGTTTTCAAGATTTCACTTAAATCATCTTTTCATTTCATAACAATGCGTGAGATAAGTACTATGATCATTCCTATCCTACAGATGAGAAAACCAAGGCTCAGAGAGGTTTAAGACTTGTTCAGGATCACATAGCTAGTATTCTATGGAGTCAGGATACTGGCACCAGGCACTAGAAATAGCCAGAAATAGGGACACAAAAATTAGCAAGAAGAAACCAAGTTCTGATACTCAGAATCAGTGGCGGCATTTATCAGTTGGGGGAATTCAAAACACAAAGCCATAAAGCTGGTTCAATCCTTGATTTTATAGTTGGGGAAAATAAAGCCCAGTACAGGGACTTTTATCAAACTTAAGTTAGATCTAGAATTCTAAATCTTCTTGATTGCAAACTGTAATTAAGGCTTTTAGGGGAGAGAACGAACCTGTGCTGAATAAGAAAAATTCTGAGATGGTAACTCACCTATATGCAAAATCAAGTCAATTAAATATGTATAAAACACTATGAATAAGAAAGATCTTTGCATTCAATTATACTTATAATCTACAATTTTCTACAGCTAAAATGTTTGCCATTGCATTCAGTTTATATAGGAGGAAATTTGGAGTAGGGGCTAGTTTGTAGATCTTGGATTGTAGCACCTCTGACCTTTTCTTCAATGAGGTTTCCAATACACCTCCTGGATCCTCGTAATTTGATGATAAGTAAAGTTATCAAGAAAATCAATCTGTGAGTACAAAAAAAGCTCTTTAAAAATGGTTTATTCACATAAACTGTCATAGACTGAGGAGTGCTTATTGAGGTGACATCCAAGCAAAGGTTTAAAGAGGGTAAAGGAGTTTTGCTTCAAGGAAGGGAAGAGGGAACAGCTAATATAAGGTGAAGGCAAGACTTTTATATTCCCAGACTTTCCAGGCCAGTCCTGAATTCACTGGTGTTTGATTATACACATGAAATAACTTCTTCCTCATAAACCCCTAACAAACCATATTTATTCAATAGAAAGTAGGTCAAAATCTTCTAAGGGCCGGTTTAAAGGGAAAGTGGCCAGAGCTCAAGTCCTGAAAGAGAGGGGAGCTGTGGCCAATCCCTTCAATTCCCACGGCTTCAGAACTGGAGTGGGGGTAAATTTTATCAGGAGGAGCCATTTTTCTTCTGGTCACTTCCCTACATCACAAACGGCCACAAAGGCTTTCAGAAAAGGCCCGAATTCAACCTCTCACCCAGGTGTTAGGGCGGGGTGCTTGCTGGATCAGGTGTGTTAAGATAAAAAGATGACAAATAGTTTTGCATACAGTGAGTTTTCGGATTCCCCCGCGGATTAATTTACATTTCAGAGGTCCAACCTTATCCACCCACATACTCAGCCATTTTCTTCATTCCGAGGAAGTAGTAGTCAACAGGGAATTGTTCCTGAGAATAATTAACATTGCTTACTAATTACAAGCGCCGATTCTGGAGCCCTGAATGGTTTCCAGTCTGAAATATTATTCCGAGAAGTTACTCAACTTTGCCAAACTTCAGTTTCCTCAATTAAACCGGGACTAATACAAAAAATTACCCATAGTTCTACAATCGGTATAAATGGTCACTAAAAACGGCCTCAGCCCATAGATAAAAACAGCAACTGGAATTCACAGACCCCCAAGGCAGGTGAAAGGGCCGTTTGGGGAGACACCAATTCCAAGCCCTCCTTTTCCTGACAGGTAAAGTGAAGCCCGGAAAACCGGGAAGGGGTTGGCCTAAAGTCACACAGGAGTCGGGGGAGAGAATCCCCATCTACCTACAGACACCAAAGCCGCGGAGAAGGGGCGGGAGAGGTACCTGCCCAATTCAACCTATGTTCGGGGCTGAAAAGATTTCCCACCTCCGAGGGAGTGACCTCGGATTTTCCCACCTCCTCCGCCTGGCAATGAAGCACGGTTGTGGGCCTCAGTTTGCCGCTCTGTAAAATGGGGCGGTGGGCGCCTGATCGGAGTGGCCGAGAAGCTTGATGAGTCCTTTTGTCCACAACTGCCCCTGCGGCTCGCTCATCCCGCATGGTCCTCACGTCCCGACCCACGGCCTGCTCCGCTGGCTTACCTGCCATCGGACGCAGCAACCGAGGCCAAGAGGTGCTGCAACCGCCGCCGGACCGCCCACAAGGACCGCGCGGCCATGTTCCCGACCTAGGCCGACAGAGGCAGCGCACGCGCACTGGCTCCAAGTGACGAAAACGCCCACCCCAAAAACCACGCTTCCCGGCAGCCTTCGCGGGCGATTCCCTCTCCCGGAGGCCGGAAGGGAACGTTCATTTCCGGTGCGCCAGTCTGTTACCGAGCCGGGGCGCAACACTTCCGGTCCTCAGTGCGTTCTGCACGTTGTATGTGTTTGTTACAACGACGTAGGCGCGGTGCTAGCCGCGGGTTCCACGGGGATCCCAGATGTGCTCTTTTGGAGCTTATGTGAAATTATAAACAACAAACAAGTGCAAACGTGATATAAAGTCAAAATAGGACCGAAGTTTAAAGGTGAGGGTTATGGTGTTACGGAAGACTAATACAATATGGCCGAATGTGGGGAGTTTTCCTAAAGGAAATAATATTTGGACTGAAAGCCGTGGAGTGAGTAGATGAAAGACAGGAAAGTGATTCAGGTAGTAGCAAGCAGCTTCTGCAATGATCCAGTAAGAAGGAGAGTACTGCGAGAAAGGGACTGAAATACTGGAGGAAGTGGAGGTAACAACATCAGACTTATGGTTAGGCATTGGCAGATCGCCTGAAGGATTTAATATACTGTGATCCAACCCGGCACGTGTGGCTCAGTGGTTCGATTCCCGGTCAGGGCACATGCCTGGGTTGTGTGCTCAATCCCTGGTGTGGGGCATGCAGGAGGCAGCTGATCAATGATTCCCCTCTCCCTCTCTGAAATAAATAACAATATATGTTGAAAATAAAATATTGGGTCCTGACACCCCTCCTTTCTCCATCACTATTCCCTGGTTTTCTTCCTCCAATTTTCTCATCTCCCCCCTTCCCCCTAAAATGTTAGTTCCATTTGGGTATAGATTTCTTTTTGGTCTGTGAACAGTACCCTGATGTAATTCAAACATTTTTGAATGAGTCTTATTTTGATGGCAATGGGAACATGCTACAAAGCCTGTGCATGTTTAAAGGAGTCACTTTGCTGTAGGGAGGAGATTTCAGGATGTGAGAAACAGATAGGGAGACAAGCTGTTGGAATAGTCCATGCAAGGGTTCTAGGGTCACCTCAACAAAGACATTATTTAAAATCGCTAATATTTTAGGTGTGTCCAGCACATTTTTGTTTCCATATTAGTATTTTATTTGCTTTGTTTTCTTTTTGCTTGTTCTCCTAATGAGTATGAGCTTCATGAGGCTGTCTTGTTCTGAGCTGTGATTTCTGACATCTAGTACAACAGATACTCAATAAATATTTGTTGAATGAATTGATGAAGTTTGATGGAATGAGTGGAGACAGGAAGAAGTGGATGTATTTTAGAGAGATTTAGTATGGAAAGCTGACAGGATGTGACTTGTGATTGGGGTTGAGAGCATATCCAGACTAGTTACTGGATAGTCCCCAAGGTTTTAAAAAAGTATTTTTTAAAGGATGAGAAGTGTGCCTTCCTTATTTGAGAGCATTCACCAGAACATGGGTTACCTGTATGTATTTGGGCCAGATTTTCTCTCTGCTTGTCTGTGAATTCCATGAGGACAGAACTGGAGTCTTTTGCATGTTTTGTATTCTATCCAAGGCCCAACTCAGATGTGTTGAAGCTAACACCTTATGTTTCCTTTTGGCCTTAGGGCAGAGCAACATGACTTAAAAAGGGATTATGATCCCCTTTTACATTTAAGAAAATTGAGGCTCAGAGAGTTGGTGAACCTGCCCAAGGTCCCCCACTAAGAATCTGACACTAGAAATCTGATAGTCCAAACATCTGGGAGTGTAGGGAAGGTTGTAGCTTCAACTCCACCTCAGATCCATGAGCCTATACTTTGAAAAACAACCAAACAAAGCATTTAGCAAGCAAGAACTGGCATCTATGCTTTAGCCATTTTCTCTTTTTTTAAAAAAGTATCTTTATTGATTTCAGAGAGGAAGGAAGAGGGAGAGAGAGAGAGAGAGAAAAACACTAATGATGAGAGAATCATTGTTCGGCTGCCTCCTGCATGCCCCCTACTGGGGATTGAGCCCGAAACCTGGGCATGTGCCCTTGATGGGAATCGAACTCGGGACCCTTCAGTTCGCAGGTTGACACTCTATTCACGGAGCCAACCCGGCTAGGGCTAGCCATTTTCTTTACACTTCTCTTAGTTGTTCAACTTAGATCAAATGTGCTGCATACATTCATTCATCTATTTATTAAATGCTACTGTGCTTCTGAATGCTGCAATGCAAGGGGAGGGGGAGAAATGAACGAAATAGAACCCTTATCCATTTGGAACTGAGAAGAAGGCCTGTAGGGTCAGACCTGCATTCAAGTGCTAGCTCCAGTACTTCCTAACTGTGGGCTTTGGCCAATTATCTAACCTTTCTGGTTTCCATTTCCTGAACTGTGAAAACTTGGATAACGGTATCTGTGTCACAGGATTTTAGTGAAGACTAAAGGGATAATGCCTAGAAAGGTGATTAGTTAGCACCAGGACTGCCTACATAATTTAAAGCAGCGGTCGTCAACCTTTCGAACCTCCCGGACCACCAGTGGTCCACAGACCACCAGTTGGTGATCGCTGCTCCAAAGATTTCCTTAAACCAGTGGTCGCCAACCTTTCTGACCTCACAACCACCAGTTGGTGATTGCTGATTTAAAGGACAAATGGAATATGTGGAACCTCTTGTTCTAAACTTATTAAGAGGGCAACAGCAGAGCAATCAACCAAGCACAGAGCCCTGCTAAGCCTGACTGCACAGGTTGCATGCCTGTGAAGTTGGCTCTGGCTAACATAGTGCCTGATGCGTGGTAGTGTTCAATAAATGTTAATTTGCCCAGCTGGGTGTGGCTCTGTGGCTGAGCATTGACCCAGGAACCAAGAGGTCACCAGTTTGATTCCCTGTCGGGGCACATGCCCAGGTTTTGATCCCCAATAGGGGGCGTGCAGGAGGCAGCCAATCAATGATTCTCATCATCGATGTTTCTATCTCTCCCTCTCCCTTCCTCTCTGAAATCAATAAAAATATATTTAAATAAATAAATAAAAATTCTTTAAAAAATGTTAATTATTAATTTTCTAGGGTTTAACCTCTCAAAGAGTCTTAAGATTTATTGGTGGAAAAAGACACTTAGTCTCAAAATAACTACTTGGGAAACAATGACACAATTGGGTTGTCAGGTGACATTTCAGATTCACATTTTAAAAAGCATATTGACAAAAAAAAAAAAAGGATATTGACAATCCAGATTATGTGAATGCCTGTTATTGAAGATACTCAGGTGGCATCTGGATGAAAACTCAGCTACAGATTTTTGCCTTATAGCTTTTGGTGGTTGTAATTACCACGTAAAAGTCAATAATAAGAACCACTATTGACTAGATATTTACTATTACTTGGACACTGTATAAGATGCTTCCCATGTATTATCTCACTTAATTCCCCCAATGGTCTTGGGAGGAACATACTATTGTTAACCTGGTTTTGATAGGTAAGGAAAACAAGAATGAGAGAGGTCAAGTGACTTTCCCAAAGTCTCAGCTGTTAAGTGGCAGAGGCAGGGCTCAAACCCAGCCCTGTCTGGATACAGGCTCTATAAGCCCTAAAACTTATGCTCCACCACTGACCAGCTGGGTGCTTTGGGTCAGGTTATTTTTCTTTCTCTGGTCTCCAGCTACCTCAGAAGGGGGAAAAGTTTGGATGAGGCTTCAAGTATGTAAAGCCTTAGGCAGGGTCAAGTATGTGAAGCCTCTAGCAGAGTGGCCAGAGATTATTATGGGATTTCCCTTCTCTCCCCTTGAGCTAACCTCTGAGCTAACCTCTCAGCTAAATGGTTTTATCTTTATTGGAGGGAAATGTGGTAGACTTATAAAATGCCTACAGTGTTGAGAAAGTAGTTAGTGGCACAGCAAGGAGACTGCCCAGGACTTGAGGTCCTTGCTCCTCTATAAAAATATCAAGTGCTTGTAAAAGGCACTCATGTGGCAGAAATGGGCCACTGTCCTCTTGGTTCTCCCTGATAGTTTTACTTGACAGCAGATATGGAAGAGCAGACAGGTGGGCTTCTTGAGTGCAAGATGAGGATAAGCATGTTAAGAGTGTCTCCTACATTTCTAACCATAACTCCTGGAGCCAGAGTGTCATATAAAATAGGGAAAGGACTTGATTGACAGCAAATGACCCCACCCTACAAAGCTCAAAACTTCTTGTGGACATTAGCAATCCATGCTCCTGTCACTGAGCATCACTCAGAGCTTAACATATGTCAGCTACTGAACCTCTCCTTGCCTGCTGCTTCCTTAGATCTCTGATTTGAAAACAACTCAAATCTGGAGTTTTTGTCACTGCATCTGCCTAAAGCAGATGAGGAATGATTGTAGAATTTGGATGTTCTCTATAGCTTTTGTTCACCTTTATGAAGGCAGGGATAGTTCTATTGATTTTTCAGCTCTTTATCTTGCCCAAAGGTTGTCAATAATGCCCAACACAAATGTGATTGGATGATCAAGTCACCTCTCTATTGCATCACTGATACTTCAGCACTGCCTTCCTTTGCCCTAAGGACTGGGAATGGGATGCTGAGAATGGGATGGAATGGCTTATTCACACGTGCTTTCATTTCTTCCCAAGGGAAGGCAAAGACATTTAACAAAACCTTTACAACTGTGCAGATGTCTGTCTCCCTCCACCCCCATGTCCCACCCTCTGTGAAGTTATATAGGGATGCGCTTCATCTCCCTCTTCCCTTCTACTTCTTCCCTCCTTATACCCCTTTTGATCATGCAGACAATAAAGGCTGGTCTTTTGGGTGCCCCAGAGAGTGGGGGTTACTTTCAGTCTTCTGATAGCTCCTTGTGAAAAAAGCATTTCCGCCTTAGATGGACAAGCTGATATTTCCTTTGGATAAATTCTCATCCTCTTTCTAGGTCTTCTTCATTTCCCATTCCTGAAGTACAGAAAGACAAGACAGATCAGTTTGTTGAATAGTCTAGTGCCGTGGTCAGCAAACTGCGACTCGCTAGCCACAGGCGGCTTTTTGGCCCCGTGAGTGTGGCTCTTCCACAAAATACCATGGCCTGGGCGAGTCTATTTTGAAGAAGTGGCGTTAGAAGAAGTTTAAGTTTAAAAAATTTGGCTCTCAGCCAAAACCGGTTTGGCTCAGTGGATAGAGCGTCGGTCTGCGGACTGAAAGGTCCCAGGTTCGATTCCGGTCGGGGGCATGTACTTTGGTTGCGGGCACATCCCCGGTGGGGGGGTGTGCAGGAGGCAGCTGGTTGATGTTTCTCTCTCATCGATGTTTCTAGCTCTCTATCCCTCTCCCTTCCTCTCTGTCAAAAATCAATAAAATATATTTTTTAAAAAAGAGTTATACTCATAAAAAAAAAATTTGGCTCTCAAAAGAAATTTCAATCGTTGTACTGTTGATATTTGGCTCTGTTGACTAATGAGTTTGCCGACCACTGGTCTAATGTGACTTGTAGGATAAAAACATTTCACTGCACATCGATTGGTTGCCTTCTGCATGCACCCTGACTGGGGCTGGGGATTGAGCTTGCAACCTAAGTATGTGCCCTTGACCAGAATCAAACCCGCGACCCTTCAGTCCACAGGTCGTCACTCTTACTACTGAGGAAAACTATCTAGAGCTGTACCTTGGCTTTTTGCAGCACTCTTCCTTGGTTGGAGGTTACAATGGATGGACTCCTCTTCCTCAGCTCAGAAACACAGTTTACAGGGAGAGGTTGCTCTGGAGGATTGTCCTGGGGTTTATTTGCAGTTTCCTGTTGATGACAAGAAATAATTACATAGTCAGTGATGGCGAACCTATGACACGCGTGTCAGCACTGACACGCGTAGCCATTTCTGATGACGTGGCCACTGAGGCGGTCGCATGCCGAGGATGAAACATTTGTGAAATAATGTTTTTTCCTCAAAGTGACACACTACCCAAGTTATGCTCAGTTTTTTGGCGAAGTTTGACACACCAAGCTCAAAAGGTTGCCCATCACTGACATAGGTGAAGTCTAATGCTGGCTATCTACACCCAGCCTGCCCTCCAAAGAATGCATATAGAGGGCACTTTCCACACATACTAGCATCAAACAGGATGAGGGAGGAAGGCACTCGAAGGCCTTGGAATAAGCTAATGACAGCTGAAATGACCGAACCCACACTATATACTAGGCATTGTGCTGATTAGTTTATTGAGCCTTTTCAAGCCTATGAAGTAGGTACTATTAGTCATCTGATTGTAAAGATAAGAAAAGTAGGAAGGTCAAGTCACTGCTCAAGGTCACATGTCTGGGGAGTGGGAGAGCTAGGTTTCCTACCCCACTGTCCTTCCTATTTCTTTCTCTCCTGCATTCCTTCTAATTTTCTACACTACCCTGAAATTTTCCAGGTGATTGCTTAGTACCTTACTGGATGCAGTTCCTTACATGGGACACATTAACAGCTTAGCTTGCAGGGAATTTGGAGAAAACTTTATCTCTAAAGATCACAGAAAGAGTCAAAAGTGGAGGGAAAGTCTTATGGAATGTGAACATCAGGGCCTATTGGTGGGAGGAAGCAGCTGGGATGAGTGAACCACTTCTAGCCTGTCCACCAGCCCTCTGTGACTCTGTGTCCCTGGCCTTTAAGCTCTTAATTTTTAAAAATCTTTACTGTTGAGATTATTACAGATGTCCCTCTTTTTTACCCCTATTGCCCCCCCTCCACCCAGTCCCTGCCCCACCCCAAGCCTTCGCCACCCTATTGTCTGTGTCCATAGGTAATGCATATCCTTCATAATAAAAAGGCAATATGCAAATAACCATCACTCTGCTACGCCCACGATTGGGCGGTGGGAGGCTGGGGGGCGGGACTCGGGGTGGCATATCCGGCCATTGAGAGGCGCGGGACTCCCACCCCCCCTCCCCCTGCCTCTCAACGGCTGGATTGGCGGCCGCTGAGGGGGGCTGCCTCGGACACCCTGGACACCCAGCTCCGCTGCCATCGGAGGCGGGGAGCCGGTTGTCTGCACCCGGATCCCCTGCCATGCTCCCCTTCGTCAGCGCCTCAAGCCCCAGCAGCAGCGGCAGCGGCTGGGGATGAGCTGGTGATCCCAACAGCCTGGCAGCTCAGTGGCGGCGGCGGAGGCAGCATTGGGCCTGGGGACTGGCGAACAGGCAGAAGATGGCCCTGATCGCAGGAGGCTAGGCCTAGGGACCCTACCCGCACGATTGAATCGTGCGCTGGGCCTCTAGTATGCATATAAGATCTCTGGTTAATCTCTTCCCACCCCCACCTTCTTTCCCTCTGAGAATAGTCAGTCTGTTCCATTTCCATGCCTCTGATTCTATTTTATTCGCCAGTTTATTGTGTTCATTAGATTTCTTACTCATTCATTTTGATTTTTAGATTCAATTGTTGATAGGTATGTATTTGTTGCCATCTTGTTGTTTATATTTTTGATATTTTTCTTCTTCTTCCTCTTCTTAAAGAATACCCTTCCACATTTCATATAATACTGGTTTGGTTGTGTTGAACTCTTTTAGCTTTTTCTTGTCTGTGAAGCTCTTTATATGACCTTCAATTCTAAATGAGAGTTTTGTGGGTAGAGTAATCTTGGTTGTAGGTCCTTGCTATTCATCACTTTGAATATTTCTTGCCACTCCCTTCTGGCCTGCATATTTTCTGTTGAGAAATTAGCTGACAGTCATATGGGCATTCCCTTGTAGGTAAATAACTGCTTTTCTCTTGCTGCTTTTAAGATTCTCTCTTTGTCTTTAGCCCTTGGCATTTTAATTATGACGTGTCTTGGTGTGGTCCTCTTTGGATTCTTCTTGTTTGGGACTCTCTGTGCTTCCTGGACCTGTAAGTGTCTTTCTTTCACCAGGTAGGGAAAGTTTTCTGACATTATTTCTTTAAATAGGTTTTCAATATCTTGCTCTCTCTCTTTTTCTGGCACCCACATAATGCAAATGTTGGTATGCTTGAAGTTGTCCCAGAGGCTCCTTACACTATCTTCATATTTTTGGATTCTTTTTTTCTTTTTGCTCTTCTGGTTGGGTATTTTTTGTTTCCTCATATTCAAATTGTTGATTTGATTCTCAGAATCCTCTATTCTACTGTTGAATCCCTTGTATATTATTCTTTATTTCAGTCAGTGTATGCTTTATTTCTGACTGGTCCTTTTCCATTTTTTTGGAGGTTTCTAGAAGATTCTTGAATAACCTTATGACTGTGGTTTTGAACTCTTAACTCCAGTACTTTGCTTTCTTCCATTTCTTTCATTTGTGACATGTTTCTTTGTCTCCACATTTTGGCTGCTTCCCTTTCTATGTATTGGGTAGAGTTACTATGTTTCCTTGAGTTGGTAGAGTGGCCTTGTGTAGTAAGTGTTCTGTAGGGCCCAGTGGCTCAGCTTCCCCAGTCACCTGAGCTGGGAGCTCCAGGTGCACCCCTTTGTGGGCTGTGAGCACAGTCTTGTTGTAGTTGAGACTTGATTGCTGTTGGTGTTACTGGGAGGAATTGACCTCCAGGCCAATTGGCTGTGAGGACCAGCTGGGACCACAGTGGGAGAGCCGCTATGCAGGAGACACCCCTATGGAGCAGGACTTGCTTCAGTGGGGCTTTGGTGCTGACTGAGTCTGCCCCTTGAGTGTGTTGCTTATGGATGTGTAGAGTTGTAATGTGGTATTGTCTAACAGTGACCACTGGGTGCACTGGCTCTTTGGTCTCCAGGGAGATGCAAAGTCAGCCACTGCCTGGGACCACCCAGCAGGAACTACAGAGAGATCTGCAGATTCCTCCTCTTTGTATTGGGTTTGGAAGTGCTCAGACGGGGCCCAGCTGTGAAGCAAGTCAGGCTGGTGCTGGTGCTGGGTCTTGGGCCTTTTATTGATAGGTTTGGTGCTCCCTGACACAGCTCTAGCTTGTTTGAGAGAATTTAGCCTGAACAAGGACAGGCCATTCATATGCAAAACCTGCTGCACACAGCTTGGGTTGGATTATAAATTGGATGAGGCGGGGTCTTAGGGAATCATCAGGGCGGAGCAAACAGACATGACCACCAGTCAGCACTGGGATCTACTGGGGAGGTCCCAGCATAGGAACAGTGATCCCTGCAAGTACCTCTGTCTGGGAGAAAGCCACCCTTGAGTTCCTGTCCTGATACCAGACAATCCAGTTCCTCCTCGTATATGTCTGTGTCCCCCAAAACCTCACCCTGGTGCTGGAGCTCAGAGGAAGCGGGACCTTGTAAGTTCAGTTCGTGGTGCCGGCCTTTTAAGAGGAATAGCTGGGTCTCCAGCAGCCTCTGTGTTACTGAGCCCCAATCTGCACTGGTTTTTACAGCCTGTAGTTCTTACTGCCCATAGGGACTTCTTTTCCCAGCTCTGGGACCCTGGGCTGGGGGTCTGGTGTGGGGTTGGGACCCCTGCTCCTCTGGGCGGCCTTCGCAGAGATGATCTCCCTCCTGATTAAAAAAGCGGCCCACGTGGGTGCCGGACCAGCCCGTTCTGTGCCTTTGCACCTCCTACCAGTTTCTGTGTGCTTTCTTCTTCTCTAGTTGTAGGACTTCCATTCAGCCAGATTCCCAGCAATTCTGGATGATGGTTGTTCTGTATTTTAGTTGTAATATTGATGTGGTTGTGGGAGGTGGCGAGTACAGGCGTCTACCTATGCCGCCATCTTCTGGAAATCCTCCTAAGCTCTTAATTTTTAAGTTAGGTTGGAAATGCCCCATGGAGAGGACATGTAGGGTGGAAGAAACAGCCCTAACTTCCTAGTCATAGGGTGTGGTCTGACCAGGCAGCTGTTACCTTGGACAACAATAAGATGAAAGTTCTCAATGATAACTTGAACTTATCAGACAAATTACTTCATTTCTCTGAGTCTTAATTTCCTTGTCTGAAAGTAAGTAGAACATTTATTCCTTTGAAACATTTATTGCACTCCTACTGTTTTTCAGAATATGTAAAGGGATAGGACTATAATGATAAAAAAATACAGTCCAATTCTTTTTATTTTATTTTTAAGATTTTTTAAAAAATTGACTTCAGATGGGAAGGGAGAGATAGAAACATCAATGATGACAGAGAATCATTAATTGGCTACCTCCTGCATGCCCCTACTGTAACTCAAGCATGTGCCTGACCAGGAATGGAACCGTGACCTCCTGGTTCATAGGTCGATGCTCAACCACTGAGCCATGCCAACTGGGCCATATAGTCCAATTCTTAATAAAAATAGCAGTTTCCTTGTCTGTCAAATGGGGTGAATACACATAGTACTAGCTCATAGGACTGCTGTGAAGACTATGTGAGATAATACAGGTTAAGATGGTGTGGTAATTGATTAACACAAGTTTGTTATTCTTATTCAACATACGGTAGTTATCAGTAACCTTAAGGCCACTTCTAAGAGATACAAAGTCAAGTAAATGGTGGTGCGTCCGTGGAGAGAACACAGGCCAGAGAACTTGCTGCGAGAGTCTCCATCTTAGCTGTGGCATGTCCCTTAGGGCCTCTTTTGTTATCTGTAAGCGAGCATAACTCCTGGCCACAAAGGATGATCAAGATCTGTAGCATGTGAGGACATTAAGGAGCAGCTACCCCTGGTGTAGCAGGGAGTGGACTCACCACACTCTTGTTCTTGCTGCTTATGGAGAGTCCCAGGGCTGGGCCCCCTGCCAGAGACCTCTGTAAGCGCTCCTTCACAGCCACCAGCTTCAGTTCCAGGTCGATCCGGTGCTCTTCCTTCGCCCGGCACTGAGCTTCCAGGGTGGCCACGGCCTCCTCCAGAACCTTTAACTTTGCTCCTGTTTCCAAAGACATTGATGAGAAACAGCTGAGCATGGCCTGAAGCATCAAGCAGTTTGGCAGGGCCTCAGGCCCTAGTCTGCCCCTCCCAGAGGGCCTTTCCTATCCTCAGTCCTGGTTAAGAGGTGGATTTCAGGCCTGGGGTTCCAGCTCTATGCTGGGTAGTGTGTTTTTTACCTTTCCAATACCCATTTCCCCATCTTCTGGATACAGAACCTTGTTTTTTCCCCCTGGGAAACCACATTTCCTCCATTATTATTTACTAGAGGCCCAGTGCACAAAATTTGTGCACTTGGGGAGGGGGTCCCTCAGCCTGGCCTGTGCCCTCTTGCAGTCTGGGACCCCTCGGGGGATGTCTGCCTGTGAGGATCAGGCCTATGCTGGCAGTCAGACATCCCTCTTACAGTCTGGGGCTCTTGCAGTCTGGGACCCCTTGTTCTTTACTGCCCGCCTGCAGTGGAGGTGGTGGGAGAGGCTTCTGGCTGAGTGGCGCTCCCCCTGTGGGAGCGCACTGACCATCAGGGGCAGCTCCTGCATTGAGCATCTGCCCCCTGGTGGTCATTGCACGTCATACAGACTGGTTGTTCCACCGTTTGGTCGATTTACATATTACGGTTTTATTATATAGGACTAGTAGCCCATTGCAGGAAGATTCCTGCAATAGGGCTTCCTGCTGCACTCTCCCCCGCCCTGCCTGCTTGCCTCCCTTCTGCGCCGGCCCCGCCTGCTTGCCTCCCTTCTCCCCGCCTGCCTGCTTGCTTCTCTGCAGCTTCGCTTCCTTCTGCAGCACTTGGCTTCTTTCTACGCTGTCTTGATATGCAAATTAACTGCCATCTTGGTTGGGTTGATTTACATACTCGTCCTGATTGGCTGGTGGGCGTGGCTTGGGCGTAGCGAAGGTGTAGTCAATATGCATATTGCTCTTTTATTAGGTAGGATAGTTTGGATGGGGGTGACCTCAATCCTAGTTCAAGGTGTTAGCACGTAACTTAATCCTGGCCCATAATCCTATATCAATCAGGGTCACAGTGATTGGCCTAGGGATTAAAGTTGGTCAGAGTGAAGTGTTTGTGGGGGCCACTAGGAAGAGAAGTTCTCTCTGCTGGGGTGGCTGAGAGGATTAGGTGAGGGCTGGAGTTGCACAATCATTTTGTCACCATGAAGGGCAGAGAATGAAACCAATGTAGAGGAAGGTCAAAGCAAGAGTTGGAGAAATGTACTTCCTGGTGACATCATTTAAGTTCTTTGACCTTGATATACCTGATTGTTCAGTTTTTCAAGTGCATTTTTCTTTTTTTTCATTACTAAGCTAGTTTAACTTTGGTTTCTGTTCCTTGTAACCAAGAGTCATAACATAGAGCTTTACATTGACCAGGGGTTCTTGCTGTTTATTCAGTTTAACCCAACATATCTAAATTAGAGCCTTCTTGGTACCAAGAGCTATCTATGTTGGGCCTTACTAGGTTTAAAAATTAGTCCATGTTTGCCCTGAGGGAGGCTGCACTGGAGGGTTTTCTAGTAACGGTGGGTTCTTTTCATTCATTCAGTTGTTCATTCAGTGATTACATATTGGATGCTCGCTATGTACCAGGCACTGTCCATCGTCCCCAGCACCTGGACCTATGCTCAAATAGCCATACTCAGCACCTATCTGTGAATGAATGAGTTAATGTGAGGTTCAAATGATCTTTTATTTCTCTGATTTTAAAGCATATGCTGTTTTTCATATTTTAACGTTTCTAAAATTAGATTGCATTTTACATTAAGTGTACACATTTTTGTGATGCTTTTTCATCCCTTTACCCAAAAAGCAGTTATTAAATAGGGGGCCCTTCCATTAGTCAGGAGGGATGATGATGATGATGGTGGTGGTGGTGGTGGCGGCAGTGGCGATGATGATGATGAAAAGGAGGAAGGAGGGAGAAGCTCACCTGTCTTGGGTAAGAAACCAGGTGATCTGTTCTAGGGAAAGGCCAAGCCCTCCAAGAGCGCTCAGGACCACACCATGTAGGTACCTGGATTGTTCCGAATGGCATCCTTTAGCTCCCTCTTTTCTTGCCGCAGTGCCATCAGCTCTGTCCGGATTGTCTCTTTTTCTTTCTCCAGCTTCTCTTTTTCTACCAGGTACCTCCGGGCATCCTCCTCAGCTCGGTTCTTACCATACTTGTATTGATTGGCACCTGCAGAATTAGGAGGCAGGAAAAGGGCCTCAGTTCTGACCTCTGGGAAGGGCATTTGGGTGGTGTTAGCTTCTCTTTCAGCCTCAACTGCGCCATCTATAAAAATGGGGATATTTAGAGCTATATCCCTAGATATAGTTAATGTGGCTGCTCTAGGGAAGCAAGGAGCAAAAGGGAGGTAGTAGAGCTCAGCGATGAGGGGGAAGGGTTTTGGAACCAGACAAAGGTTTGCATTCTCTTTTGCCCTTTATTGGTTGTGTGACATCAGGCAGAAGAGAATAGTGATGTTTTTGTGTCTTCTCCTCAGCTATAGTTTCCACATTTGTAAATGTGGATATTGATCAAATTTATCTCTTAGCATTGTGGTAGGTTTAAAATGAGATAATTCATGAAAAGTGCTTAGTGTAGTACCTGGCAATTAATAAGTGCTTAGTAAAGGTTAAATAATAATAATAATAATAATAATAATAATAATAATAATAATAATGTAAAATAAATTTTGTGACGTATAACACACTTTGGTTTTAAAAGGGCATATTTTATAGTCAACTCTCAGGTATGTGTAAGACAAGGAGACTGGTAGATATAACTCAGATCCATGGAGAATCAAGACCTTGGGCTAAAGTCAGGCATTGCCCATTTTATTACTAGGAAATGGGTGGGGGTAGAGAGGGATCTAGTAGTCTACTATGGGCTCTACACTATTATCATGGACCGAAACAACAAATAGCCCAGTTGCATGGCTCAGTAGTTGAGTGTTGACCTATGAACCAGGAGATCACAGTTCAATTCCCTGTCAGGGCACATGCAGGGTTTGCTGGCTAGATCCCCAATAGGGGGTGTGCAGGAGGCAGCCGATTAATGATTCTCTTATCATTGATGTTTCTATCTCTCTTTCCCTTTCCCTTCCTCTCTGAAATAAATAAAAAAAATATAAAAACAAATAAATATAGCAAAATTTTATTGAGTATTTACTAAGTACTAGGTCACCTATATGCATTTCCATTTCCTTTTCATAAAAACTGACTATTATTAGCTCTATTTTATTGTTGAGGAAAAAGGCACAGAGAGGTTATATCTTACTGTTAATGATGGCAGAACCTAGGTTTGAACCCATGTCCACCTACTCCAGGTCCATGCCATGCAGTACTGCTCTAGCTGGGGCAAGGCCATAGTCAAACCTCTCAGGGAAAGTTTATGTATGTTGTTGCTACAGTCAGCCACACACGGTCCTTTGTAAGTTGGTGGGGTGTGGAGCAATTCCCATGATTTACTGATAATTGTGTGGGTCTTGTCTCTCCAGTTCTTATAGGGATCGCAGTGATTACCTAGTGACTCATGCAAAAATCAATTCCTGCCACAACTACCCTCCAAGTCAAACTAGATCATAAATAAAGCATGGAGGACAGAGAAGGGGACCCATACTTCCTCCAACTTTCCAGATATACAATAGCATATCAGGGGAGCTGGCTCCCAGACTTTTGAATTTTTTAGGCTGGTAAAATAAAGAAAATGGGTAGACCAACAAAGGGTTGTTGACATAACAGATAAGACCCTTAAAAATCCCAACTACCATCTAATTATTCCAAATATTTTATAAAATAAATAATAGTGTAACATCCCCAGAGTTGGGAGAACACAAATGCAGAATAAAGTGGTCATTTACATTGAATAGATTTAGATTTATGAAAAACTTCCTGCACTGTACTTATTTTTATCATTTCAATTGCAGATGAGTGAAAACTTGCTTAGGGTCCGAACCAGTGAGTGGACTCACTCTTGGGAGTCTCTGCCCTGGTTTGCCTTACTATGTTGGCACCACGGAGAACAGCTTATCTCACACCCGACCCTGTAATCCTTGAGTCACTCGAAGGGTGGTGAAGAAGCAAACTAGATTGTTGCAAGGAGCTATACTTCTGTGGGCCTCCTAGTAGTGGTGATAAGTATTTGCCTCAGAACTGCCCAAGTATCTTCCAGAAAAATCTGGGCTTCCATAGTGGAGGGGAAAATAAGGAATATTTAACGTCCATGTTACTAGTGTAACTAATGAACTAATGCGGTATATATCAGTGCTTCTTTCCTTTTTATTGCTGAATGTTATTCCAGGTGATCTTTTTTTAAATTAAATATATTTTTATTGATTTCAGAGAGGAAGGGAGAAGGGGAGAGGAAACATCAGTGATGAGAGAGGATCATTGATTGACAGCCTTCTGCATGCCCCTACTGGGGACTGAGTCTGCAACCCAGGCTTGTGCCCTGACCGAGAATTGAACCTAGTGACCTTCTGGTTCCTGGGTCGATGCTCAACCACTGAGCCACACGCGGCTGGGCGCAGGTGATCTTAAGAGAAAAGCCTCTGTTGTTTCTGATAAGTCAGCTGTAAATCTTAGTGGGGATCCTTTGTAAGTGACAAATAGATTTCTCTTCTACTTTCAAGGTTTTCTCCTTTTGGCTTTAGCATTTTGACCATGATGTGTCCTTTGTGGATCTCTTTGCTTTTATTTTACTTGGACTTCACTGGTACCCTGGATATATCAGTAATGTTTTTCAATAAACTTGGCAAGTTTTCAGCCATTATTTCTTTTAATACATAAATAAATATATATATTTTTACGCTTCTTTCTCTCCTCTCTTTTTAGTATGTTCTTTATGGGTATGTAGATTTCATATAAAGTCTAGATTTCTGGTCTCTCTTGAATAATTGGCACTGCTGTGTGTGGGCTATTGGCTGGAGCTTAGTGGGCACTCCTGAGCACTACAGTTTCCTACAGTCTCCCCCACTCCACTCCTTGTTGTCTCTCCTCTGAGGCCACATGCAAGCTGCCCTGCATCACTGTACTTATGATGTGATTTTTCTTATGGTAGAGTATTTTCTTACACCTCAATTCACTCATTTATTTACCTGCCTGATCCCTGGAGGAATTTGATTTTGAGACTCCCTCCACTCATGGGCTGCTCCTCACCCTTTCCCCTCCCCCACAGAACTCACTGGAGGCATGGCGCTTGACTTTGACCTGCGGATCCACTCGATGGGACTTCTCACTGCAGGAGGATGCGTGGCGCTTCACCTGGGCCCCAGTGGGACGGTCAGGCTCCTCATCCTGGGAGGGAGATGGAGGAAGAAGATGAAGTGCAGGTAGGCCCAGGGTCATCAACGCGGGTGTGTCCTGGTCCATGCTCGGTGGGTGAGTGCCATGGGGCCTCTGAGATCTTGGCTTTACATTTTTAAACTTGTGCAGCACTCAACAGTTTGTAAGCCACTTTCACTAGCAGTGTATCATTGGATCCTCCTATCATTCTGTGGGGTGGGGGCAGCAGAAGATAGCCCTAAATTGGAATATGTGCAGAGAGGAAAATTAAGAAGTCTGAAAAGATTGTGGGTGACATATTTGATTTATCATAGATATTTTGTCCTCTTCTTATTTCGAAGTATCGTTAAAGTTTTCTGAATTGTTAAAAAAAAAAGTTATGGATGACATCCGCCAATGATAGAAGTTACATAGACTGACTATACATTTGTGCATGAAGAGTATTAAGAACACTCAGAATCTGTCAAAGCTCAGGAACCACGAGTGGAATATGATGATAATGTAATATAATAGTGATTTTAGTAACAGCAGTACGGTTTACTTTTCTGTGTAAGAACTTCCTGTCCAGGCCCTGTGCTAAGTTCTTTCCTTAAAATATTTCAATTAGCTCGTGCAATAGTCCAGTCAGTTAGATTTTATCATATCTGTTTGAAGCCCAGAAGTGAAGACCAGAGAAGTGAACCCAAGGTAATTCAGATTGAGCCCTGAGTCCAAAGTTTGCTCCTTTAAGTGCTAAGCTCTTGCTCCTAAACTCTCCAACTGAGAAAGATCTCAAGCTGCATCCATTGGTTAATCTGTGTCTGAAGAAAGACCATGTAAAGGGAGTCCTAGAGGTGTGAACTCAGAGTGTGACCTAGCACTGCCCACAGCAGGGGTCCTGATGCACGTCTGTTTTCCTTGGCAGCTTGGTTCCCCTCCCTCCCCATGCTGTCGGGCCTAACCCACCCACCAGCATCTGATCAGAATGTAGTTTTCTGGCTTCAGTGATGGCCACAGAGGCCTCACTGTAATTAATGAGCCGATATCTCCTCGGTTTAGTGAGCAAGACAAGGAGACTTGGTTCTGGGAGCTGAAACCCAGACTGTGGATGCCACCAGGTGAAGGCCTACAGGTGTGGCCACCCAGTTATTGCCTCCAGACACCACTGAATCAGCAGCCTTAGTTCACAGAGTGTTAAATGGGTGGAGAGCCTAACACCTTGCTCAAACTGGAATAGTGCTTTCCAGTGTCCAGAGTCCTTCCTCGTCTTGATCTGGGAGCTCTTCACTGTACCATCTAGCCTTCTTTCCAGGGATTCCTCATCCTGAGCCATGATCTGTGATAAGAAGGGTCATCCCTCTCCTTCCAGCTGCTGGTTAAATGAAAACAATCTCTCTGAGGCAAAGGAAAAAAGTATAATCATGTGCTGCATGATGATGTTTCTGTTGAAAGCATATACAATGGTGGTCCCATCTATACTAATAAAAAGGTAATACGCTAATTAGGGCAGATGTCCATCTGAAAGTCCATCTGGACAAAGCCACAGCGGCTGCGAGGCCTGGGGTGCAGGCAGCCATGAGCCCTTGCAGCTACGAGGCCCAGGGCTCAGGCCTTGCAGCTACCGCGGCCGGCAGTGGCAGTAGCAGCGGGGTGATGGGGGCGGCACCTTCCCCTGATCAGCCCGGTCGCCTCCCATAGAGGGAGGCTCTGTGGGGAGAGGGCCTAAGCTGTCAGTAGGACATCCCCTGAGGGCTCCTAGACTGTGAGAGGGGGCAGTCCGGGCCTCTAGTAAGATGATAATAGAGCTGAAAAATTACTATTGCCTGGTGACATCATAGCTGTCCTAACATTTTAATGCATTGTTCAGTGTTTGTGGTGATGCTGGTATAAGAAACCTACTGTGCTTCCAGTCTTATAAAAGTATAGCACAGCCCTAGCCAGTTTTGCTCAGTGGATAGAGCAGTCGGCCTGTGGATGAAAGGGTCCCGGGTTCGATTCCAAGCAAGGGCACATACCTTGGTTGCAGGCTCTTTCCCAGCCCGGGCCCTGTTCAGGGCACATGCAGGAGGCAACCAATCAATGTGTTTCTCTCACATTGATGCTTCTCTCTATCTTTCCCTCTCTTTCCACTCTCTCCAAAGGATCAATGGAAAAATATCCTCGGGTGAGGATTAACCAAAAAAAAGTATAGCACATACAGTATGTACAGTACATAGTACTTGATGATAACAAATAACCATGTTAATGGTTTATGTATTTACTATACTTTGAAAAATTTATGAGACACAACTCTCCCTCTTGCCTTTCCTCTCCCTATTTATACTTTTACATGTTATTTTAGGGTGTACTCTTTCTACTTATAAAAAAGTGTGCTGTAAAAGAGTATACTGTGCTACACCTGCAGCAAGCAGCCTCATACATCTTGTGTTTGCTGTCTCCTGATTGCACGATTTTCTCTTGTGCTTCATTTGCTTTCATGCTGTTTTGTACAGTAACATGCTGTACAGACTTGAGCCTAGGAATAGTAGGCTATACCATGTAGCCTAGGTGTGTAGCTATACCATCCAGGTTTGTGTTAAGTTCGCTCTATGATGTTCGCACAAGGTCGAAATTGCCTAAGGATGCATTTCTCAGGATGTATCCCTGACATTAAGTGGCTCATGACTGTAGTGAGGGAAAGAGAGAGGGAGAGCTAAGAAGTGGCCTTTGCCGTGTTGCTGGGCAGCCCCAAGGGATCATACCTGCATCTTTTCGTAAGGGACATCGTCGTAGACTCGGGGCTCAGGCCACTGATCCTGGCAGGATCTTGCATATCTAGAGAATACAAGGTATGATGATGATGATGATGGCACTCTGCAGCTTACAGTGCTTTCCTGTCCACTCTCATTTGATTCTGGCAGCAGCTCACAGTGGATATTGGAAGGTTAGTAATACAACCATTCCAGGCAGCGCTGGGCCATTGCTGTGTTCAGGGCTATCTAGGCAGGGACCCACGTGATTCTCATAACCCAGGAAACAAGTAATGCATCACCCCCATTATATAAGTGAGAAAACAGGACCCAGACCGGCAAGGAACCAGCCAAGCTGATGATTGTGATAGAGCTGTGACATGAGCCTAGCTCCTCTAGTACCAAACTCCACATACCAGTCCTGTGCCTGCCTGCCCAGGGGCTTGAGGGCGTGAGAGCCTAAGGTCCCAGCCTGTGAGCAGAGCCCATGTCAATATAAAAGGACTTCTCCACTTTTGCTCACTCCATCCAAGGCTTCCCCTGACCCTGGGCCGCCTCCTTTAGCCAGCTCACTCCTGCCTGCTAGAAGAGGAACGCACCCACTCTGACTTCCCAAGGGAACAGAGCCCTCCTCAGCCTTCCCGCCCAGTGCCCAGGGCTGGACTCAGAGCCTCTGAGAGGGAGCCGAGACGGGAAAGGTCCTGGGCGGCTGTGGGCTGTGGGGTGCCAGCTCTTACAGGAAGGAGTTGCGCCCCGCGCTGACGATGCTGGTTAAGGTCTCCACGTCCACGTAGTCATAGTGTAGCGCCTCGGGAGTGACTTTGGAGCCCATCTCCACCAGCAGCAGCCCCAGCCAGCGGCCCATGTCCTCTGAGCAGCTTGCCTGAAGGAGAGGAGGCAAAGCTGAGTTCACTTGGGCTGCTGCTCACTTACCTAACCCCATATTTATATAGACACGGGGGTACCTGTTATGTACCCAATACTTAGGGATCCAAGAAGAACAAGATTAGAACACATCCAGAAATCCAAATGGCTCCCACCTTCCCTCTATTCAGGTCTCTGCTCATTATCCTCAGAGCCCTCCTGACCATTTAGACATGATAACATTCGAGTCTTCCTGAATATCCTTAAAAAATAGTTTTTAAAAATATTTACTTTTTATTAGAGGAAGCTATTTCTTACATAACCCAATCATATTATTTCTTGTATTATAATCGCCAATTATTTATAGGAAGATGGGCAAGAAATTGCTGGTCATAACTACATGCATACTTACGTTAATTTTCATTTAAAGAGCATTTTTATAAAATCAACTTAGCCCATACATACTACACTTTAATGAAGAAAGTATGCTTTTTTGCCAGAGAGCTCTGTGTATAATTGAAGAGGAATGAGAGACCCATCTTAAACTATCAAAATAAAAGTGAGTTACTAAAGTAATATTTCATGAATTTAAGAACCGAGAGAGGCAGTGGGTACTGGGCAAAGAAAACAAGACCAAGAGGCTGGTTTTAGTTCTAGGATGAGACCAAGAGGCCACTGACCCTCTGTGGAGCCCTGGACAAAGCACGTGGCTGCCCTGGCCTCAGTTTCCTTATCTGTAACGTGAGGGGGTAGTTATTTACATTTTCCTCCAGCGTTAACATTTTAAAATCTAAATAGCCGAAAGATTGACACAAAGAAGAGAGGCCCCCAAGACAAAAAGCCAGCACCCAGGCCATCGCTCCCTTTACTTGCACCACCAGGGCCACTGGACTCCTCTCACCTCCAGGATGGCCACCTCCTGCCGGTTGCGCAGGATCCTGAAGGCAAATGGGTGTCTCGGCCCAAAGCCCGGGGCCACCTCACAGCCACCGAGGGCAATGGCATTCACGTGGGTCCGGAGGTCTGTGCGGTCCTTGTGGAAATACAGAGTGTTGCACTTCAGGCGGCACCAGCGTTCCTTCCAGCTGTGGTTCACCATCACGTTCAGGTAGCCTGGGAGGGGAGAGCGGCAGTGTGACCTCCCGACAGCCCAGCCTTGCGGAGGGTGCCCCAGGGCCACAGTGCCTGGACAGCCCTTGTACTATAGCTAGAAGGCCTTCCGATCAGCTCTCTCTTGGTGTGTGATCTCAGGCATCCTCTTCTCTTTCTGAGTTTCAGTTTCCTGTCTGCAAAATGGGGACTGATAATCACATCTGTCCTTCTCCGCACAGCCTTTGGACCATCCCAAGCTTGATGAAAAGTGCAGGGACTGCTATATACAATGAATAAGAGACACAACTCTTCCTCTTGCCTTTCCTCTCCCTAAAATAATGGATCATGCTGACCCCTGGTGGCAGCATGTGGGAGTAAAAGCATCTGACCAAGATAAAGAATTATAAAATGAGGGCGGTACAGTCCTGTGACCTATGGGTTTAGAAATCCCCCTGCTTACAAAATATTTCTGTATAGCCAGGTGCCTTTATACTATTCTTCCAGGGTTAGAATATCACTGTATATCTAAAATATATGATTTTCTATTGAATCCCAGCACATGGAACACTGCATTTAAATGAGCAGAATAATACGCTCACCCTCTCAAACCACTTTTAACTCACATTGAATGCATTTATAATGAAAAGTACTTTAGTATTTTTATACACCTGGTATGTTATATGCTGGGAAATAAGATACTCTTCTCTCGTCATAGTGGAGGAAACTGAGGCCTGGAGACAGGCAATAATTGGAATTAAGGTCACAGAAATATGGGAGTCACTTGGCTTTTCCTCCTGCTGAGTGTCAGGTCCTCATGGGAGAGTAGAGATGGAAGGACATGGAAAACTGATGGGGTGGGGGTTAGCTATCCAGTGGCAGGATTCTCTCCTCTGTCCTGGGGGCAAGGTGGATGGAGCCTGGAGGGTCTCTTGGCTTGGCCCCAGGGGCCCGATCAACTGGGTCTGAATTCTCCAGTGAATGCCTAGTATGCCCAGTACCCACCACAGCACGGAACCGCCTCTTCGGTGGAGGACATCTGCAGGTCATCGGCCAGCGCCTTCCTCTTGGAGAAGCTGATGATGCGGGTGATCTTGCGGCCTGCAGCCCTGCTCATCGAACCCTTCAGCTCTGCCAGGCTGCTCTTCTTCCCTTTGCCTGTTGCTGCAGAGATGGGTCAGGGGAGGGGAGGGAGACCCATGTCCCTCCCCTGGTCTACCCACCCCTCGCCTTCTCAGAGGCCTCGCCCACAGCTCCAGGTGTGCACAGGCCAGGTCACCTCACCCAGGTCTCCAGAGTGGTCAGGACCTGCTCTGCACTGCGTGCATGTGGCAAGCCCCCTGCCCCTCCCGGCTCTGGCATCCCCACCTGATCCCCCACAGGCTCCTACCATGTTCGCAGGCCTCTCTGCGGCCAAGGGTGGAACAGTTATCGCTCATGCCCAGGCTGTCGGAGTCTGAGGTCTGCTTCTCTTGGGATAACCTCTGGAGAAGGACACAGACAGCCCCACATCAGCGGTCCCCTTGTTGGTTCAGTCTCCCCAGACTCCTGCACAGGAGGATTAGCTAACAAATATTTGTCAGCAACTGTTAATGTACTTGATACCATACCAGGTATGGGGGTGGGCCATGATGAGCTAGAATAGTTGTATCTTTGAGATTCTCACAGGCTATTTGAGGAGCAAGGCAATTAATTATAACACATTGAGATAAATGTCCTAGGAGTTTGGACCAGGTGACAAGGATCTGGGAAGATATTTAAGTGGGAGACTAATGTAATGCAACCAGATTAGCAAGTTGGCTCCAGTGGCATCATGGGGGATGTGATAAGAGGGAGCAAGACTGGAAGCTGAAGAGCTACTTAAGAGAGTGTCATCCTGGGCAAGGTGAAACTGGGTAACAGGATGAACCAAGATGACAGTGAGGATGGAGAAAAATAGATGAATTGGCATTTTATAAAGTCATGACAGGTCAATTAAGTGCCTACTGGGTACAGGTTCCCTATATGAAAGTGTAACTCATCAAAGAGTTGTTGTAGAAATTAAATTAGGTAATACATGCAAAGCATTTAGAACAATGCCGCCCCCACGGTCACATTCTATAACTGCTAGCCTGTACTATATCACGTCAGACCCATGTATGTGGGTCTTAAACCTTCCCCTAGGATTTGGGGCTGAGTCCCTTTATCACCCAGAGTACTGGGCAAAGAACAGACACTGGCACATATTTTCCAACGGTCTGACCAACTACTAAGTGAGTGCTGCACTTACGTCTCAATGGGGCCCATTCTGACAGACAATTACGATTTTGTCATGGCTCCATTCAAATGTAACCACTCCTGTCCTGGCAGAGTTAGTCACTCCCTCCTCTGGCTTGTGTTGCACCTTGGATATAGGCATTCATTCATTCGTTAGAAATTTATCGAGTGCTTACTGTGGGGCCAGCTCTGTACTGGGCACTCCTGGCTTGTATGATACCACTGTGGGTGCCTGCTTTACCACCAGCCCCAGAGTCCCCCCATGGAAAAGCCTGTGCTGAGCCCCCACTGCCTGGCCCAGAGGAGACTCATGGAGACAGCTGTACCTTGTCCAGGTCCAGTTTGCACAGGAGGACTGGGGATCTGGGCATGTCTGCCCCCTCGGCCCCTGTGATGGGCTTGCTCACCTCTCGGATGACCTGTGGGAGGACACACAGCCGTGAGCAGGTGGGCAGGGATGCTGTGGAAGCAAAAGGAAGAATGGGGTCTGTGTGGTCGGGGCCATTGAGCAGAGAGGCTGGGACCACTGAACAGAAGAGACAGGTTAATGCGGCTTCCTGCCATGTGTGGGCACATCAGGGTTTAAAGAAGCTTTCTTCTGTATCTGTGCCTTGAATTGAAAAGGTATGGGGCTGGGAATCAAGAGGCTTGGCTTTTAGACCTTGCTCCATTGCTAATTAGTGTGTGACCTTGAGAAAGCCACTTGTCTGGGCCTCAATTTCCCCATCTATTACATGAGTTGTAACTTCATTAGGTTGTCTGAGGACCAGCGAGATGATGGGTGTGAAGGTCCACGTGAACTGGGCTGCCCCGCACAAGCGTGAGAGATTCACTTCTGTTGACTGTGTTGGACATTTACAATAGCCTGGGGGGCAGCCAGGGTTATTGCTTCTGTTTCAAAGATATGGACACTCCAGACGCCAAGGCATTTACCTACTCATCCAAGGTCACACAGCATAAACATCCAGATCATATAACAAAGGTCACCATTTGTGGTTTACAAAGTCAGGTGACTTTGCATGGAATATCCCATTGTATCCCCTTAGCAGCCCTGTGGGGCAGGGACCACTGTGGTCTCTAAGTTACTGATTAGGATAATGAGGCTCCAAGAGGCGGAGCCATGGTTGCCTGCCCTTAACCTCTGGGCCAGTGGCTTCCCAAGCCGGATGTTAAGACAGGCCGCTTAACTCCCAGTCTAGGGCTTCTTTCTCTGACCCACCTTCCCCTTGAGGGTAGAGGCTCCACTAGCAGTCAGGTTCTCTCCCTTCCTTTCCTTCCTGAGACAAAGGCAGTAAAGAGAAATTCTAAACCTGGGGGGGCAGGGGGGGGGGGAAGGGGGAGAAGAGCTGGTTATCACAGGAAGGAAGGGAGAATGGGGAGGGAGGGGTTTGGTTTCTTTGTTCCAGCAGGAAGATCACAGTTGGAGAGAAAAGGAGTGAAATGGAGGCAGGGTGCAGGTTGGAGGGCCCATTGAAAGGGACTGGGGGTGCTGCCTTCATCATCATGGCACAGTAATCACTGATAATTACTAAGCACTTACTGCCTGGCAGATATTATGTCAAATGCTCTCTAGAATTCTTACAAGAACCATTAATTAGAGGAGGAAACAGAGGCGAAGTCATTTGCAGGTCACACAGCCACTTAGGCCTGGGACTTGAACTCAGGTTTGTGTGTCACCCAAGGCCTCCCTCATGATCACTATGCCACCCTACCTATGGCCTTTGGTGTAGATTTCCCTGCTAGCTTCTATCCTAGTCCCAACACTTGGTTGTGTGGTCTTTGGCAAGTCACATAATTTCTCTGTGCTTCAGATTCCTCATCTGTAAAATGGAAACAATAATAGTTCCATTGCAAAGAGTAAATGCGGTTATGTGTGTAAAGCTCTTAGAACAATAGATGGCCCAGGACATGCTAACTCTAATGGTTCTGTGCAGCTGCAAAATGCAGAAGCTGGGCCACAGTGGACGTTACAAGGATCCACATTTCACATAAGACAAGGAAGGGTTTTCCTTTTTTAAAAGAAAAAAAGGATTAGCTTATCTAATGGTAAGATCAGCTTCCTTCGTAGATATTAAGCTCTCCATTCCAGGAGGTGCAGCAGTACAGGCTGGACAAGCCCACAGTAGGGACGTTAGGCGGTGATTCAAATGATGAGAAGAAACACAGGCCTCCAGCCTGAGGCCTGTCTCCTGGAGATGCCCGAGGCCCATTTCCACACAGAAGCCCTAGCCGTGCACAGGCATCGGCCCCCTCCCTGGAGCAAAGCCTGCTCTTCCAGAGGCAGGAGCCCTCCCCACTGAGAGCTGGTCCTGGGAAAGAGAGGAAGGAAGGGAGGGCAGGTGGAAGGAGGGCACAGCTCCCTGTACCTTCAGCCACTCCTCGGCCTGCTCCCGGCTCTGCAGTGCTAGCACCAAGATCTCAGTAGCCCCCTGGGAGAAGCGCAGCTCATGCCTCTTGTGCCGGCTGTCCTTGGGCACGTAGATGACATTGCAGGCATCCAGTGCCAGCCTCAGATGTGGCTGCCGGTCCTTCGAGCTTTTATAACACTGGACAGGGAAAGAAGAGGTCAGGGTCTCCTGGAATGGAGGGCAGAGGAGGGAGACACCCTTGCACAAAGGGGAGCTCTACCTACCCCACAGATATCTCCCTTCCCCACCCAGCCCAACTGTGGGCACTGTGTGAAGACGGGAGCTGTGTCTGTTCACCCCCAAGAAGAGAGGGGGTATCTTTGGGCAATCTCCAGATATCAAGGGCTACTGAGGGGCGCCAGGGGGCACAACTACTTATTAGGAAGAGGTAAATTTTAGCACAATACTAGGAAGACCATTCGAGTCAAAAGAACTTCTCTAAAGAGAAGAAACAGGCTGGCTTGGGAGGAAGTTAGCTCCTTGCTACTAATGGGCTACATGGTAGGAATTTGGGAGAGGGAATTCTAGCAGAGATAGAGGGTTGGGTTTGGGAAGTCAATAGTTTATAAATAATGATTATCACTTCCCAGTTCTTACTATGAGGCCAGCATAACCTTGATACCAGAACCTGGCAATGACATTACAGAAAAGGAAATTTATAGGCTAATCTCTCTCATAACAGTTACAAAATATTAGCAAAGATAATCCAGACATGTATAAAAAGCATACTGGGTCAAGACCAAGTAGAGTTTATTCTAGGAACGCAAGAGTGGTTAACATTAAAAAACCAACCATATCATTCATCATACTAACAGGGAAAAGGAGACCCACCACTTATCTCAATAGAAGCAGAAAAAGTGTTTCATCAAATTCTGTATCTTTTTATAACTCAACACCTATACGAGGAATAGAAGGGAACTTCCTTAATGTGATAATATGGAACATCTACAAACAACTCACAGCAAATAGCCTTGATGGTGAATTACTGAAACTTTTCCTTTGACATGTGGACTGAGACAAGGATACCCACTCTCACCACTTCTTTTCACATTGTGCTAGAAGGCCTAGCCAGTGCAGTAAGCCAAGAGAAATAGAGGGCATGCGGGGAGGAAAGAGTAAGTCGTGACTCTGGACTGATTCTGGACTGGAACTAGCTTTTCACTGCTCCAGGGTGAGAAAAGGTCATGTTCAGATGGATGTATGTTAGTTTTTTTCTGAAGTTATGTCTGCTCAATCTTCTACTTTGGAGTTAAGGGCACATTTTCTTTTATGAAATAGTAGGGATGAGAGATGGCAAACTAAAAAAACCTAAGAAAGCATGTGCTGCATGGGCTCAGTTTTGGAAAAAACTGATGTATGAAAATGAGGGTGGAAATATGTATATTAAAACTTAGGCCCAGCTGGTGTGGCTCAGTGGTTGAGCATCGATCTATGAACCAGGAGGTCACAATTTGATTCCCGGTCAGGGCACATGCTGGGTTGTGAGCTTGATCCCCAGTGTAGGGTGTGCAGAAGGCAGCCGATTAATGATTCTCATCATTGATGTTTATATATCTCTCTCCCTCTCCCTTCCTCTCTGAAATCAATAAAAAAAAATATATAAAAAAAAAACACAACTTAACAGGCTTGCTCTCTTTTGGACATGTCACTCGAATCTTCTTTTCCAGTGAATTTTCTTTCTCCTAAACTCTAAGGGTCCCCATGAGACTTGCAGCCAGGGGAGCAATGGGCAGCTTGTCCCGGGCAAACCCCCTGAACCTGTCTCCAAGGCCCCCTTTTCTCTGACTCCGCAGTGACTGACAGCAGCCTGCCTTGGCTCACTTCTTTCCCCTAACGTTTCTGGAGAGCCACAGCTGCCCGCCTAGGCTCTCCTGTTGCTTCTTCTATCCTAGGCCTTCCTTGTTTCACTGTCCCAGCTTTAATAAACATACTCTCAGATAAAAAAAAATCCCCAAAACTTAACAGTGGCTCGTGGTCAATGGGTTTTTAAAAATCACTTTTAAAAAAAGTGATTATAGATGGTGTTTTTAAAAATCACTTTTTTTTACATTGTTTTGCTCTAGTTTTATAAATAAATTTACTTGCATAATGAAAACATTGTTTTAAAGCGATAAAAAAATTTGTCTCTGGCAAAACAAACTCTTGGTAAAGTCTCTGTCAGGTCTTCTAGTTTTTTGTTGTTTTTTTTAAAAATTCTACTCCAGTGGCAGAGCACCGATCTTCAAAGCACCAGGCCTTGAGCCTCTGTGCACAAAGCAAGCCCAGGGTAACTGAGGCAGACATGCCTGCACACACACACATAAACACACGTGCACAAGTCCACGAGAGGCCGAGAGGAACACGTCCGTGCCCACTCACCAGGAGCTGGTCCTCCTTGATGACAGTCAGCTGCTTGGCCCATTGCCCAAAGCGCTTCTTCCGCAGCAGGAAGGCACATATCCTGCAGTCCCTCACCAGGTGCATGGAGGCCTCCTCGGAGGGCCACTGGTGCGTGGGCTGCAGCCCCTTCCCGTCCTCCTCCTCCTCATCGTAGGACTCGTAGGAGCTGCTCATTGCGTCAGAGTCGTTGTCTGCAGGCGCCATGGGAAAGGACCTGCCACTGTGCCATCAGCTGGGTCTCACCTCCCTACCCCTTCGAAGGCATCCCTGCTCTGGGGCCCCAGGACCGTGAAGGGGTGGTTATGATAATGGCTAAACACCTGCCTGGGTGCTGTGCTTTTCCTTTACCACTAGCTTTGTGGCCTTGGCGACTTGACTTCTCAGAGCTTCAGTTTCCTCATCAGTCAAACCGTCATAGTGAACACAGTATCACAGTATCTGCCCATTTGGGCTGCCGTGAGAGTCAGTGAATGTGGAGGGTTTGGCTAAGTGCCTAGCAGTTAGTGAGCTCTGTAAACATCAGCGACTGTCACTACCCCATCATCTTTGCATCCACTGTCTCAAGTCATTCTCATGACACTCAAGCTCTCCTCATTTTATACATAACGAAACTGGAGGCTCAGAGAGAATGAATGACTATATAAGGTCGGTCACCAAGAGTCAGGGCAAGGGCTCCATGGGGGGCTCCTGACTCCTGTGCCAGTGATCTTTCCCCTGAATCCCGAGATCATTGAGGACAAGGGCTTTGGGGCCTCCATGGGGACCCAAAGGGGGTTGGGCACATGCATGCTAAGGGTCAAGTCAAGGGGACAGAAGGCCCGCCTGGTACTTACAGGAGTTCTTCAGTTCTCCGTTCATCCTGGTCGAGGGGTAGCTGCTGTCTGCGTCCTCGTAGTAGCCATCCACAATGGAGTGGGCTGGGCTGCAGCCATCTGTGGGGTTGGCAGAAGGAGCCGCACTTTGGAAAAATGCAGGCAGACTCCAGGGGCCAGGGCTGGGGAAGTCCCTGGATACCACTGCCCACTCGGGAGAGAGTGGCCCTCCCTGTAGCTCTCCCGGCCAGGGTGTGGGCCTCCTCAATGTGTCTCATCGACTGCAGCTCCCCACATGCCCTCTGTGCTCCTGTCACCAGGACCTGTCCTGGTGGGCCTTGTCACACCTCCAGGCCTCGCTCATGCTGTTCCCTGTGCTCTGTTACTTTCTCTCAGAGAACTCCTACTCACCCTTCAAGACCCAGCCCGAAGTTCTTCTCTCTGACCTTCACAGGCAGAGCGTGGTCAGCCCCTCCTCAATGACCCCAGGGCACTGGTGTGTGTGGACGTGAGTCTTGGTCCCTGTACTGCACAGAGTGGTATCCCAGCCCCCTTCCTGTTCCGCCTTTGCCGCATTCTCTGCCACCTCAGCCCTTCTGCTCACTTCCTGATACATCTCCCTCTTTGCATCAAAGCAATTCTCCTTCTGAGCCTCTGTGACTACACAGGAGGAAATGGACTAGAGGAGGTAATACTAATGCATGTCAGACAGAATACAGCTGCTGCCTTTGCTGAATTTTCACAGCACAATCCCACTCAGGGCTACCGCACAGTGCACGGGTGGGGTTATCTCACATTTTATTCTATTCAGAATTACCAGGTATCTTTTTAAATTGCCGATCCTTGGGTTGTATCCCCAGAAATTCGGATTCACTGGTGTGGACGGGGCTGAGGACTCTGCACTTTAAAATCCCCCTACTATTTAACAGGACATTTTAAAACATATGTAAAAATAGAAACTATATTGAACTCCAAGGAGTTGGATTTAAAAAAAATAAGGTTATTTTGATGTAGACCGTCTCTGGAGCACATTCTGAAGTTCAGTGGGTGAAGGGCATATGCGTTGGGGTTGATCAGATTTCAGTGTAAATCTGCCTCCATCATTTGCTGAGGGACCTTGGAAAGAAAACGGTTTTATCTGCGTTTCACCTTCTTCATCTTAAAGTGACAAGCACAGTTCCCACCTTGGATTAGTGATATCATGCATATAAACTCTCACAGTGCATGGCACATTATTCTTATTGTCTCCTCCAATTCCCATAGTGCAGGGATGTAGGTATCAGCCCCATTTTACAGACGAGGAAACTGAGATACACACAATTTGCTAGTGACAGAGCCTGGATGAGACCAAGGTTGCCAGCTTAGGGGACAGCGGCACAGCCCTCCTTCAGAAAGCCTTCCTTCACCCAGTCCAGCTCGCTCTCACACCACACTGTTCTTCCGAGCACTGCTCCGGGCTCCCAGACCCTGCTGTCCATCTGTTTCCGGAGGATGGCGGTGCTCGAATTCTCAGCGACTGGGACAGCCAGTTCTGTCTCCCAAGTGAGGCTCAGAGCCTGCCTTTCCCAGCAGGACTCTGAGGCCTCACGTGCTGGTGGCATGCCCTGTGAGGTGGACTGGGAGAGTCAGGACCCGGGGTGTGGGGGAGGGGGAAGAAGAGGTGTGAGGGAGAAGAGGGAGGGACAGCCTGGCCAAAGGGCTCAGACACCTGGGGCTGGATACTGTGTGAAAGGAAGGATACTCCCTGATGGGCTTGGCACTCTTTCCCTGGATGAGGTCCCTGGCCCTTCCTGAGGCCCGCCCTTCCTTACTGCCCCAGGATGCCTGCTGCTTCCAGAGGCGGCTTCTCTGTGCCAGCTGCGAGGGGGGTGAGCTCTGTGGGGAGGTGGAGGAGCCTCATCTGAGGGGCTCGACCTGGGATTCAGGGCACAGAGCACTTCATTCCCTTCCCTGCGCCCCCCGCCCCCCACCCCCCGTTCTCCAGTGGAGAAAATAAAAGTCACCTGCTCCACAGACAGATAGCTGCTAACAGTGACATTAGACCCCACGACTACGAAGGCTGGAGAAAGCCACTGATCGCCTGTCCAACCTTACCGTTTCACTTTGAACTAGTTTAGCAATCATAAAAATACTATGCCACAGCGGCCCAGAAGGGGAAACAACCCAAATGTCCATCTGATGGATGAATAAACAAAATGTGGAATATTATTTGGCCAGAAAAAGGAAGGAAGCACTGAGAGATGCAATGCCATGGATGGACCTTGAAAACGTTATGCTAAGTGAAATAAGTGAGAATCAAAAGGCCACACATTGTATGATTCTATTATATGAAGTATCCAGAAAAGGCAAATCCATAGAGAAAGCAGATTGGTGATTGGCAGGGGCTCAGGGGAGAGGGGAATAGGGAGTGATTGCTTAATGCGTATGGCGTTTCCTTCTGCAGTGATGAGAATGTTTGGGAACTAGATAGTGTGATGGCTGCACAGCACTGTGAATGTATTAAATGCCATTGATTGGACATTTTAAAGTGGTTGAAATGGTCAATTTCCTGTTATGTGTGTTTTACTACAATAAAAAAAATATATGCCCATGGCAAAAAACATAATCAGCACAAAAGAAATTGCGTGGGAATATATGTTCCCTTCACCCAGTTTTCTATTCATTTCCCACAGGAAAGCACTGTTGAGTCTCTTGCATATCCTAGAAAAATTGTTAAAATGAATGCCTGTGCATATATACTGTTAAAAAATAAGTGGAATCATGTCATATGCAGTATTATGTGTTTGATTTTTTTCAGTGAATGTATCTTGGAGTTCATTTCTGATCAGCACAGGAGACCTATTTTATTTACTTTTTAAAAAAATCCTCACCTGAGGATATTTTCCCATTGATTTCCAGAGAGAATGGAAGAGAGGGAGGATTGGGGGGGGGGGGGGAGGGAGGGAGAGAGACATCAATTGGTTGCCTCCCACACATGCCCTGACCCGGGCCAGGGATCGAGTCTGCAACCGAGGTACGTGCTCTTGACCAGGAATTAAACCTGCAACCCTTTGGTCCTCAGGCCAATGCTCTAACTACTGAGCCAAACCAGTTAGGGCTATTTACTTTTTCTGTGGTTGGAAAATATCCCAGCACATAAATATTTTCATATACATGTGCAACTAATATGCTGAGTCATCAAAAACCATCATGTACTTTCTCTTTTTTTTTTCAGGTGTAGAGGATTTTATTTCAATGTATATCATAGTACCTTGTGGCACTCCACCAAATTGCTGTTCCTTTCTGTCGTTTCTTAGCACTTGAGATGAAAGCCCCTTCTGGGCCTCGCTACCCTTTTCTTAATCTATGACTTTACAGTACAAAAGCAATTACAATGAGTGGCACCCTATGGCAGTCCTTTCCCTGAATTCCATCTCACCAACCTACTATCCAAGTCGGGGCTACTGTTCTCTCAAGTTACCAGTAGAAGCAGATGTGATCTAGGCAACTGAACATCATGTACTTTCTTGTATGGATTGCTAAGTCCCTACACCCAAGCCAGTGACTTATCTGATCCTCAAAAGAACAGCCACCTGTTGTAACACTGGAGGAGACCGATTGAGAACAAGTCAAAACCAAACACTCTCCTTTTGTGGTCAACTTAAGAGATTTTTTTAGTTTTTAAATATATTTTTATTGATTTTAGAGAGGAAGGGAGAGGGAGAGAGATAGAAACATCAATGATAAGAGGGAATAATTGATTGGCTGCCTCTTGCATGCCCCACACTGGGGTTCAAGCCTGCAACCCGGGCATGTGCCCTGACTGGGAATCGAACTGTGACCTCCTAGTTCATAGGTCAACGCTCAACCACTGAGCTATGCTGGCCAGGCTGAGATTTTTCAAAGATAATTTGTACTAGTGCCCTCTAAATAATTTTATTGTGCTCACCTACCGGTAAAAATATAATCATGAAATATAGTTATATTTGTTTATGTATAAATTACACATGCATAATTATTATGTATGTCCATATTATTTATATATATTTATATATATATATATATATATACACACACACACACATATATACATAATTATATTTAAACTAATTAGAAGCATCATGCTATTATTAGATTATAAATTCTATAAAACATTCACATAGGACTTTTTAAAAGAGGTATTGACCTAAATGTAAATGACACTTTTAATACTTCTGCCTGCATCATTTCATAAATCCCCTGGGGTGCCCACACTCTCTGCTGAAGACCTCTGATTTTGACCATGTGCTTTTTTTATCATATGCCTTGACTTCATAACCTACATAACCTAATCCGCCTGTAAAATGTGATTCTGCTGAAACATGCATTAGTTCATCAGTCCACTGAGGAGGAGCTCTGAGGTTAGCACCAGCTTCAGAGCTAGGCAAAGGTTGTAATGGTCATCTGTGCATCTCCACCCTAGTGCATTTACATGCATGTATCTACCCCTCTTTATTATTTTAAGGGTAAGGGAACAGAGGCCCAGAGAGGGGAAGGGGATTGCCCAAGGCCATACAGAACTGGGCCGAGAGCCCAAACTCCTGACCCCTGGGTCCACACCCACTGATGTACCCAGGACGTCATTAAAGAGGCCATGTCCTCAGGCAGCTACTCCTCAGGAGGTGGGCAGGGCTGGCGGGTGCCAGGCTTGGAGCTTCAGGAGAGGAGCCTCCTACTCCTTGCCCTCTACTCCCAAGGGGACCAGAACTTACTGTGAGAGCTGATGTATTCAGGGGACTTGCCTGGCCCCAGGGGAAGGGCCTCCTCATAGTAGTCCTCAGGCGGAGGCCTGTTTGGGAGCGGTGGAGGCAGGTCTGCTGCCTGGAGGGAGAAGGAAGAGGTATGTGAGACTAAGAAGGCCTGGAGAGCAGAGGGGAGCAGCAGAATGACAGGAAGGAAGCTGGGGAGAGGGAGGCAGGCGCGCCTAGAAGGCAAGATCTGACTGAGTAGCTATACTATCTAATAGGCTTGCAGAAGGGCAAAGCTGAGAAACCTTAAGAGTGTTTGGTTGGTCCTGTGTTTTTTCCAAGTTATTTAAGCAGCAGGGCTTCTGAAATGTCTAAAAGTTTTGTGGACTGTCACATAGAAGGAGTTATACGCTTGAGTGAGCACATGCAGAATTACTAAAAGCTACTGTGGGTTCTGCAGTACCCTATAATCTCCTCTACATACACATGAGGAGCAGCGGGACAAGTAAATGTGAGATGTTATTTAGTGAGGCAGTATCGCCTCGTGGCCAAGAGCTTAGGCTCTGGGGCCAGGGAACCCTGGCTTTACAGCTACACCCTATTACCTTCTAGTTGTGGGGCATCAGCATGTCACTTACTCTTTCTGAGCCTCAGTTTCCTTTCCTGTAAAATGAGGATAACCTCACTCAGTTGCTGTGTGCATGTAAAGGACACAGTAAGTTGTCAACAGTTGGAACTGTTGATGCTGATGATAGTGAATTATGCAGTTGAGAAACAATGCTTGGTGTGATTATGGGTCCCTTGCCCTAATTCTGTGGCCCCAAGGCTGGGAACCCTAGATATGATCCAAACCTTCATTTTGTACGTGAAAAACTCAGTCTCAGAGGCCACACAGCAGTAGGGAAGAGGGTAAAGGCCACTCAGTTTCTGGCCCAGAGCTTTCCCTATCACTCCATCTGTGTTTCTGCAAGCACAAGCCATGACAGAACCCTTTGGGTCATCCTTTGGGCCTAAAGGGACAGGTCAGCTTACCACATTATCTCTGCTCCGCAGGGGCACAGTAAGCATGAGTCAGTTTCTGCCCTTAACTACCACACGGAAGAGAGAACAGGGTCCTGCACATCCAGGAGCGTCCCCAGCATCAGGGGGCAGCTTCCCTGGCCCCCTCCAGAGGAGCAAAGGGCCTGAGGGTGTGGGAAGCCAGTCCATGACTCACATGTTTCAGAGATGGGCTCTTGGCTGGCTCAGGGCTGGCTCCTTTGCCGGGCTCCCCTTCGTCCTCCGGCATATCCCGAAGGTCACTCAGGTCACAGTCTATGAAATGTCAGGCCGTTGGGCAGAGAAAGCCGAGGATGAGCAAAGGCAGAGCAGGAAGAGGGCTGGATTTGGGGTCAGAAGGCCTCCAATACCAACTCCATTAGTAACCCTAATGACCAGTGACTTCATCGCTCTGAGACTCAATCTTCTCATCTGTAAACCGGCCTTGTCTCTCTCTCAGGGTTATGGAGAAGATCGAATGAGATAACGTTTGGTACAGTGCTGTGCAAATTTGTAAGGGTTATGTCACAAAAGCAATGTCTTCCCTAAGTCTGTCAGCCCCTAACACTCCCTCATTTGACCCATAGCTGTCTCCCTGTGTTGAGCCTCCTCTTGAGATAGAACATTCATTACACACACACTGCACCAGCCCTGCTTGGCTGCTCCCATGCCCATGGTGCCACTGCACTGCTCCACCCAGGGTCCCAGGCGGCCACTGCTGATGAATGCGAGGCAGCAGGCAGGACAATGCCCCATGTGCCATACCTTCCTTGGCCTGCACGTTCATTCCTTCCTTTCCTCAAATTTTGGGGATGACTTCCTATTACCGTACATTTGACTAGACTTGCAGATGTGGCAGGGCCCAGAGAGGCTCAGGGACTTGCCTAAAGTGATCATTGTTGTCATGTTGGAGCCAGGCCCAGGTGCAGGTATCTCCCTGCCTGGTCAGGGGCCTTTCCAGAGACTGAGGTCGGGAGAGGGTCACTTACCAAATTCTTCAAAGAGGGACTCCACGAAGCTGGGCCCGGAGTGGAGGTCGGCTGTGTTCACATACAGATAGGAGACTTCTTTTTCTGGGAGGAAGGAGAACACACCAACAGTGAGGAGGATGGGGACCCGCAGACGCTGACTCTGAGGCGGGGCCAGGTCTTCCCCGCTGCACAGGATACAAGATTCAGTTTGCAAAGCATGTGCACAACCAAAATGATTTCTTTAGTTTTCAAACCTTGTTTTCATTTTTACATTGTTATTGAGGATCTCCTCCAAGTGAAAGGATGCTTAGAGCCCAGTATAGAAAACAGATTACAGGGGCCTCCCTGGAGTGGCTCGGGGCAGGGGCTCCAGCCAGCTCAACGGCCACTGTCCCCTTCTTCCACCCAGTCCTGTGAGGGCAGCCAGTGACTTCGACCTTCTTTGTCACTAGGAAGTGAGGCTCAGAGAATCACTGAGTAGTGACCTCCCAGCGTATCACTCAGACGCCTTCAGTAGTGCAGGACACGGGGCCAGCCCATTAGGGTTCACTGAGGTCTTGATGTACAAATATCATCTCGGGGGCTGATGGGCATAGAGAAAAGGCTGGAGCAGGTGAGGAGACCTTGCTGCTGGGAAGACAGGCAGAGAAGCTGTGGGATACAGGGGGTGGGGGATGAATAACAATGTGGGGCCAACTCATAAAGATGGTGTGTGTCAGTGTGCATCTGTGTACAGGAGTGTGTGATGTGTATGTGTTTGTTGTGTGTGAGAGCATGTGGGATGTGAGAGATGTGCCATGTGTCATGTGTGCTGTGTATGTGAGTGCATGCTGTTGGTGAGAGCGTGGTGTGTGTCACATGTAGTGTATATTTGTTATGGATGTGCTATGCATGTGAGGTGTATGTGAGAATGTGGTGTGCGTGTGAGTGTGGTATGTGGCATGTACCTGTGTGTGGCATGTGCATTGTGTGTGTGAATTTGTAGTGCCTTGGGGATGGAGAGGCACAAAGAGCACAGGCAGGGTTGTGGTGGAGAAGGGCCAAAGTGGATGAGGACGTTGGCCAGATCACGCAAAGTGTTGAATGCTATGCTGTGGGCTTCCTCCTGCCAGCAGCCCTGGGGAGCTACTGAGGGTCCTGAGGGGCTCTGGGCAGAGTGCTGACGTCTGACCTGGGAGAGGCTGCAGGCTCTGCAGGATGGAGGCCACGGCCATCTTCTTCTCCAGGGCGGTGTCGCTGAGGTACTCGTGGTCCAGGAGGCTGAGCAGCCCCGTGAGCTCGGGGAGCAGCTGCTCCAGCACTGCGGAGGAAGCATGGTCATAGCGCTGCGTCCCGGGTCCCGGGACCCAGCCCTGCTCCCACCCCCTAGAGGCCAGGGGACCAGGGGACAGAGGGTGGGGCTGGGTGCACCAGGGAGACCTCAGAGGCCTTCACACAGCTGTCCCAGTGCTGGCCACCCTTGGGAGAGCCCTGCTCAGTTAGCTGTGACATTCCTCTGGGCTTCTCCACTCTGCCTCAGACCTCATGTGGCCTTAGCCTGAGGACTGAACCTCCCAGGCTCATTCTGGCAGCTGAGTCCAGGTGGCCCGAGAAGAGGCACTTAGGCCTCCCTTTGTCCCAGCATGCCCTCTGCTTTGCAGGCCCAGGGCCTTTCCTCACCACAGCCCGAGGCTCAGTGCAGGCCCCAGGCTGGAGCCCTGGCAGTCCAGGACACAGGCAGGAAGGGAGTCTTCCTGTCCCATCAGTCCATACACTTCAATCTCTGGAACCTTCTGTTTCCGGTGCCTTGGCAGGAGCCAAACTAAACATTAACCCTTCCTATCCCAGGCCAAAAACTACCATTACCGTTCTTTCTTTCCATGCGACACCAGTGTTTTTTTAAACTTGAGTGTATATAGGAATTAGCTGGGGATCTTGTCAAAATGCAGATTCTGACTCGGGAGGTCTGGGTGGGACCTGAGAGTCTGCATTGCTGACAAGCTCCCAGCTGCTGCTGCTGCTGCTGCTGCTGCTGCTGGTTGAGACCACATGGAGTTGCAAAATCCTAGGGCACAGGATCCTTTAAAAGTTGGAGCGTGCCAAGACCATGATGTCATTGATGTCTCCCTGTCCCGAATAGTAACAGGAACTTGGTTTGCCTTAGAGCTAAAGACCAGCCTCATTACAGTACTAGTATTGTCCTGCTTTGCAACTCGCCAATCCCTTGTGCATAATAACAGCTAACCTGTGCCGAGCTGCCTAAGCCCTTTCAGACTTACAGTCTTATTTAAATCTCCTGTCAAGCATTTCATTATCTCCATTGTACGGAGAATGAAACTAAGGCTCAGAGTGGTTAAATAACTTCTCCAGTCACACAGCCAGCACGGCCTTGGCTGGACCTGGTTCCCTCACTCTCTTCCTTTCCCCATAGCACCATATTGGTTTGCAGTATTTTATAAATCCTACCAACAGGTTTTGGGATAGGTCCCATGATCACCCTAACTTTTTAGATGAAGAAACTAAGGCTCAGGGAAGATAAATAACTTGCTTGAATTACACAGACGCAAGCAGAAGAGACAGGACTTCAACTCTAGTCTCTTGACTTTCAACTCCATGAGCTTCTCCCCACCCTAGGCCCTCCTGGGGAAGTGGTGAGACTGACTTGTAGCTACAGGATCTGGATGGCTCAGAGGGGCTATAACATCCTGCTTAAGAGAGCTGACCCTGGAGCCAGACTGCCTGGGTTCAAGTTCAGGCTCCATCATCCATTAGCCGTGGGACCTTTGACAAGTTACTTAGCCTATGACTCAGTTTCCTCCTCTGTAAAGGGGGGTAATAACAGTACCTGCCTCTTATTAGTAGGGTCCCTGTGAAGATGAGTTATGTCAGGCATGAAAAATGCTGTGCCCATACATAGTAAATGCTCACGAGGGAGGCCATGCTGAATGCTACAGGGACGGCACTGTGGGGTACCATGGGAGCTTTCTGTGGCCTGCAGTAGGGGTTCGTAGTTGAAAACCCACAACACTGCTCTGCTGTCAGGCAGGAATGCTAAAACTATGGGGTGCAGTGGCAGTTTCTCTCTCTACACGTGGTTTTGAAATGTTTTGGCCTCAGGATTCCTTTACACTTTAAAAAATTATCAAGTACCCCAATGAGCTTTTGTTTTATGTGGGTTATATCTGTCAACATTGGCTGTAGTAAGAATTAAGACTGAGAGAAATTTAAAACACAAGAATACAGAGGCACATATCCCATTAGCCTTCAGAGCTACATGACATCACATGTCATGTAACCATCACATGTCAAAAACTCCACTGTACACCCACGAGGCAATGAGAGTGAAAAGGCCATGTAAGGCCTTAGTGCTGCATAATAATAGTTTTGACCATAGGGACCCTCTGAAAACATCTCGGGGACCTCCTCGACATCCCTGCCCCCACCACGCCTTCTAGAGAATTACTGTCCTTCAATGAATGACGTCAAACTTTTCGGACTATTCTTTTTAATAGTGTGCATTCATTGGTTCTCATTATATTCGCAGAGTTGTGAGACCATCACCACAATCAATTTTAGAATAATTTCATTACTCCCAACATCTCAGCCCTAACAGCCACTAATCTACTTATTGTCTGTATGGATTTGTCTCTTCTGATCATTTCATATCAGTTAAAGGAAAAAAAATTACTACATGGCCTTCTGTCACTGGTTTCTTTCAGGTAGCATAAAGTTTTCAAAGTTCATGTAAGTGAATCGGTGTTTTATTCCTCTTAATTGATAATAGTATTCCAATCAGCTGTCCCCTCTGTCCCTTCCTTTCTCTCCCCTTTCCCTCCCTGTTTTTCCATCCTCTCTTTCTCTTGGCTGTGAGTTTTCAAGGACTTCTTCTTGTTGCTCTCAGCAAGCACCTATGTGTGGCAGCATTCCTGCTTCTCAAACTGTCCTGCGTCTAACTTAAGGTTTGTTATGACTGTTTCTAAAGCAATACCAATTAGGTTGTGAGTGAGTTCTGTGCATTTAAAAACAGGAGCTATAGTATTCAGGCTTTGTAACACTTTTTATTTTTCTCCTGGTCCTTGATGGGGTTCCTAATATGGAATCTTGACTTCTAAGTGTTTTTCGTTTAAATGAGATGTGACGGTAAAAGTCCAAATAATGCAAAGGAGGCTGAGGGGACTGAGTGAACCTGGGCGAGGCAGAGGGGGCGCGAGGAGCTCCCAGTGCTGGTTCCTGCAGCCTGGAAGGAGCTGGCAGGCAGCAGGTGGCAGAGGGAGCCCATCGTGTGGCATTTCCAAAGTGCAGCTGCCCAGGAGCATGAGCAGGGGGTGGGGAGGGGGATCCGCTTGCAGGCAGGAAGCGGGTAAGAACCCTTCCCTAGATCTGAGCCGTTATCGTGTGTTGGGAGTTAGCCTGCGTCATCTCATTTAATCCTCATAAACCGCGCAAGAGGTATGCTTTATTGCAGTCTGTACCCTACAAGGCAGGAAACAGAGGCTTGGAGAAATGAGATCATCCAGCCAGTAAACAGTAAGGCCGGGCCTTAAGCCCAGGTCTGTCCGACTTCAAAGCCTGCCCCCTGCTCCTGAATCCGCCATCAGAAGACTTTGGCTCGGAGCAGCAGAGGCCAGGCTGGGGTGGGGAGCAGGCGGGCAGCCCCTCAAAGCCCTCCCGCTGAGGGCTCTGGGCTATGACTTCACTGGGGCCCCTGACCTGGGGGTCCCCTCACTGGGTGGGTGAGAGCCCCTTACTGTGGGTCTGGAATTCCTGCGCAGTGGGCCTCTCCCCACTGGCCCTTTGAACTTGAGCCCTAACTATGAATATCTCATAGAAGAAAAACAAGTACTAACTCAAAGCACACACCTGACTTAACAGTGGGATCTCATCCCAGAGAGAACCTTGTACTACGGAACTCCCCCGGAAAGCTGGCTTTCAGGTGCAGTGAACACAGAGGTGCCTTTGAGGGCAGCTTTGTCTTTAAGGCCAGATAATTCAAGCCGCAGGGATTTAAACCACAGAGAATTGAATTTGTAGAAAAATCATATAATGCATATGACAAATGGTTCTGCCAGGGCTCATACATTCCCAAGGCTCAAATTTTAGCAAGACTAAGACTCTCCCAGAAGGTTAGTTGGAAGGACAGATTCCCAGACCTGCTATCAGGAGAGTCGGATTCAGTAACCCTGTACTGGGACCCAGGAATCTGCACTTTAATGAGCACTCCGGGTGATTCTGATGCAGGCAGTCCAAGGTCCAGTCTCTGAAAACTACTCCACCAAAAAACGCATACTACGGGGAAGGTCTGTGACCACAGGGAATGAGGGAAGAACTCTCTCATTCCTTAAAAACGTATCAGTAGACACCCCCTCCTGAAATGACAGAGAGGCACGGTGGGAAGAAGAGTCCCTACAGAAAATTATAACTAGCTGGGCGTGGAGTCTTGCTTAGAAGAGCACAGTGATTGGGCTTTAGGGTCAGACCTGTGCAAATCGGAATTCCTGTCTGCCATGTCCACGCTGTACAGAATGGGCATGTTCGAGACTCAGCCCAGCTTTTCTCACCTGTAAAACGAGAATGATAGGACCCCGACCTCCCAGGCTGGGAGAACCAGGCCAGGTCATGCTTGGAAGCACTCAGATGGTGCTGTGCCTGGAGCCAGCAATTGCTCCATGAGGGCATGGTACTGTTGTTGCTGCTATTCTTAAACTCCGCACAACGACGCAGACTCCGCAGTGCTGATCAGAGAGTACTCAGCAACAGATCCGCTGCAGCTGCTGTGACAAGTCCACGAGGACAGGGACTGTGCCTCAACCATAGTAGATGCCCAGGGAGCATTTATTCTGTGAACACGATTCTAACTCTGTCCATTTAACGAGGTGGAAAGTGAGGGTCGAGGAGGTTATTTGACTTAGTTATGGTCACACAACCAGTTGAAAATTAAAGTACCTTGTGTTAAATCCACACCAAGCTTGATGCTTAGATGAGTCATAGAGGAGCAACGCCATGTGCACCACCTGGGCCCCCTCCCAGCTCTGCTGTTTCCCAGCTGTGGGCCTCTGGGGAAACGCCTTAGCATTGCTAAGCTTCCAGTTCTTTGCCTGCAAACAGTGTGGGCAGTAACAGTAGCTGCTTCACATGGCCATCGTGGAGAGGGGATGAAGCGATGCTTGTGGCGTTCAGTGCACCCAGCAGGTGCTCTGTTCATTCATTTGTGACTCCGGCAGCCTCAGGTGCAGTGGTAGGCACAAGGGAGGGGGTAGGTGGTGGCAAGAGGACATCAGGGGACTCTGCAAGCCCTGGGCCCAACACTGAGCTTGGGGTGCCTATGGCAGTGGATCCACTTCCCTCAGTGCTCACTTTCTAAGGACCCCTCCATGTCAGGTGAGGGGACTGCATCTTCCAGTTGGAGCAACAGTAACGCAACCCAGAAATCTCTGCCATCCCGTCAGGAAAGATCTCCTTCACCAATCCCTAACCCACCCCTCCCATCTTCGCTCCTGGTCTAAATCATTTCTGCTTTCTGAGGACAGGAGGGGGCATCAAGGACAGGGCTGTCTTTTATGTCTGAAGTTTATTTAGAGCCACGAATAAATTTCATTGATCTTGTTTGGTTTAGTTGAGCCTCGGGGAGATACAGTGAATCCCAATGAGGAAAAAACACAGGAAGAAATGGTTTAATCATTGTTTATAAGTCTTCAGTCTTTCACTATGTGGGACCGAAACCCAAGAAGGGTGATAATTGTTCTCTGGGATGCAAAAAAGTTTGCCAAATAAAATTAGAAACGTATTTAAAAATATATCTAAGATTAGGCCACAGAGTGCTTATTGTTCCTCGTGAATACCCAACCAAGGCTAAGCTCAATTTTCTCTCTGCTTCTCCACCCTCCCCACGTAACTGAAACCAAAAGGTAGAGAGCAGAAATTAAGCCACAGGCAGAAAAGCACTGCTACTTGCTGCCAGGACCGCATCCTCAGGCCACACCCCTGATGCGGCCTGAGAGGGAAACCCTCCAGTAATTGGCTCCTCACTGCCAGTACAGTTCCAGTGCGGGGAAGGCGGATTTATTCAGAGAACCCAAAGGTAATGAGTGTAATTTCCATGACAAGAGAGAAGTGAATAAATTAAACTTCAGCAAACCACAGAATAACAACCTTTGTTTTGCTTCCTACCAGGTAGGCTCAGAGGGCACTCTGACTTCAGATTTCATCCTGGTCACCTTTTAGCCTGGGATTTACAGAAATGCTTGGAAAAGCTTTCAAGTTAGAATTTCAGTCACTGCAAAGCAGTCGGAGGAAAGACAATTTCTCCTTTGCCCACCTCACTACTTGGCAGGCACCTTTAGGACAAAGAAAACTCATCCTTCTTTGTTTTCATAATCAGAGGAAAGGCAAGCAGCATGGTTTAAAGCTGGAAAATAGGAAGAGTTGTCAGGATGTGGTTTTATGAAGGGCCTACGATTTTTCTTTTGGTTTATTCAATTTTCCTTTCTCATTTCTAAACAGCAAAGCAAAATAACCCAATTTCCATCCCATAAAGGCTCCTGACCTGGAGAAAGAACTAGTGCACTGCTTAAAACATTTTTGAACATGATTTTAGAGATGACTCTCTGTATGCTGTGTGTTAACGACCTAGCACATTAATGAGGTATGACCCATGACAGCAGTGGAGAGGCAAGTCGCCCTGGAAAGGAAAGCAGTGCACTTAACAGGTGTGACCTCCATGTTTGGTGGGGGAAGGAAAGGAAGAGGAACCTCTTTGTGGCCTGCCAACCCTGCAGCCCTTCCAAAGAGACCTCCCCCCAGGCTGCCTTCACGCTCTGCCCCTCAGCCTCCTCACCCAGACTTTTGTATATGCTATTCCCTCTGCCTGTCAGAACGCCCTTCTCCTGAAACCAGTACTGCCCCCCTTGGGCTCTCAATTCACTTCCCACTTCTTAAGGGAAACTTTCCCTGTCCTCCGGACCACAACCATTCCCCTACTTATGCTATCATAGCATCATTCTCCCATGGTACTTTTCATGGTGAAATGTTATATTTACTTATGTCTTCGATTAATGTCCGTTTCCCCTACATCAGTGGTCGGCAAACTCATTAGTCAACAGAGCCAAATATCAACAGTACAACGATTGAAATTTCTTTTGAGAGCCAAGTTTTTTAAACTTAAACTTCTAACGCCACTTCTTCAAAACAGACTCGCCCAGGCCGTGGTATTTTGTGGAAGAGCCACACTCAAGGGGTCAAAGAGCCGCATATGGCTCACGAGCTGCGGTTTGCCGACCACTGCCCTACATGAGCCTGAACTCCCTGAGGGCAGGAATAGTGCCTGCTTTTGCTAGTGCCTGACACAGATAAGTGCGTATTTGTGGAATGAATGAATTCTTGAAGCAAACTTTTCTTCAGAGTTGATAAAGTATAATGACTAGTTAATGTGATTTGAAGACCATGCCTGTCCTCACAGTGGCTCAGCATAGTAAAAAGATGCTTAAAAAAAGAAAAAAGAAGAACCAAAAGCCCTGGGTAACAAAAGGAACCAGAAGCCCAACTGCCTAAGCTCCCCAAACCCTATTTTGGTTGAACTTGTATCCCTCGTGTGAGTATGGCTGCCCATTATTTAGTGATGCCCATTTTGTAGTTGGTGGATTTTAATCTTAACATGTAAATTAGGAAATTAAAACTAACATATATTGAGTGACCCAAACTACTCGAGTTCAAGTCCCGTTTCCGCATTTCCTAGCTGTGTACCTTTGGGACACTTACATAACCACCCCATTCCTCATGTACATCATCAGTGACCTGTGAGTATACCACCTCATCAGTGTGAAGGGGCCCTAATACATGAGAATGTGCCTAGAACAGTGTCTGGCACATAGTAAGTACTCAATAAATGTTAGCTATTTACATTACTCTTCCATAATTATCATGTAAGTCATATTCTGCTTTAAGAGAGTTACATGTATTATTTACATAATTTCATTCTTTTTAAAAAAATAGTTTATTGATTTTTAGAGAGAACGAAACATCGATGTGAGATTGGCTGCCTCCTGCATACCCTGAACTGGGGATCGAGCCTGAAACCCAGGCATGGGCCCTAGAGCAGGAATCAAACTGGCAACCTCCTGGTGCACGGGACTACACCAAACTAACTGAGCCTTACTGGCCAGAGTGGTAATTTCATTCTTATGACAAGATAGACTAGCCCCATTTTGTAGGTGTGGGAACTGAGGATTGCAGAATGGGAAGAATACTGAGGAGCTACTAAGGGATGCCTCCCCCCAAGCTCCTTCAGGATGCTACTTTTGTCTATGTCCAGCTCTGGGTAAAGCAGCCGAGAAGCCCCAGCAATACAGGCGAGGCCAGTAGAATTGCCCCTTCCCTTCAGGGGTGCAGAAATCTCTCCTTTTCCTGCCCATGGTCTCTTCCAAGTTGCTGCAGATCTACCCATCTGGAGCCATGGGGACATCCCACTTCCTTCCTTTGAATTTACAAGCACTTCTCTAAGTCCAAGAGAAGGCCATTGGAGGGGACCACACCAGTTGGACTAGCATTGTTGATCACTAAAACAAACACTTCCTGTTGTCTCAGAGTATACAGGGGAGACCATGGTTCATGGGGCTGGAAAAGAATGAAAAAAGAGTAGCAAAGAAATCCCAGCTGCAAAGCCAATGCCTCAGTGCCGACTGATTTCCAGGAGTTAAATATAGCGCTGGTGTGAGGGAGGGCAAGGGGGAGCGAGGTCACCTTGGAAGACTTTTGTGTGTGTTAATTAAAGCTCTGGCAGGAAACTGAATATCCTTTATGCTGAAGAGAATAGTACAAGTTTGACTCCATGGGACAGAAACACAAAATCCCAAGGTAGGGAGGTGGTAAAGAAAGGTTGGAAGATTTGGGATTTGGCATAAGGATCTGGTTTGGGTTCTAACTCCTGCCACTTACTAGTGTCGAATTTGGGGTAAGTCAGTAGCTCCTCTGAGTGTCATTTTCCTCTTCTGTAATGAGGGGTGCAGAATCCCCATGTGTAGGTCTGTGCCAGGGGGCATTGGGAATGGCTAGGAAAGGGTTTGTCAACCGTGGGGATTATAATTAGGGATAGTAGAGTAGTACAATTCTCTCATCTACTGGAAGACTGGGAGGCCAGAAGTCAGGGAGGTCACAGGTCAGTGGGGAAGCAGGTGGTGGGGCAGGGTGACAGGGTCTGTGAAAGCCCTGCATCTTAGTGGCCTTTCTAGCTCTGCCTAGCTCCTGTCATCCACCAGCAGCGCCCTCGCTCTGGGCACCAGGAATCATAGCTCCCTCTTCAACAAGCATTTTTAGGCAGGAGGGGGTGGGGCAAGCCACCAACCTCTAAGGAAATAACTTCAGGCTGTGGGACTGGGCTCTCCCAGAATTGTTCCTTTGTCTGCGGGTTCCTCCCTGTTTAGTTCACAAAGGAAATGGTTCCAGGAGGAAGTGGAAAACTGTGACACACACATTCACCCCCCCCACACAACATGGCAGCTGTTTCCACTTTCAGCTGTCTGTACCACCTCCCTCACACAAAGCTGGGAAACAAGCAGTCCCAGGGGTGGCCGGGGAGACGCAATGATGAAGCAGGTAGTGCTTTTGAGATTGTAAGTGATGTTCCAGATGTTGTGCTAAACATTTTGTGTTGATTACCTCATTTAGTCCTGGTAATGACCTTGTGAGGTAGATACTGCTTTTGCCCTGTTCTACACATGAACCAAGTGAGGCTCTGAGAGGCACAGTCAGTTGTCTAAAGGCACATAGATAACAGAACCAAGATTCAAACGTAGACCTAACTCTAGAGCCCAAGCTTCCTATGGTTGCATTATAATACCTGGTGGCCATCTTCTTCTAATAGGGATTCCCAACACCCAAAGCTTGCTGAAACCAAAAATGAGCACCTCATGACCGTTCCCCACTGGTGTCCACTCACAGGATGGGCACCTGGCCTGAGCCTACATGGGGCTGGGCTTTCTGTTTCTGAGAAGTTTGAGGACCCATCTCACCAATAGCCTGGGGCAGACATCAAGAACAGCTGGCTAGGGGTATGCAGATAATGCGGATAATAATAAGGATATCCAAGAATGACAGACAACATTTATTGAACACTGGGCACTGTGTCTGACCCTTTTCTTTCTTTTTATAAATAGGATTTCAGGTAGACAAAAATTGGGTTAATCCCAATTCTTGCTTTATGAGACATTGTCATTATCATTCCATGCACACTCCTCTTTCATATAGTTATTTATTTACTTAGTTATTTTTGCTAATGTGGTAACCACCCACGAATCTACTATTCAAAGCAAAAGCCAAGATCTGGACGGTAGCTTACATCCCACTATGATCCCACGCTTCTGCGTCCCCCACCAACCTACTAGTAGCTGCCATCTTAAGTGCTGTATTCTTCACACTCCTGCCTTCCCTTGTCTGTAGTGTCATTGCAATAGATGTACCTGTAAACATTTAAACATTTCTTCACTTTATTAAAAGGGCATAATGTTATAGGTAATCTTTTGTGAACTTTTTCTTTACTATTATTATACAAACAGTTATCTAGTTGTTGCCTGCCATTGCATTTATTCACTGTTTTGTGTGACATTCCATGGTGGGAACATTCTCCGTGCTTAATCTTCTGTGCCTACTACTTCATTTAATCTTTGTGGCAACCCTATGTCACAGGAGCTCTTCTCATCCCAGTTTTACTGACAAGCAGCTGAAGCCTAGAGAGGCTAAAGAGCTTTCTGGCGGTCACAGGTGCCAGGTTTGAATCTTTCTGGCTCCCACTGTACACCTTGTTTTGGCGTAGAGGAGAGAACACAGGAGCTACAGTCAAAAGCCCGGGCTCCAGCCGCAGCTCCACACTTACTGGTTGTGTGGCCTTGGGCAAATGGCTTCCTGTCTCTGTGTCTCAGTTTCCTTCACATTAAAGTGGGTGATGATAGCTGTCCTGCCTACCTTTCGGGCCTATTGTGATACTCAAATCTGACAGTGACTGTGAAAAGTGAGAGCACGCTGTACCCTGAAGTTTTGTAAGTTGGTAAACTGTGATTAATAGTATAATGTGCCATCTGCTCCCCTCTCTGCAGTCAAACCATAGAACCTGTGTAGGATTCAGGAGATGAGAATGAACAGAATCCCTCTTCTGAAAGGCAAAGGTTAGATTGATGATCAGCCCATAGAAACCTCAGTGTTATAAAGAACCAGAAAATCATCCATAGATACTTCAGGGAACATAGTATATATTTATCTTTATTATGTTCGATGGGTCTTTTTAAAAGTTATGTTTTTATTTCCTACCTATTTTCAATATCTGAGACCCCACCTACCCCATTGTTCTTTTTCACGATATTTCCTCTGCATGGCTTTCAGCTGCTATCCGCTACTAGCTTGGGTAAGTTACTTAACTTCTCCGTGTCTCCTCATCTGCAAAATGGGGTTAGTAATAACTCTACACTTTATAGGGTTGTCATGTGGACCCAGTAAGGTAATATATAGAGTGCTTAGAGCAGTTTCTGATACATACCAAGTTGACTATTATTGTTATTTAAATTTTCTCCTACTCCCAACTCATCCTTGGGAGTTGATTTAGATACCACTTCCCCCAGGTCAGTGGGTCCCAACCGCTTTTTGGCCATGCCCCACCTAAGCATCTCTAAAATCCTGGTGCCCCCACCCCCCACCCCGTGATGTAATTATTCAAAAAGTGAATTCCTATTCACATGGAGGAAGCCTAAAAGTCCACTAACTTGGTCTAAACAAGCTTCCAAAGAACATGGCATCTATGAAAGAGAAAAATAAAAGAATGAAAGGACAGTTGAAGTACTGAGGAAGAAATCACTAAGAAAATCCTAATAATAATAATATGAAGTGATATAAAAAATAGCAAATAAAGTTTCAAAACATATAATAGAGAACTGAAATACATAAGTATGTCACCATATATGCTTATCTACTGTATATGAGGCCCCTAGAACCATAAGAAATGCAAAAAATTCACTGTTAATAACTCATTCTCGAATTGCCCCCCTTAAAAATCAAATTGCCCCCGTGTGGGGCGTGTGCCCCATGTTGGGAACCACTGCTCCAGGTGGTCCATCCTGCTTTCCTGGACAGGTGAGATCATCCTGTTACACCCTTCAGAGCAGATGACTTGTTCTCCTCCATTAAACTGTGAACCCATGAGGGCAGAGGTGATGCCTGATTTAATATCTGCCACTGCTACCCAGTGCCCGCACAGTATATAACAGGTGACTGGGGAGGGATTAATTGACAACCCTGAATTCAGAGAAAGGATCGCAGACTAGGGAGGGGGCTGTGAATCCTGCCTATGACAACTGTCTCCAAGAGCAGAAGGGCTCATGTGTGTAGGGGGGTAGGGGGAGGGTGGAGCACTAGGCCACTGGGGGTACTGGAGGGCAGAAATCTGAACTAAGAAGAAGCAGATGTCCCTTCCAAGAGTTTAATCAGAACAGCGGGTAGTTAAGACACTGGGTGACTGGGTGAAAAACACCCAGAATCAAACCTGGGACTTGCCCTCCCTGGCCCAGTGACCCCAGGCAGTGATGTCATCTCATTTTAACCTGAGAATTGTGATAATGAGAGCACTGACCTCAGAGCTCTGACATACATTATCTCCCCTTCTGAGGTGAGCAGAAGGGGAGATAATGCACAGAGTGTTAGGCATTGTGCCAAGCACAAGAGTCCTTCTGAAAAGTTTGGTTGTTACTATTGATGTTGTTGGCAGTCACAGGGGATTCAAGCATCACCCAGGGCTAGCCTAAATGTTCCAGGTAGGAGGCTAAAGGTCAGATTCAGAATGGCCACCTTGACTGCTGCCCAGGTAAGAAGTCCCTCTCTCCCTTCTGTCCCCTCACCTGCCAAAGCCTCCCAGTGCTAACCCTGGATTTGGTTCTGCGCCAGGCAGCCAGGAATCCAGTTCCTAGGGAGCCCAGCCATCCTGGGGCGAATCCTGCCTCCAGGACTAGGGATGGGGACCAAGAAAATGATGGTTGAAGGTCCTAGGAATGAATGTCTTGAGTCTTGAAGAGCCCTAGACAAATGCCTTCATTAGACCAACAATTCTCCACAGTGAACGCTATTGAACATGGACAGAGTTTGAAGTTTTCTCTCTCCTGTTCTTAACTGAAACATGAAGGCTAGTTAATCGTATAGTCTGCTGCTCACCTGCAATATTTGCTGAAGCTCCTAACTGGTCACCTCTTTCCAAGCTCCCCCTGTCTACTCTGAGGTGAGCTCACTGCTGGCTTCAATTATTTCCCCAAATGGCAACACTTAGCATAACCCCCACCTGCTCACACCTCAGCAAGAGCTCCCCAGGGCCAGACACCAGTTTCCGTTGTGACACAGGTGAAGAAAGAGCTCCACACATGCGTGCAATCCCTGTGGTTTATCCCCAACTCCTTTGTAATCCCATCCTTTGGATGGGCAGTTGGGGGGAAGCCAAAAGCTGCGGGAAAGTGTTACTGAAAGAACTTGGATTCTATTCTAATTCATTAAGAAAGGCGATCATTACAAAGCTGTATTTTAAGCATTAGCTTTTTTTTTTTTTAATGCTTCCGAGTGCTGAGTGCTTTTCTTGCATGAATCCAGTTATCCCCCCTGGGTAGGCAGGAGATTATCATCTCCATTTTTAGTTGAAGAAACTCAGACTCGGGATTAAGTGGAAGGAGTAGAACTGTGATTCAAACCCGGGCAACCTGACACCAGAGCCATAGCACTCAGCTCCCACACTATGCTGTCTCTATAATTAGTTACAAACTGAGCAACACAGCCTCTCAGGGCCTGGGGCACACCCAGCTAAGGACCTGGAGGATGCGGCCCCTCTCTTGGGAAGGACTTCAGAGGTTCCATTTAACCTGTAGGTACGCTGACCGGCTTGCACCCTCAGCACGTTTCCGTGCCTTCCTTCCAGCCTGCCATTTCCTCCACCTGCAATGCCACCTCTCCAGCGCTTCTGAGGTTCATGGCTAGAAAGTGTCCCTTGAACCCTCTGTTTTTTTTTTTTAATATATTCTCTTTGATGGACAATGACCAGGTATGAGTTCATGCCATAGACACTAGTGACCAAGTCTTACTTTCTCTGCCTCACTAGGAGGTTCCGGGGCACAGGGACCCTGAGTTTTTTCTCTGTCACCCCTCAGAGCTGCACCTGGTTGCTGGCGAGAGGTGAGGAAATGCGACCCGCCTCTGGCTTCCCAGCACCCTCCTAGGTCAGTTTTCTTCTTGGTTCAAGTGGAGCTAAAAAAAAATTCCCCTTGGTTTCTTATCAGCTGGATCTGCTCTCAGCAAACCCTTCAACAAGAATGGGCAGGAAGAATAAATATTTATTCTACAAATGAATAAATCTGATTCCATCTTCAAAAGAAAGCTTTAGTATAAATTATCATAATTTCTCTATTCTAAGATGCCACTGATTTTAAGATGTCTTACCTATTAAAAAACAGCTTTTTGGGAAAAAACACACAGAAAGAGGAACAAATTCATATATCAATTATAAGCTATGTTCTGACTTGTTTTCAAATTATGAGCGAAAGTTTTTTTAGAAAATTATAGAGGTGGTAGGGGCGAGTCAGCTGGGCTGCACAGGCTCAGGAAACAAGTTACAGAAGCAAAAGAAGCTTAGGAGGGAGGAAGGCAAAGGCAAGGCGCCTGGGGGTAGAGGGGGACGAGAAAGGCCCCAGCATGCTCCTGAGGGGGAGAGCGCCAGATATATTCTGATTTTTAAAAAATATGTCTTGGTATCAATGAAATTTAAAAAATATGGTCCGATTCAATTTTTATTTTCTTTTGGCTCGGTTGGTCTCAGATAAAAGGCCCCAAACCTTGACCAAACCACTGTGAAGCATGAGCAGGTATCGGCAATGTGTCTTGGCCAAGTCCCAGCCCTGAATCCCTGTGGGCTGCTGGGTCAGTGAGGGCATGTCATGGCCACCCATGCACTAGTGGCAGCTCTGAGCCCACAAATCAGTGGACAGGTTTTTTCTCCACAACGGAGATATGTCTGTGCTCTACTGATACCTTATGACCACATTAGTGGTGCCGTGGAAAGCCAACTGTGACCTTAGGCAACATGCTGCCTATTGGGCCTCAGTTTCCCCAGTTGTAAAATGAGGGGCCTAGGATTTCAAATGCTGTTCTGACGAAGCTGTGGCATCTGTGTAGCTTCCTTAGGGGCTGCCTTGGGAGTAGGAGGGATGCAGTGGGCTGTACTCAGTGTTCTCATTTCTACTTCACCCAAAGCAGCTCTATTGCTTAAGATTTTGTTTGCAAAAGGATTCTGGGGCTAAAAGTAGTTCAAAAAAGCACTGGTAAATGGCCTTCAGCCAACGCTGCTCTTAAATACAAACTCTTGTATGGTCTAAGGACAATGCTTCATTCCTCAGTCTGAACACACCCTCAGAATCCTACTCACCACGGTGCTCCAACAGACACGCCCAACTCTACATTCTAATCCAGGGACTGGCAAACTTTCCCTTATTTTAGGCTTTGCAGGCCAAACATGACCACTCTGACAACTATTCAACTTTGCCATCGTAGTGAGAAAGTAGCCATAGACAGTGCATAATGAATGGGCATGGCTGTGTTCCAATAAAACTTTATTTACAAAAAGAGGTGGCAGGCTGGAGTTGGTCCACGGCCTGAGGTGTGCAGATCCCTGCCCTATAATACTTCGGCCTGACAGGTGAAGAAACTGAAGCGCAAGGAAGAGATTCAAGGAACTGGTCTGTTTGGGATCCCCTTCTCCCCGGCCGTGAGTGTAGGTTCGCTCCCTCGCCCCTGCATTGCTCACTTAGCCGTGACTCCTACCCTGGGACTACACAGCTGAGGGAACGGTGCCTGGAAAAGGCACGTGCCCACTTCTCCCTCTCAGGAGATCAGCTTTCCCTGGTTCCTAGAGGGCTATAAAAAGCCTGAGCTCGCCTCCTATGGGACCTGCTGTCGGAGCTGGAATGACTGCAATGCTGCCACATTCTGCCCCCAGTGTAGCCTGACAACTGTGTCAGGGAGAAGAATCCTGCCTGGCTGGCTCTGCACCTCCACCTTGACCTGGGTGCGGCTGGGATTCCCGAATGGAATTTTAGATGGAGCACAAACCCTGCCTGGGCTCTTTGGGGGCAGTCTCTTGGTTAATTCCAGGAGGATCAGAGCTTCTTGAATTCTAAATACCAGAACTCCTACGGCCTCAGCAGTAATGTGAAGGCTAAGAAATCAAATCTCACTGGCAGCTGCCTGGCCCTATTGTTCAGATCCCTTTTCTCTCCCCTGTTTCTTGGCAGCCTCCCCGCCCCTGCCTTGAAATATTTACCTGATAAGTTCTTGCGGTTTCTCTAACAGGGCCTTCATCTACTGACCTGGGAATGACTCTTCAACATTCATGGAGAAGCAATAGAAAGCAATGGTAAAGGACTTAGGTTTGAATGTAAAGGACTTAGGTTAGGCAGGGTGGGTAAATAAACCTTTCTAACCTTCAGTTTCTTCATCTGTAAAATGGGGAAATTGAAATATATACATATAATTGAATTTATAACTATATATATAATATATTTATAATTATGTAATGAAAATAAATAACAGAAAATAACTTGAAAATGCAAGAGGGGACAAAGTCATGATAAACATTCCCATTGAATTTCCTTGGGGGGATGGAAGGAAAAAAAATATCACAAATATATCAATCACTTCAAATAGTCTATGAATTCACACACTGACATGAGCCACAAATACCTCTCTATAGGGGCTGTACTCATTAGCCTACCAGATTTTTGTCAAAAACTACAAAATTGTGCTTATATATTGACTAGAGGCCTGATGCACGACATTTGTGCAAGAGTAGGCCTTCCTTTCCCTGGCTGCCGGCACCGGCTTCCCTCTGGCAAAAAGTATAATATGCTAATTAGACCAGATGTCCTTCTGGACGACCTTCTGGACGAAGCTGGGGCTGCAAGGGAAGCCCGGGTCCCGGGTGCCAGAAGGAAGCCAGTGCTGGCAGCCGGGGGAAGGAAGGCCTACTCTTGCACGAATTTCGTGCATTGGGCCTCTAGTAGATAATAAAAGCCTAATATGCAAATTGACTGAAAGGCGGAGTGACGGGTGGAATGACCAGTCGCTATGACACGCACTGACCACCAGGGGGCTGACGCCAGCCCATAGGCCCCAGGCTGGCCAAGGTGGGTACCAGCAAGGGCCCCTGATGGACCTGCTGGTTGCCTGGCAGAGGGATGAGACTGGTGGTGGCGGCAGGGGGCAGGGGGCAGGGCCAGCAAGCAGGTGGCGCCAGACCTGCCAAGGCAGGTGCCAGTGGGGGCCCCCCTATTGTCCCAAAGATTGGCCCTGATTGCCGGCCAGGCTTAGGGACCCTACCCATGGACGAATTTTGTGCACCAGGCCTCTAGTATATTGATAATTCATACGCATGCCCTATCTGTGATTTTAGAAAATAGAAGCTACACATTGTACAGACACTCAGAACTCATAGCAGTATGCAGCATTTTTGGATGGAATTTCTCCTGCAATAAAATTAATGGCATATTTTATGGACATAAGGCTAAATTGCTTCAACTTCATGCTTGTTGAGAGGATTAAATGGCTCGACATACACATGTAAACTGCCTGAGTCATGGTGAACACTCATTGGCTATTATTATTAAACATCTGCTCTGTATTAGACACTGGAAATGAGATGAAAAGACAGTTTAAGACCATAGGACTCATATATACATGGAGGAGGCATTTCAGGTAGTGCAGTGAAATCTTCTAAAAGAGAGTGGAGGGCCCAGCTGTTGTGGCTCAGTGGTTGAGTGTTGACCTATGAACCAGGAGATCGAGGTTCGATTCCTGGTCTAGGCACATGCCAGGGTTGTGGACTTGGTACCCAGTGGGGTGTGTGCAGGAGACAGCCTATCAATGATTCTCTCTCATCATTGATGTTTGTTTCTCTTTCCCTCTCCCTTCCTCTCTGAAATCAATAAAAATATATTTTAAAAAAAGATGGTGGAGGTAACCCAAAGTCGGAGAAGAGGTCAAAGCGGGGATGTGGCAGGGGAGTTTTCACAGGGAAGTCTCTTTCAGGGAGGGAGAGTAGCAGAGTCATCTTTTTGAACCTCACTTTTTACACCTGTCCAATGGGAAGAATGTTTCAGCTGTCCACTTCACAGGACTTTTGCCAGAGTTGAGAGAAGCCACAGGAGAGAAGCGCAGGGCTGGAAGGGTCCCCAGAGAAAGGATTTTAGTGGTCAATTCTCTGTGTGAATTCCTCTTATCACCCAGGTTCCTTCTTACCCATAGCAACCCCCCAGTGAATGACTGCTGAGTGAGAGCATGTGTGATCTCCAGAGGTTGCCAGGCTCTGAAGGAAGCATGCTATGATGCTCCACACCCCTGACACTAGCTGAAATGGGCAGAACTGGCAAATGTGAGAATGCTTCTGAAAGTTAAAAGCTTCATGAAAATGTATGTTCTTATATTGCAGAAGTGCATGGATGAGCCAGGACTAAGATGTGGGATTTCTACTTCCAGGTCCAGATCCATTTCTGGCACTGTGTGCTGGGACATTTATTGGGGGGTTTGTCTTCTCAAGCTAGAGTTCATATAACCCATGGCAGAGTCCATGGCAGAGGCAGGGCAGGTATGGAAGGAGAAGCCTCTGGGTAAACACAGTGCATCTCTGGAGGAACACTGCACAAAGATTTTTGGGGTGGGAGTGTGTTCAGATATACAGGGTATCCCCCAAAATGTATACACACTTTAGCAGATGATGGCTCAATTTTGAAGATGAAATGTATTTTTAATAAACACTGCCTTTATAATTATTCAAAATGTGTGCATTCATCTTTTGGGGACACCCTATATTATGAACTATAGTAGAAAATTTGCTTGGCTTTTTAAAGTTAAAGTGAGACATTTCAGAAGGCTACTTTGTGTAGCAGACCCAGACCCCAGAGTCCCACTTGGTAGAAAAGTGTGAAAGGCAGTGCTAGAGTGAGCAATAGGTGTTTGAGCAGGTTCAAGGGTCATGATAGAAGCAGTGCATTAGAACAGTAAGGAATCAGACTCACCTAGGAGCTTTGCAAAAAATGCACATTCCCAAACCTCACTCCATTGATCAGACCCATTGTAGGATATATTTTCAGTAGGCTTCATAGGAGATGATTCTGAGCCCAGCTGGACTTGAGAAAGACTGCTGTAGACAAATTAGGAGTAGTCCTTAAGGCAGGCTGGAGAAGGCGAGAGTAGAAAGAGGAAGCTCCTATAGGAGATGACAGTATATAGGAGAAGAAGCCATCCAAGATATGTTTTTCAATAAAAGTCAATAGGATTCAGAGTCTTATTGTATAAAGGATGAAGGCAAAGGAAATGACGAATAGTAATTAAGTTTATGTTTCTGTCCCTAAAATGAGAATCATTGAAATGGAGAAGCCTGGAGCTTAAAGGGGCCATATCCAATTCCATTCTGTGAATTTTGTTTCTCCCCTTGTTTCATTTATTCATCATCTCAACAGACATTTTTTTTAGTACCTACTATGTGCCAAGCATTAAACTAGGTGCTGGAGAGAGCTGTGGACAGGTCAGAAAGGCCCTGCCCTCACAGAGCTCATATTAACAGCTAATTCAATCCCACAATTAATTGTGATTCTGAAAATGGCAACCAATGAGAAAAATAGGGTGCTAAGAGCACCTTGAAAGGGAGATGTAGCTTTGGAGATTGGGAAAGATTGCCTTGAGGAAGTAATGTTTGAGCAGATTACTAAGGATAAGTAGGAGTTAACCAGGTGAAGGTACAAAGGCCAGTGTGAGGAGAGCCCACAGTAAGAGATGGACAGGTGCCCAAAATAAGTTTGTGACAGCCAGGGAAGAACCTTGAGGGTGACCACAAGGATTGTAACCTATTTCTTAAGAACATTGGGAAACTACTGAAGGTTTAAGCATGATCAGATCTATAGTTTTAAATAACTGTCTTTAATTGCATCAGTTCCTCTTCCCAAATTCCATCCACAAGCAGAGATAATTCATAAGTCCATTAAAATCTCTGATATAAGGTATTCTATATATATAAAAGGCTAATATGCAAAGTGTCCCCTTGGGAGTTCTACTGGGAGATCAGGAGTTCAGTTGCTCGCTATGATGTGCGCTGACCACCAGGGGGTGGTGCAGAATGAAGGAAGGCCCCAGTCCGCAGCCGGAAGGCCCCCATCGGCCCTGATCGCTGGCCAGGCCTAGGGACCCTACCCGTGCACAAATTTTGTGCACCGGGCATCTAGTATTTAAATAAAAGATGAATGCTTTAGGTTGAAGTATATACTCCTCGAAGTCCTGTTCTCTATAATTTGCAAAAGGGCCATCTCTATGGAAACACTGTGAATATTAAGTGACAGGTGTTCTTGACCTATATATTACTGTGGTCCCACAGGAGCCATTCTATGGCTTCTCTGATTTGTGATCATTCAACCTCTGCTTCATGATGTCCCTGAACAACTCCAATTCTTTTTTTTAAAATTTCTTTATTGATTAAGGTATCACATATTTGTCCTCATCCCCCCATTCCCATCCCACACCCCTCCCCACGCATGCCCCCACCCCCCTGTTGTCCTTAACCACTGGTTAGGCTCATATGCATGCACACAAGTCCTTTGGTTGATCTCTCCCCTATATCCCTACCCTCCCCTACCCTCCCTCTGAGGCCCGACAGTCTGATCCATTCCTCCTTGTTTCTGGGTCTGTTCTTGTTTATCAGTCTATGTTGTTCATGAATTCCCCTAGATGAGTGAGATCATGTGCTACTAGAAATACACTTATAAGAACCGAAAATGAGACAAGCAATAATGGTTATGCTGAAAGGCAAATGAATCAGTCTGTAGTGAGTTTCTTTCTGGGCCAACAGTTCTTTTGAGTCCCAATTTCAATGTCAAACAGTTCCTTATGTGCACATGTCAGCAATGATATTTCAGTTATGGATGGTGGACAAATGGTGGTAATGCAGGTCCGACCCTCTCTGGTTTGGTCCTGGGCAACATGCAGTGAACAACTCTAATTCTATTATTGATAACTTTTCATTTGTATACTTCTCCTAGATTGAGCCCAAATTAAGCATCTGTTTTACTTCTTGAATAGCTTTCTGGAGTCTATTACCTCTCTATAGGACTGATCACAGATCCCCCCTTCAATTTTAGTCTCATTCACAAACAGCTCCATTTCCTTCAGTAGCTCCTCACGTGGTTGTGTTGTTAGCAGAAAAAGAGAAACAGGAAGGGTCATCTGATTTGGTGGTGAATAAAATGAGTTCAAAATTGGGTCACTGGGAGGTTCAGTTGGGACCTCCGAATGGAAATGTACCACAAGCAGGAGGTAATGCAGGAGTAACTCGTGGCTGAAGATGGACATTGAGAGTCTCCTCCTAGAGGGCTTGGTTTTCTACAGGAGTGAGTGTAGAGAGTGGGCTGAGGTGGAGGGTGGGGTAAGAGGAGAGAGAGGGGCAAGAGCCATCAAAGAAGAAAAAGCAAGTGAGCCAGAGGGAAATATGGGACATAACAATTAGTAAGCACCCAGCATGGGCCAGGCACTGGTGCTGGGCAAATATTACCACATCTCAGTGTCTCAGTACTGGGTGTCATTCTTGCTGCTTTACAGACTGCGGAACAAGACTCAGTTGGGTCACTTGCCTTAGGGCAGGAGAGGCAGAGGCCATGAGCATGTATAACCCTGGGACTGGGGGATGGGAGAGGCAGAAAAGGCTTCCTAGAGGGATAGAGTAGTGGCTATTTAACCTAGACTTACTTGATTCCCAAATCCATGCTTTTCCAACATCTCTTTAAAGTTGGAGAATACATTTAGAAAAAAGTAGAGAGTCAACGGAGCTACAGAAAAATCCAGGAGAGGAGACTTAGAATAAGTGAAGGTTAGACAAAATAGAAATCATTTGTAACCCTTAAGAGTGGGCTTTCAGCAGAAGGTGTGATTAGAAGTGAGACAGTAGGGAATGAAAAAGAGTGTGGGAAGGAACAGGAAGCCATGAGTGATCATTTATTTGAGAAATTTGGCCAGGAAAGGAAGGAGGACAATGCTTAGAGGTGGTGGGGGTATGTGTGTGTGAGGGATTGATTTTTTGTGTAGTTGCAAGTTTTTGTTTTTTTTTAAAGGGTAAGAAGGGTATGAGAAGCTGATGATATCCAAAAACAAGGTTGTTTTTCCAAACCAAAGATCAGAATGGAATAATGATATGCTTTTGGCAGAGGGTGGGGAGGGAAGAACTTATTTGGCAGGGTGCTCACCCACGTGAGAAGCGGGGCTTGAAACTGATATTTGAGGGAGAGGCAGAAAAAAACCCTGACTAAAATGGAGAAGCCAAACACTAGGAAGACTGACTGGGACAAGGAAATGGAAGTGGTGCCCAGTGACCAGCAGAAGCCTCTACAGGGAAGAGAGTGAGCTTAAATGCCATATGACCACATACATCCATTGCAGAGGGTGGCTAAAATCCAAGTAATTATATTTGATAAATATAACATCTATCATTTATTGAATATTTCATAAGTGCTAGCTTTTCCCATGACACTCCAAATGCAATGGAACTGGAGTTCATAGAAATTAAGTAATTTACCCAATTCATACAAGATCACACAGGTCAAAAGGTGCAGTCACATTCAAACCCCAATTTGTTCATTCTCTGACCCACTCAGTTCTACGGAGTTGCCAGGCTGTTAAAGGTGACCTCACAGATGTTTGGATGGAAAAGATGAGTTTGGATGAGTATGCCTTTCAGAAGGACAGTAACTGATAGAAGTGGTGGAGGGAATGAACTCGGATGTCAGGGAAGAGGTATGGGAATTCACAGCCATGGGGACAGGCTCATCATAGAGTAGCTACAGGCTGGATGGTCAATGGAAGCTTTGGATAGGGAAGATGTGGCTTTCCTAATCACCTCAAAGCTGATCCAACAGAAGGCAAGACACAGTTAGAATGGGTTCTTTTATCATCTCTTGAACAATAACAATTTCACTTAATGAAAAGCAGAGCTTCAAATTATTTCTTAAGTTGCCCAGTAGACAATATGATTGCCAAAAGAATATAGAATGCAGCAAAAAACCTCCCATCTTGGGTTGAATTTGATTAATTGAAAAATAACTAGGTGTGAAGTGAAAAGGAAAAGAATCTTGGGGAAATCAATGACTTTATATGAGCCAGGCAGATCAGAAAAAACCTTGGCCATTAATTTGGAAAATCAGAGAAAATTTAGACCAAAGATCTTAAAGAGAAGATGGCTTAAAAACACTGGAAAGTTCACAAAAGCAAAATTGTGAAGACACAACCACAGTCAGTAGGCATGAATATGTAGAATAAATAAGAGAAAATGGACACTCAGAAATGTCAGTTGGATAGTGGTCCAGTTATTGAACTTGGATTTCCAAGAGACAAGCACCAAGGGGCTTCAGAATACAGAGAAGATCATGACATGGGTCCTGCCTCTGAGTTGTACAAAAGCTGACCAAAGTAGGAACTCAAAAAGTGTCATCAGAGTCAGACCAGCATGTGGAGGGACCAAGTAAAGCAATTTTATTATGTTAAATCTGTTTTTAAAAGATTGTAATTATCATAAGAGCCAGCATTTACTGAGTGGGTCCCATGTTCTAGGCATTGTTTGAAGTATTTCCCATGCACTTAATATGTACAACAACCCCAAGAAATAGGTATTATCAGTATTCATATTTTATTGTCATATAAGGATAAGTTAATTACTTGTCCAGTAGAAGGTGGTGTATTAGTCTATAGCAGGGGTGAGGAACATCCAGCTTGCGCACCCATAAGGCCTGAGAAATCATTTGGTCTGGCCCTGCCAAGGCATTAGGGTTGAGTTAATTAAATGTTTGATCAAATATAGCAGGCAGGATTTTAAGGTGATAATTTTGTATGGCCCTCGAATGATGTTATAAATATCCAAATGGCTCTTGGCAGAAAAAAGGTTCCCCACCCCTGGTGTGTGCAGAGAAGAGGCCATGTGAGGACACAGTGAGAAGGCAGCTTGTCTACAACCTCAGAAAAAAGGTCTCACCAGAAATCAACCCTGGTATCCCGACCTTGGACTTCTAGCCTCCTGAACTGTAAGAAAATACATTTTTGCTGTGTAAGCCAGCCAACCAACCTGTGGCATTTTGTTATGGCAACCCTAGCTGTCTAATATACCTGCCAAGCCTGCTTTCCTATGACGGGGGGAATAATGATTAGTGCCTGATCATGGCCCCTATCCCACCACTTGTTCCAAGAGTAGCCATGTAAAAAGCTGAGCGTGGTGCCTGGTGCATAGTAAGAGCTTGATGATTTCAGTTGATATTGTTGTTAATACAGAAGTGTGGTTTCCTCCACAGTATCCTGGCCATGACAGTCCCCCCCTCCCCCCCCGCCCCGCCCCCGGCCCCATGTAGGTATGGGGTTGAAACTAGACCTGCACTTCTGAAACCCTTTTGACAATGGAAGAGTATGCACACACCCTCTTGGGGGCAGAGGCACAAGAAATGTCTGCTGGAAAGATTTTTCAAGTCTCATGTTTTATCTGATACATACAGATTTTGCATTCTAATTAATACTTAGTCATGTTTTGCTGATAAAGTGCAATAATTTATCATGGCAGACAATTACAACTAAGGATCTAGACCAGTGATGGGCAACCTTTTGAGCTTGGTGTGTCAAACTTCGCCAAAAAACTGAGCGTAACTCGGGTAGTGTGTCACTTTGAGGAAAAAACATTATTTCGCGATATTTATAGTTTAAATAACATAAATGTATAATTGTTATATATAATTGTATTTAATAAACCAAAAACTAAATATTTAGTGCTGACACGCGTCATAGGTTCACCATCACTGATCTAGACAGATAACTGGGCCTGTGTGCCCCATCTACTTTGCTGGCATTTTGAGAAAGCCTTTACAAGTCACAAAGAACTGTTCTGATGTGAGGACTTAGTAATATTCTCTTTAAAAAAAATCAGCATTACAGTTAACCTGAGGTGCACTATAAAGTATGTTTCATGTAACTAACTGAACCACTGTTAGTGAGCTCCTACTGTGTGCCAGCCATTGAGTCAGCAGAGTGTCATCTACTTCCAGCCTTCCAGAAGCTCACAGTGGGGAAGGGGAGGTACATGCTAACAGGTAGTTGGATAACTAACTTAGTTATGGCCCATTGTGATGAGAACTGGGTAGGAGAAGGAAAGTAGCCTTGGAAAGCCTGCAGTGGGGGAGAGGGTCAGAGCCCTGGAACATTCTGAGCCCTAACAGATTCCCGGGAAGTCCAGCTTCCTGGGGAGAGTGCTCCGGAGGCTGCCTTCTGAAGTGAAGCGTCGGTTACTAAGTACTTACACTTGATCTTCGCCAAAAGGCCGAGAAGCGATCGTTTATTAAGTATTAAAACTAAGTGAATTATTGTCACCCTTGGTGTGTCTGAGGAAGACATAGTCTGCTTCCATAATTCTGGATTTTTGTACCGGGGCCTGACAGGGTGGAATTTGACAATTTGGCGGGGGGGAGGGGGGAGCTAATTGTTGGGGGAGCCGTGCTCTGCTCTAGATGTGTGATGTGGGAGGTGGGGACAGAGGAATGAGAGACATCAGAGGTGCGTCTTTTCTCTTTCTCATTTTCCGCCCCCGGCAAGTGTGGATACCCTTTCCAGACTTGTCTGGTGAGAACTGCTTTATAAATCTTGAACTGGGAGCCAGGGGTCCTCTGCAGCCCTCTGAACTCTGGCTTTATCTGTAATGCGAGTGCAGGGGAGGCTGCCCTGACACTTGCTCATGCACAGGTCCCTGCCCCCAGTGCCCTCCTAATTGCTTCCACACCCCTGGCCGCTCCTTCCCCCCGGTGGCCTCAGCACAGCACACAGGAAGACGGAGGAAGTGTGAAAGATGATTGTAGGGAGGGGGGAGAATTTTCCACTTAACCATAATAACAAGAATAATAATGCCCCACACCCACCAGTTTATCAAGTGTATTCACACAGGCGGTCTCTTTGGATCCCAGAGGTGGGGGTTTAGGACCTTGCTGTCCCAGCCTTAGACACGGTCCCCATGTCCAAGCAGGCCACCTCTTTACAGCCTCATGCTCTTTGAGATGTCTAGGCCTTTTCTTAAGCACAGCCCCTACACTCTTTTCTCAAGTCACTTCTGATTTCTGCAAGCCCCACCACTTCTGCGAAAGTTCTGTCAAATACACTCATCTGAGAGTTCAAGCAGGAAGGGGTCTGGGAGACGATGGCACTAGCCCGAGAGCAGAAGGGACTGGGCTAAGGCCACACAGCGTGTCAGGAACAGAGCCAGGGCTCAGCCCCCGAGCGCCTGCCCTTTCTCCTCCCAGTGCCCTGGGCAGCTGCGGGCTCCCATCTCCCCGGGCCTCCCCCCAGGCGCACAGTGGGGTCTTCGCATGTGGGGTGTTTCTGGACTGTAACCTGTCAACCTTGGTGTACCCCTCCAGAGGGAAATGGGGTGGGAAAGCCCGCCGGACTCGGGAATCTTGTGGGGGATTCTTTTATGAAGTTAAGACTGAGTGTATGAAGCGCTGGTTTTACACACAGGAGACCTCTCCGCTCCAGGACCGACAGGCGCCGGGCTGCCTGGGGCAGCAGGAGGCACCTGCACACGCAGCACCGGGCCTTCCATTCCCCGCCCCGCCGCCCCACGGTGCTCCCCCCCCCCCCCCCCCCCGGCCTCCTGTTCGCCCGGTTCTCCCTTCCCCGCCCCGTGCAGCAAGTGCGGCCTTTGCGGCTCCTCTTACCCCGGCCTCGGTCCATAGCGCGGGCCAATGATCGCCGCGGGGCGGCCTGGGCGCTCGGCGCGGGTTGTGGTGGCTCCGGCGGGGCTGGCGGCGGCGGCGGCGGGCGGGTGCGCTGCACTCTCCAGTCCGCCCCGCGGGAGCGCCCTCCGTGCGTCCCCTCCCCCAGACAGGATGCCCGCCCGGCACCCGCCCGCCCCTCCACGCCTCTCCTGGAATAGACCGGGAGCACGCCTCGCCCCCTGGGCCGCCGGCCGGCCGGTGTCCCCTGTCCCGCACACGCCCGTGCCACGCCCTCCCTTCCGCACGCCCTCCACGCCCCTCCCGCTCAGGCCCGGAGGACTCATTTTCCGGTTGCCGCGCTTTCGTTCAGCGCCGCTGTCCTGTCGTATCTCCCAGCCCATGCCCTCTTCAGATTGCCGAGGCGAGTTAGAACATGCCTCCCCCCGCCCCCATGGAATCAAAACCTCTCTCTCTCTGCGGCGGCCACCCATTCCTGGCTTTGGGTTTACCATCTTCGGTGGACAAGTCTTTCTGAGCAACTTCTAGTGCCAGACAGTGGAGCAGGTGCTGTGCCGGTGTCAATAAGGGTGTGAAAGAGGAGTGAAGTAATAATAATAAAAAACAATACCTTGTACAAAGGCGGAGAGATGAGGAAGGGCCCGAGAAAGAGCATCCTGCCCTTTCCTGGACTGGGGATTTTTTCTTTATTGCTTTTATGGGTAGGTTGAAATTAATGTTGGCTTTGCAAAATTGCCCGGGCAGTTTGTTTAGTGTGCCTGTGAGCACTTTGAGGAAATGTGGTGCAGTGAAAAACAACAATGGAATTTAAGTCTGAAACTTGTGTGTGAGGTCTTACTCCACTACTTTTTAAATGTGTAATATTCAGCCTTTGAGGCTTGCTTGCTCATCTGTGCTGCGGGAAACCTCATACTGGCCTCACAAGACTGTTCGCAGGGCAAATGAAATGATGATACAAGCCCACTTTCTAAACCATAAATAACTATAAAAATGTGAACATTATTAGTTTCCAACTTCCTCTTTGTTCCTGCCCACTTTTCCAATTTGAAAAGGTCAGTTTAAATTCTAAAGCAGACAACCAACAATTTACAAGTGGATGAAGTCCCAAAAGTTCACTACTTGAACTCTGAAACTCTTGGAATTAAGGCTATAAATTGTAAAGTTCCAAGACTAGCCCGTTAATAGTTTAAAAACATAATATTTATTTCACTTGAAATAATTTTATGATAGAGAACATCACTATTGCAAAAACAGATGGAGGCTTGGGTATTAAAGCAGTTCTCACCAGACAAGTCTGGAAAGAGTATCCACACTTGCCGGGGAGGAAAATGAGAAACTTTCAGGGACTTTGGAGATTTATCAGAGAATTGGAAAGAAAAGTCAAAGGGCTAAGAAGGATTTCTATGTATCTGTAGAAGAATCTATGTGTGGATTAACTGAACTCTGGTCTGGAAAAGATGTAAAAAACTGGAGAACACGGTTTGTGCACAGTTCTAAGGATTAACAAAAAGGTGTACTCTGGTTTAGATAATTACCCATAATGTCCACTTGGTGGCAGTGTTGACTAAATTGACTACAGCTTGGTTGTGGTCAGGAAAATGGAATGAGCTGGATGAGGAGGCTGCTTGTGGGTTTTGGCAAGGAATAATTATATATATTTTTTCTGTACTTTTCCTTTAATGAACTTTATAGTTACCCTAAAAGCTATACCCACTTATCATCAGTTCACTTAGGAATGTTTATTGCACTCTGTGTAAGTTTCTATTGGGAGAACTAACACTAAGTAGGAATAATCTCTTTAAGTAATCTACAATCTAGGAAATAAATATGTACAAAATAATTACAAATTATTATGTGAAAATCACCTGAGTAGGAAAGAGTGCTTTTTTAAAATGATGTTTTTATAATTGATTTTCAGAGAGAGGAAGGGAGAGGGAGATAGAAACATCAATGATGAGAATCTTTGATTGGCTGCCTCCTGCACACCCCACACTGGGGACTGAGTCCACCACCAGGGCATGTGCCTTGACCTGGAATTGAACTGCGACCTCCAGGTTCATGGGTCGATGCTCAACCACTTATCCACACAGGCTGGGCAGAGATAAAGTGTTTTTTAGTTAATCAAAACAAAGCAAGAATTTCTTACTAATCATGGCGACAGTACTGGAAGACAGACATTTGGGTGAGTCTGCATTGAGGAGATAACATTACAAGCAGAGAAAACATAAGAGCAAAGACACAGAGATAGAAAACTGCAGGCTATATCTGCAAACCATTTGGTTTGGCTGGACTGTGGGGTGTCGGGTGGGAAGCACTGGGGAGAGAGTGGAGAGGGGGCTGTGGATGCCTGGTTTTCTCCTCCCCCTCACGTTTCCCTGTTAAGAGTACAACTACCTGGAAAGGGTTTTTAGGATCTGCCTCATGCCTTCCCTTTCGTTCTTGCTCAGTACCAAGTCTTCCAGGTTCGCCTGGTGCTGTCTAAAGAATTCTGGGTGAAGAGCTTCAGCTCTGTAAAAAACGATATCAAATGCGGTCCCGGGAACAATACCAGGAAGAAAGCTTTCAACTCCCTCATGCTGCCAGTCTTGTGAAAACAAATGATACTCTCCAGCCTCATTCTTAGCTTATCAGGTGGAACTGGGAAGCCATGGGAAAGGAGTATTTGGAGGCTAAAGGTTCTTTGTCCCAGTGAGAGAAACATACTCTAGCCTTCTAACTTGTCACCTTGTCCCCAGGTCTGCTTCCACGCTGGCCACCAGAGTGATCATTCCCTGATCCCAATTAGATTCCCCCTAAAATATGCGATGGCTCCCTCTTGCCCTCAGTGTAGAGTCCACATTCCTTATTAGTTATTTAGGGTGCCTTCTTCACTGAGCCCCAACCTCAGAGTAGACAAACATTGATCTCAGGAGACCTTGGAAGACCACAGGTTGGGGGTTCGAATCTGGATTTTTGAGCTGACTCTGTCGCTGTGTAAGTCTCCGTTCTTCCATTGGGTCATCGGTGTAGAATTTCCTACTTACTTCTCTCCTTGCCTCTCCCTGGCCCTTGGATTGCAAGCACTGCAGGGGTGAGTGCTGTGTCTTACTTACTGCTCGATCCTTAGCGCAGTGCCTGGCACTTAGCAAGTGGTAATGTCTTGTGGAGCAAGCCAGTGCGTAAATGCTCAAGTATTCAGGAGGCTTCTGTGAATTCATGTGTCGTTGGGGGGTGGTGGTGTCATTTACCCTCTAGGATTGTTTTGTTTGCTTATTTACTTGCAGAGGGAAATGACATTGCATTGAGGTGTTCTGGGAGCAATGCCTCTGTGCTTTCTACCCTCATTGCGTGTTGCTGTAGACGTGCAGCCCAGCCCGAGGGGCTTCTCCTCGCCTCAGGGCCCCTCTCCCAAGCTCCTTTGTGCAGGGCAAGCCCCAAAACCCCTTCCTCGAATGTCTGCTCAGTGCTGGTCACTGGATGAAAACCTCTCTTGTTCCCCTCAGCACAATGTTGCCATTATAGCCCCTATCCAGGAAGATGACACATGCCTGCTGGTCCACTCTGGGCCCCGGAAAGCAGATAGAGATCTGAGGGGCAGCTGCTGGGAGAAAGAGTTTCACGGATGGATGAAAACTCCTTCTTTTGTCATACCTTCAATTTCTGCTCCAGGGCAGGGGCTCCTACCTGCACCCAGGCTTCAGGGCTTAGTCTCAGTAGTCAACAGTGGCTACTGCACTGGTTGTATCTGGAGGAAAAGGAACTTTTGTTTTCATGTCCAAATGCTACATGAAGCCCACCCCCTCCTTTTGGGTCCTTCCTCCAGAAAAGAGCACCCTTGGCTCCATAAATGAGTCGCACAGACTGAAGCACCTGCAGGGCCAGGGGGAGGGGAGGTGTGTGTGAGCTGGCCAGGGGGGCATTGGCAAAGCAGGGCACTCTTGTTTCAGCAAAAGGCCAGTAGCCAGCAACCTGGGCCAGTGTGGCCAGTGGGAACATGGGACTGAAGTGGCCAGATGTTCAGACTTTTTAGGAGAATCCATAAATCCAGATTTTAGTGTAAAATCTCTTTTGATGTAAAAATGTTGGTAACTAATACCAATTGATTTTTAAAAAAAATATATTTTATTGATTTTTTACAGAGAGGAAGAGAGAGTGATAGAGAGTTAGAAACATCGATGAGAGAGAAACATTGATCAGCTGCCTCCTGCACACCCCCTCCTGGGGATGTGCCCGCAACCAAGGTACATGCCCTTGACCGGAATCGAACCTGGGACCCTTGAGTCCGCAGACCGACGCTCTATCCACTGAGCCAAACCGGTTTCGGCCCAATTGATTTAAGACATTGCAAAAGCCAGTTAAAACACCCCTGTGGCTTAATCTGGCTACACACACCAGGGGGGGGGGGGGGGGGCGGGGAGAGAAGGGATGGGGCTTCAACATACGGATTATTTTTGGGAGCGGGCACAATTCAGCCTATATAACCTGTGCCTTCACACACACCTCCCCCTCCCCCTGGCCCTGCATGTCTATAGCACCCCCCCCCCCCCAATATGGAACTCTGAGAAAAACTGTGGCCCCAGGAAGACTTCTGGGGAGTCTGTCCAGCTGGGTGCCTCCACCCTGAGGGACGAGATGATGCCCAACAATACAGCACAGACTAGCTCTCCCCCAAAAGGCTGGGCTGCATGCCCATCTTCACCTCTAGGCATCGGGCTGATGCCAGGCTGCAGGTCCAAAGTGAATTTCTTAAACCTGAAACTAGAAAAACTTTCAAGCCAAGAGGAGCCTGAGAGATTAGCCAGTCTGGAGCCTGCCTTTGTCAGATGAGGAAATTGAGGCAAGAGAGGAAGAGGTCTTGCCTGAGATCACAATAAGACCTTAGGGGCAGAACCAGGAGTGGTACCCCGAGCTCCACACTCGATGACACCAGAACCCCACCCCTCCTGCCCCCACAGTGTCACTCTCTTCAGTTTGTGGGACACAAAGAGCTTGACTTTGCACCGAGGAGGATCTGAGTTTGATACCCAGTTCAGAGCATGATCTTCAACCTCTCCGAACCCCAGATGCCTCAGCTAAAAATTGGGGCTAATGACACCTCCCCCACAGGGTGGTTGTGAGGCCTAAATCGACCATGTATGTATGTAAAGTGCTTGGTGCCTCACCTGGCACGGAGGAAGCGCTCTCCAAATCCCTCTGTTTAGGGAGGACTTGTGCAGTGGCCACGTGCATGGGCTTTGGGGTGAGACATCCCTGAGTTCAAGTTCAGGCTGTGCCACCTACAGCTCTGAAACCTTGAATGAACTTACCAAAGGCTCAATTTCCTCATCTGTAAAATGAGGATAAAAGTAGTGCCGGAGGATTAAATGAGACATCTTAAGCACTTAGTGCAGGGCCTGACCCACGGGCGGAAGTGTGGGTTATTACTGTAATCAAGGTGGGTTTCCTCTGACGATGCTTCTGGGAATTGTAAGGGCGACTGAAGTCCCAGCCACACACCCAGGCTGCCCCCTGCAGGGTACTTTTTGTAAATCACACCATTAAATTCTGCCAGGTTCCCCCTTCTCTGCAGGAACACCTGATAGTGCTATCATTTTGTCGGAAGGACACATTACTTGGGACAATTTCTCCTGATCCAGGTGGGCAAGACTGTGTGTTAGAGAGGCAGTCACACTTCTTTTGTATCCACTCGAGGGCTTTGGGAACAAAAGGGCCCTTGGGTTCAGGTCCTACATGCATCTTTCCGTGACTGACCGAGGCAGATTTTGACCCCTTCATATGTATTCACTTGGCTGCCCTGGCAAGTCTTCCCTCCCATCCCATGATCCCTTGGGGCAGCTGCCTGCGCTATTTAAATTGTCATCACTCTCCCTCACTCGGACAGTAAAGGCATGCATGCCAGACTCCACCGTCAGTGCTGATTCACTCTGGAAGCCAGTGTGCCTTTCAGGACTCCTTTGGTGTCAAGAGACGGAATCACAACTCAGAGCAGTTTACATAAGAAAGGAACTTACTCGCTCCGACCTCGGGGAAGTTGAAGGGGTGAAGTTGGCTTGAAGGCAAGCTCAGATCCCCAGGAATACAAAGAGTTTTCTTGCTACTTTCTCTCAATCTCTTACCTTCCTCTGTTCAGTCTTCATCTTTACATGATTCCTTCCAACTGGCTAAGGCCTCACCTCTCCAGGCCCGCACGCCTTGGTAGCAGAGGTTCCGGGGGACAGCGGCATCCCCTCTCCCTGTAGTCCAGCACCGGCCCAGAGGGGGCACTGACAGTCTGGCCAAACCACTTGATCTAAGAACGAGGGAGATGCTGTGGCGTCAGAGGCGCACCTCTCCTGCAGCCACGTACTGTCCCCGAAGCACATCATTCTGTCCTTGCCACCCTATGAAATAAGTGCTCTGATTCCTATTTTGCAGGCCTAATTGCATGTGTTGTATTGATGTGCTAGGGTCGTCATAACAAACTACCACAGACTGGGTGGTTTAAACAATTGAAATTTGTCTTTCAACAGTTCTGGGGGCTGGAAGTACAAGAGCAGGTGTTAGCAGGGTTGGTTTCCTCCGAGGACTCTCTCCCTGGCTTGCAGATGACTGCCCTCTGGGTGCCTCTTCACATGGTCTTTCCTCTGTGCATGCAACCCTGGCGTCTCTCCCTGTGCCCTGATCTGCTTTTATAGGGACCCCAGTCAGATTGGATTAAGGCCCACCCTAACAGCCTCATTTTTACTTAATCATGTCTTTAAAGGCCCTATTTTCAAATACAGCCACATTCTGAGGTGGGGGTAGGGGAGGAGGGATGGGGCTTCGACATATGGATTATTTTTGGGAGCGGACACAATTCAGCCTATATAACCTGTGCCTGGTGGTGAGGCTGAGTCCAGTTGCCGTGCTATAATGTCCCTGCCGAAGCTCACGGAGATGCTCATGGAGGCAAAGGCTTTACCCCCCAGAGCAGCAGAGGAGGGCAGTGTATCCAGGGAAAGCCTTAGCAAGGGCCAGGGACTTCCTGTTGGCATGATGCCCCGGACCAACCGGTGGTACATGATGGTCTTGGCTCCCTGAGGTGGGCGGGGTTAACCCAGGCCCTGTTCGATTGTCAGAAGAGCTTGTGTTTTCTTCTCTCTGTGGCCCTTCTGCTAGTTTTCCCTTTGGCTCCCCAAAGACCAGTTGTCATGAAGAATTGAGGGAATACACGTCCTCTCTTCCCAAAGGATGAAATTCAGACTACTGGTGAAGAAGTGAGATAAACTCAGATGTTACACAGGCTAGCATATTTAAAGATTCGATGAAGTTGTCTAAATTTGTATTTAAAACATATAACCAGTCCTTACAAACCCATGATTTCAGTGATATTGCTTAAAATAGAAACATCGGGTATGAATTAATTGAAATAAGTTATTACATAAGCAGCACTGACTAAATAAATAATCTTACGAACATTGTGAAGGTGATGTTTGAGTGACTGCAGTTTGGGAAACACTGGGATAGTTCCTTCTGAGAAGGAAACGCTTTCTGTCATGGGCATAGTTGTCGCTTGACTTTTGTGACCTGATTCCTCTGCACACCTGGCCCTCATTTGCCGAGAGGACTAGCCCTGGGGCTGACTGCAGGCCTGGGGTCCCCCTGCCTGTGTCCCTCCCTGTGCCGACTGGACCAGGCTCAGTGAAGAAGGCAGTGGGCCCTTGGGTGGTAACGAGAGGCTGGCCGTCATCTTCAGGGCTTCTGGGTTTTATTTATTTAAAAGGACCTCGCTCCAGGGCTTCCGAATAGCTTGGCTTCCGAATGGCTTGGCAGCGGCTCAGAGCTGTGTATATAAAAGCAGGTGTTTATCACTGTGTAGTCAAGGTTTTTAGCAGCTCAGAGTCTGATGAGGAACGAAGCATGTAAAACTTAGTTCCCCAGGGGCATTAACGGAGCCGGCATCATTCTGCCATGTTAATTGCTATGAACTTCAGCAGTGCTCTGTTCTCTTTGAATGTTAAGCCCGTCTGCTCCGCGTTCGGCTCTGCTCAGTGGCTAGTGTAGCTGCTGACACCTTCCACAGCCGGTCCCCATGTTTCCGTGCCAGGTGCCCAGTGAGGACGAGCGGCGCTGGAGGCAGGGGAGCTGCTTAGTCCTGATCTGCTCACTCAGTGGGCCTGATTCCTCGGCTGCAAAATGTGGACATTACGCTCTAACCTCCTGTGACTTCTGTGCTCTCCTTCCCCTCCTCCCCCCACCCTCCCCCCTGCAATTGTGTTCTGGTTTATTAATGTAAGATTGCCCCCCAGTGTCCAAAAAGGTTATATGCATGGGGAAAGGGCTCCTTTCTAGAACTTCATTAAGCCTAGACACAAAATGGTGTTGCATTTGTCCTAAAAGGATGGTGGTTTAGAATAGTGCTTCTCAAACTGCACTATGTGTGTGGATTATTAAATTATTAATGATTATTATCTTATTAAAACACAGAGGCGGATTGACTAGGGACACGAGATACAGCATTTCTTACAAACTCCCAGGTGACCCCAATGCTGCTGGTTGGGGAGCACACTTCAGTAGCAAGGCTTAGAGCGATTCTCCCTGCATCCGATATATTAACAACCGCCATGCAAGCCAGACAATCTCCACAAAGTTTGAATGAATAAGAGGTGTCCTTCTAGATCCTATGCACGTTCTGGTCCCTGCTTGCCTTCCCACCTCTTCTAATCTCACTCGTCTTTTCATCTCCCTCACTTGCTCTACTCTGTCCTCAGTGGCACTTTTAGTTTCTCAAATGTATCAAGCTCTTACCCACCCCAGTGCCTTTGCATATGCTCTTTAGAGTACTCCCCCCACCACTTTTCCCTTTTTATCCTTCAGTAAATATATGAACTGAGTTCCTTTCTGCTTCTCTCCCCAGCGGCGTATTTGTTGTTTCTGTGGCAGTTATCTTCATGCACCATCTCTTTTTTGTTTATTTACTTACAGTCTGTTTTCTCCTCTAGACCAGAGCTACACGAGAGCTCACACCTGCCTTGCACATTGCTGGATGCTCAGAGCTTCTGCCTGGCAGCATATGCTCAATGAGTGAATGTTGTTTGGGTGCACGTGTAGGCAGGGAGCAAAGGAACATTCCTGACTATCCTTTTGCACATTTGAGCCACCTGTCTGGAGGGCTGTGGTGGGGATGGTACTTAGAAGAATCACAGAATGAGAGGTCAGGAAAGGAGCCTCTTTTGAGTCACATCTCATCTTCAGAGATGTCAAAGCATGAAAAATGTGTGCATCTTAGGATAGTTGAAATACAGGAAGTCTAACATCTCTTATTCAGAGTTTTGTCAAAGTAGTTTGTGAATTATTGGATTAAACAAAGTTACTATAGTACTTTGCAGACTTTTGCCAATGAGCATTGTGAGTGTCTAAGCAGGGGCGGGCAGTGGCTGTGACTGAGACACTGTGATTCATTTATCCTGAGGCTATTCCTTGTCTGCCCTGCTTCTCTCCCTTGTCAGCAGGACGTCTGCCTCCCACTATAGAGGCTAAAAATGCCAAATGCTCAGTTTCTGAGCCTTCTTTGCAGCAAGATCATGGGTCTATTCCCTAGTTCTGGCCGGTGGGACCTGCGGAGCAGTCTCCTGAGGATTTCTGGGAAGGTCTTTTTAATTAAAAGAGACACACGAAGGGAAGTTTCTTTCCTGCTTTTTAATGTGGTTGTGTGAGGACATGATGGCTGGAGTCACAGCAGCCTTTCGTAAACATGAGGGGGTCACACCTGAGGACACAAGCCAGTGTGCTGATGGTGAAGAGATGCAGAAACACCTGGGCTTCTGATGGAATCACTGAGCTGCTTAATTGACTAGCCCTGCACCTTGGACTTCCGGTTGTGCAAGACAATGTGTGTTCTCATTGTTCAAGCCATTTCTAAGAAGGCACTCTTTTCTTGGAGCTGAACACATCCTGACTGATAAGAGTGGATAGATAAGCCGGTCTCTCCAGTCAAACAGCTTGGAATTGGTCCATGACTACCAGGGTAATTATGTACCTTCTTCAAAACTGTTTCCTCATCTGTGAGACAGAGATAAGAATAATGGCCACCTCTTGGGTTGTGACAGAGGCTTAAAAGAGATGGTGGATGTAAATTCCTCAGCATAGAACCTGTCTCATTGTTGGTACTTAATAATGAGGAACTATTACTAGTATAATTTTTTGATCACAGAATCTTATTTGTCCTTGGAACATCCTCTACCATCTTGCAGGACCCGTGTTCTGGAAGACCCAACCTGGGTGATGCTTACCTCATCAAATTTTCTTATTTTACAGAAGGAGAAACTAAGGCCAAGGGAGATCTGCTCTTTAGACTCTTATTTTGAAAAAAATGTGTGTGGTTCAGTCTCTTCCCATGTCACTCGTTTCCACTCCCACTACGAACGACAGAAGGACACAGGTCTGGGTTGAAATCATGTGCCTTTATGGGAAACAAAAATATCCAACAATAACAAAAGCCCTTCAAATCTTGCCAAGTTCTCAACCAGTGACAATGAGGCAGTTTCAATGATTGCGTCTGGCTGGGGACATTTCTAAGGGGTCAGGACAGTTGAAAGATATTGGCCATAAAGAGAAGTAACCGAGGGGGTTGATGTTTTAAATGAGAGCATAATAGACCTCCCTTCCGGTCCCTCATCCTTTCACCCTTTCAAGTTACAGTCTCCTCCCATTTTGCAAAGATGCTTCCCGAACTTTGCTCAAATGCAGTCTCCTCTAGAACGCTCTCCTTCGTCTGCACCGACTGCCATCTGCCTTTTCAGTAATGTCACAAACACTTCCTCATGCCATCTCCCATCACTTTCCGCCTTACACCCATCACATGTGAGTCCATGCCTTGTTAGTAGGCACGTCCCCCAGACCAGGCCCATGCTGATCGTCCCAGCGTCCTCCCTCCCTCCCCCGTTCAGTGCTCAGTATACAGCGAGTGCTCAGCATCAGCAGGTGCTCAGTGAGTGTGTGTTGAATTGAAGTCAGTTCTACAGTTGCCATGTCACATCACCAGCCTCTTGAGAGTCATAATTGTCATTTCCATGCATTGGTCCTTCCTCCCAAGATCTCAAAATTGCCTGACTTAAGGCATCTCCAGGAAGGAACAGGCCCCACCAGACATCACCAACTCAGGGTAGAAGGTCTGAAAAGGGGAGGAGAGAAGGCTAAGCATTCACCCCGTTCCAGAAGGCAAGGAGGCAGGAAAAGCAGCCACTGGGGAAATCCAGGAGGATCTGAATGGTGTGGGCCAGTGCTTCATTCTGGAATCTCATGAGCAGCCATTCTTCAGAAAGTTTCCCCTATGGTACTTGGCCCACTTTGTAGTGGGATTCAGGTCCTGGTTGGGTTGCCCTGCCAGCCCTGGGACCAGCAGGCATAGACCAGGAACCTTTCTTGGGAACATGGCCTTTATTACATTGAGAGGGGTGATAGAGGTTGTCTGTCTAGTTGGTCGGTTAGAGCTATGGTGGGAACCTTAGCCCTGTGGTGTGTTGAGTTGTCAGGCACATAGATTGTAGTAAGGCTGAAGAATACAGGCTGCAATAATGGGCCTCTCCTCCAAAGCGGGAAGGGGTCAGGAGGTGCTGGGAGCAGTGAGGGGGGGAAGAGGCCCCAAGAGGTCCCGCAGCTCCAGTTCTAACAGGTGCCCTTCTCTGTCTTACACTCCTTGTGCTCCCAGCTCCCAATCCTTCTCTCTGGTCCTCATGGTAGGGGCCAGGCAGAGGGGCCAGTTGGAAGTGGTGGAAGAAAAGGAAGCGCCTTTTCCTTTACCATGAGTCATAGATTTGAACCAGGGAGAGGTTAGGATCAAGTACAGAAGGAGGAGGATTGAAGAGCCGAGGAGAGGCCAAGTCCCTGGCCACCTCTGTTTACTGCTGTGATGAGCAGTCCCGAGGCCCACACTTCTAACTGCATCACCCCCAGAGAGCACCGAACTCCTAATTGTGGGTGATGAGAAAATTCTGCAAGGGCTCTCAAAGGTGCTCAGTGACTTTGGGAGATGGCTGTGGATCCACCCATGGGAAGGCCCCTCTGGGGCCAATAAGATGTGAAACCGCATGGTCAGTGTCCACACTCAAGACTGGAGAAAAGAGCTAAGAAGCAGAGAGAAGAGACCTCAGGCACCTCCTTTAGGAAGGAGGGTTGGACCTTGGGGGACTCAAGTTAGGACAGATGTTTCAGTATAAAAAGGATCCCTAGTAAAAGGATGGGCGTCCCCTCAAATTCCTTCCCTAACCCCATTACATTTAGAAAAGAGAAAGTAAGGAGCATAAAAATATTTTGATGATGTGGGCTTGCCTGACAGCACAGAAAAGCAAGTCTCCTGGCAGGCAGCGTGTCCCATTACACAAGAGGATTATACTGAGCTCCAGTATAGAGACTTTACATATATCTTTATATAAGTGCATATATATTTATAGAGCCTCTGTCTAGAACAGCCGGGCTTGCTTCTTCAGTTCATTCCTCTTCCAGAGGGCCAGCCGGTCAAACTCAGAGATGGTCATGCCGAAGACTTGGTAGAACTCTTCCTGGGACAGGTGGCGCTAAAAGGAAGTGGGAGGGGAGAGAGAGGAAACAGCTTGAGGATGTGAGGTGTAGGCTGGGGGCTGGTAGAGGCAGGAGCGGTCACTGTATGTTTCCTCTGGGTGCACTGTGCCCGGCATGGTGTCTGACCCACAGAAGGTGTGTGATGAATATGTGTTGAATGGATAAATGTGTGAGTGAATGTTTCATTGGAGGGACCTCGGGGGCTGGTCTGATTGAAGAGGCTGACCCCACTCGGGATTCAGGTGGGACTCATGCTTCACCTACCGTAAGTGCCTCTGGATGCATCCAGGTTAACCTCACCTTTTTACATCCCTGCTACACGCATTCATTCTGTGTTTAGGAGTGTGTATGGATTAATGCTACTCCTTTGTCCTTTGGGGGAAGCTGGGGGCATAGCCAAGATATTAGGGTGTATTTCCTCTTATTAATATTTTTACAAATGATCTAGATGGCGGATTCTCGGGCTAGTCAATGAAAAACACTACTGTTCATATTCATCCACCCACTGAAATGTCCTTTCATCTCTTTCTTATATGAAAACAATACATTGTAAAATAAAACATTGCTTTGCATTCCATGGCAGGACCTTCACCCACCCCTGCTTCCCACCTTCTGCCTGCTCTCCCTCCCTTACAAACAGTCTTGAAACTTAATACATTGCCAAAAGCTTTTAGATTTAGAAATATGTGGCACTTAAAATGTGGCAAAATATCAATAATTGGTGCATTTAAGTGAAGGGTAGATGGATGTTGATTTTGCTATTCTTGCAACATTTTGAGTTCTGAAATTTTTCAAAATAAAATTTTAAATTGTGTGTTAAGGGAGAAATATATGCCATATATCCTGCCTGAAAACTTATTGGAATCACTGAGATGACCTATTGGTAGCAATTATAGTAGTCAATTGACTTAGTTCAGTCCACTTCCTGAACTGGTACAGGGGGGGTAGGGCAGTGTTTAGCCCAGTGGTCTCAGCTCAGGCAACACGTTAGACGTGCCCGTGAGTCTCTGAACACTGAAGCCGGAGTTCCTTCCCCAGACGGCAGTTTAACAGGTGGAGCCCTGTATTGGTATTTTAAAAAGCTCCCTGGGTGGTTCTGGTGCTCAGGGAAGGCCGTGCTTCCCTGGTCTGAGCTTCTGGGTGTCCTGGAGGGTGTAGCAGAGCAATTGGTTTTCAGGATGAACATTTCCATCCCTTAGTGCTGGTGCTCACGGAACTGCCCTGGGAGCTGTCCCCTTCAGCACTGGAAGACACTCTCACTGCCAGACAGTGAAAGGAGGCCCTTGGCTGAATCATCTGCTTCTTCGCTGCTACCCCAACATGCTAGGGCTGGAAGGACTCACTCGCATTCCCCTCCGACTGCCCCAATCCTCTCTCTACTCTGGGTGAATTCCTTGCTGTCAGGTCAAGGTGGTTGATATGCTTCTCCTCCCAGTCTAGACCATGTGGTAGATGAAACACGATCTTGGCAGGCAGAGGAAATGGATCTGTACGCTAGACACAGGGCTGGGGGAGACTGGAGGAAGAGATGGGTGACACATTCTGGGGGAGGCTTGGGGAGATTTGGGGCACAGGCATCACTAGAATGCAGCCTTGAGGAGTGAGAAGGCTAGTGGGAGGGGAGGGGCAGTTCAGGGAGAGGCAGGAAGAGGCCCTGGGGTGGAAAGGACAGAGGGTGCTCTTGCATCAGAAGTGACCAGGGACTGGAACTCCAAGCCAAATGTACTGGATGGCTCGAAAGCCCAATGCCATGCTCAGGTCACATCTGTGCCTTTATCTATGCTATTTCTATTGCATGATGTTCTCCTCCCTCTCTCTACCCATCCAAACCTGTCCACTTTCAAAGTCCAGCCAAATCCTTCCTCTTGCTGGAAGCCTGGTCCTCAAGCTGAGCTTTAGTGGTCTCTGAGTAAGAGCAATCCCACACTGGCGAAGTGCTTGCTTTGCAGGACACTGTCTGACTCAACGCCAGAGGCTTTGTGTATTGTTTCATTGTGTCACTTGGCAACTGGAGGGAAGTATGACAGTCACCCTGCCTTACAGAGGAGAGCTAAGGTTTAGAGACGTTGTTGCTTGGCCAAGCTGCCCACCTAGGGATGGCAGGATCAGGGTTGGAACCTAGGGAGTCCGACTTGAGGCCTCCTTCGGCTTTTACTTCTGTAGTGCTGCCTCCCTGTTCCCTCTGTCACAACACTGGTTTTCTCTACAATCCTGCATAAAACCAGGGCCGACTTTCTTCTTATCTACCAGACTATGAGAGCAGGGACCAAATCTAGCTTCTTCGTTCATCTGCAGAATCATCAACTGCAGGTGGGACACGCTGTGCCTGTGTCGCACAGATGCTGAGTGAATTGAGGAGGCAGCACAGAACATCATGGAACAGAGCCTCTACTTTTCAACAAGCTGTGTGACCTTGAAGCCATTCATTTCCCTGAGCCCTTCTGAGCTGGGTGAGATCAGGCAACTACTAGAATCCCTTTGAACCCAACGGCTCCTGCTCAGTTTTCTACACTTACCTCTAAACGTGTCCGGTCCACGTCCTTGGGCAGTCGGTTTCTTCCTCTTGTGGTCACCAGCAGCAGTTCATAAGGGTAGATCTAAGGAGAAAGGATGGGGGTAGGAGTTTGCAGATTGGGTGAGGGCGGTGGGCTTGTCCCTTCAGCCACATTTTGTGTCTGGGCTCCCTCCTCTACCCAGAAAGAGCCAGAAGTTAAAGTCTGGAAGGAGGACTGGGTCTGCCTTCCCTGGGGTTGCCTGGCAGCCTCAAGCCACCCTTTCCCAAAAGGCAAGGGTCCAGAGTCCCCTGATCTGCTAGGAATAAGCTTGGTGGCATTTGACATTAATGTGGGCACAAGGCCTCCTGAATGTAAATGTCTCATATGGTGATTTGGAAGTTTCCAGGCAGTCTCTGAGGTCCACGGGGAATGGTCTGATTTCAGGAGGCAAGAGTCGTAGGGAAGGATTTAGGGAAAGTGGGCCAAGGAACTGGAAATGTTGGTCTTAAGGGGACCCTTGGGGTTATTTATCGAGGCCCCCGTTTTCTGCATAGATAGCACTGTCATTCTCCTGTTGGTCCCAGTGTAGCAGGTACTAGTGTCTCAGAGACCTCCCAGGTCTGTGCATCTCCTTTACCTTGTACTCTGTAGAGAGAAAAGACACACAAAATGGAAACACATTGGTCTTTGCTGTGCATACTATACTGGCCTCTGTCTTTCAGACCTTGTCCTTGCTGAATTCATCCCAAATCAAGGCTGGTAGGAGTACCATGGATGGCGGGAGATAGAGGTTGGGCTGATCCAGAGATATGGTTTTAGGGGAAAAATGACTTTTGAGAGATTTCGAAGCGAAATAAGACGAGTCTGAAGCACAGGGAAAGACACCCCCCCTCCATTGTCTGGGCGGGGGGTGCCCTCCAAGTTTTTATATGAGCTGCCCTCCTGCTTGAGGAGCTGGTGGGGCTGGCGGGAGAGCCTCTGGCAGACTGCCCACAGCTCATGGAAGTTTTGCTGGGAACAGTGTGCATTTGGCTCCGAGTGTTTCCCTGCACCCGGTGCTGGCAGCAAGTCTAGCTCAGCCGTGCCAGGACAGCAGTGCTCTGGGATGGCTCCGGGAACCCAGATGTGACAGATGGCCTGGAGGTCACCCAAGGCCAGGGATTTGAGAGGATGGGGGGTGAGGAGTGGGAAAGGGAGGGACTGGAAAGTGAAAGGGAGTGGGAACTTGGGGTTTGGACAGAGCCCAGCCTGGGGCCCGAGTCTGTAGCAGTCATTTGCTAAGGGTCATGTCACAGCTATGAGCAGTGCATCCCAAGTCCCCGTGACTCACCTCGCATGCCCCAGTTGACGGCATTCATGCTGTCGTAGTGGAAGAGGTCCGCACTGGGTGTCTGCAGGGGAGACAGAGCCAGGGCCGGCCTGAGGCAAGCTCACCTTGCCTCCCTGAAGTACTCACCTCTCTCCAGAAAATGGACCAGGGCGTGTGGGACATGGGGCTCTCGCAGAAGCCTCAGTCTGCAGTTGGGGTAACTTAACTCACTGCCATATCTCTAGTGCCCAGGCCCAGCACATAATAAGCACTCAGGAAATACTCATTTATTGGTGAATTACATCTCATGCTTTCTTTCATGAGATCTACCCTGGCAACCCTATTTAAAAATACTGTTGCCCTCTCCCCAAGTCCGTGATCTCCCTTATCCTGCTGAACATTTCCCTCTTTCCCCCCATAGCACTTACTACCGTCTACATTCCATATAATTTGACTTGTTTACTATTTACTACTTGCTTTGTTTGTCCCTACAAGAATGGAAGCTCAGAGGGCAGGGGTTTTTGTCTTGCTTGGTCACTGATGTATTCCAGGCACCCGGAGTGGTGCCTGATGTACATAAAGTACATTAAATAAATAACTGTGGTGTGAGCAAATGTCCAGGCTCTGAGCGCACAGAGGACAGGGCCTGTGTGTCCTTCAGCAGGAAGCTTGATTAACACCAGCCGCCATGCTCCAGTGGAGCTCGGATCCCTTTCTTATGCTCGATCCTAAAGTAGTCTAACAGGTGTACAGCCTCCACTTCTGTCCTTCTGCAGTCTCTAGTCCATACAGCAGGGAGTCAGGTCACACAGCACAGTTACTGGAAACCCTCCGAAGTCCTTACCATCGTGCAGGGCCCTACTGACACCCTGTCGGGCTTCATCTCCCGGGTCGGGCTTCATGCTCACTCCATGCCAGCCCTCCCTACCCTGGGCCTTTGGACACTGTGCGTTCCTCTATCTGGATGGGTCTTGGAGCAGCAAGAACCTTTGTGCCCTCAGGCCTGGCTTAAAACCATCCCTCTCTGACTGCCTTCTCTCTTTGACCCCATGCTTTGAGCTCCATCTTAGCAATTAGGACCACCTGACTGCAGATCCCACCTTTACTTGCTGGTTGTCTGTCTCCCCAACTAGAACTCAAGCTCCCCGGGAGCAGCCACTTTATTCACTGCGGTACCTCCAGCACCTAGAACAGTGCCTGGCACTTAGTAGGTGCTCAGTTAATAAACATCTATCTCAATGTCCCTGCTTTCCCCATCACCTGTCCAGGCACACAGCCTCTCCTCTTGCTAACAAGGCATATTTTTAATAATCTTTAGGTCCTTAAACCAACTTACCATTTCTGGGAAGGTTTTATGTTGTAGGCCATCAAAGAGCTCAGAGGGCTCCAAGCCATGCCAGGCAAGTGGAGCAGGCAGTCAGGTGTGGGCTTGAGTCCTGGCTCTGCACTTACTGGGTGTGAGAGCCTGAGCAGGTCACCCCCTCCCCTCTGTGCCTCCATAGTAACTACCTCGCAGGGTAAAGGAGTTAGTGCTTGTAAAGTGCTTAGCGCAGTGCCAGGCATGCACCAGCCTCTCCCGGGGGGCTCCTTTTCACATAGGGCTCACAGGGAGGAGAGCAAGCATTGCCTTTGGGTTCCTTCAGTTGACCCACCTCTAGCCCCAAGGCCTTTGTCCAGGTTCCACCCCTAAGTGATCACCATAAGCACCACAGCAATGAGCTAATGCTGGAATCGCCAACATCGCAGAGGCAATGTCCCCGCATAGCCTTCTTACCCTGTGCAGCCCGTTTCTTCTGTAGGCAGGCAGGGAGGCGGACTTGGAGATGAGGGGATCTGAAAAAAAGAAGCAAAACAAGCTAGGGGCCCCTCTCCCTGAGCTCATCTGGCTGCAAATGGCCAATATTACTCCCTAACCCCGGGACTGAAGGGGCCACAGCGGAGGCCACCAGCTCCTCCGATTGCTCTCCAGGCTTGCAGCTGACTAATCTTAGGGGTGCCTCAGCCTGACAGAATTCTAGGCCCACCCAAAGCACCCACTCACACAGTCTTCTGGCCTTGTCCTGCACACATCTAGCTTCTTATGATGGACTCCTGTCCTGGCCACAGGGTGGCTCTGGACAAAGGCCCTGGAATTGGAGGTGAGAGCTCGGAACCCAGACAGGTAAGCTCTCAGATGGGTGGAAGAGGTGCATACTCTTTCTTTCCTTCTGGGAGCTACTGGGCACGTCAACCCTCATTCTAAAACCAAAAATTGAGGCCCACCAGCTGACAAACACAATGAGGTAGACCAGTGGTCGGCAAACTGTGGCTCGTGAGCCACGATTTGCTGCTCTGTTGACTAATGAGTTTTCCAACCACTGGGGTAGACTATTGGAGAGAAGGACTGTGCTGGGACATCCATGTTATATGCTCATCACAGCTATGGGGGACCTGCAGCTGACTCAGCTCTGGTCCTCACAGGACAACATGGGCTGAAGGTAGGGCGGGCAGAACATACCACTGTCAGCCAGGTAGTGGGACCGAGGGGCTGCAAGAGAGAAAAGCCACAGGTCAGTGTTCATAGGGACAGACAGACATGGTGGACAGACACACAGGAGCTGGAGGGGAGAAGGGGTCTCTTTCACTACCTCCTTTCCCACTGGTCAGTTTCCAATTGTACCGCATCCTACCTCCCCTCCCAGCTCCTAGACCAGCACCTGGGGCATAGCAGGTGCTGCGTTTTATTTGCTGCACAGATGCCACTGAATGTGTTGAATTTTGAGCAGCATTGGCGGTGTACTGCACAGAGCCCAGAAGCAGAGGTTAAAATTAGTGCCTCTCAGTGGTCAAATGGGGAACTAGCCTGGTTCTGCCATTAGTAGATACTAACTTCTTCAAGTTACGTAATCATGCTTTAATTTTCTCATCTCTTAAATGGGGAGGGAGCATCTCCTTTACAGGGTGATTGTAAAGAATATATGACATAATACAGAAAGGAACTAGCACAGTGCCTGACACATGCAAAACACTGAATGAAACTGGCTTTATCATCATTCCCACCACCATCTCCTTTAATCTCACCCAAAGTCAGGGTGATTATCTTTGATTAGGTTACTACTCATCTAGTATTGACTTGTATCCATCAAGTATTGATATGATGTCAAGATGATTAATCTTGACAAGGTTATTACCCATCAAGTATTGACTTGAGATAGGATTTCCTGGCAGGACTGACTCCCACAGGGGTAAGAAAGAGAGGAGGCAGACAGAGCATGTGTGTGTCCAGGAACAGGGATGGGATTACAGTGACTCTTAGGGCAAACCGCTTGAATCAGTTCTCTGCTTTGTGTACCTCCAGTGATAGGAGGCTCACTACCTCAAGAGGGGCCCCTTATATCTTTGAGCCATTCAGACGATTAGAAGATGTTTTTGTTTACACTGAACCTGATTGGAAGTCACTGCTTCAGATGCCCCAGGAAGCAGAGTGACTGCTCACCGCAGCACATGGTCTCACTTAGTGCCCTGCAGAGCCCCTTGCCAAGTCTGTATTCTAGAACCAGGTGAGACCACAGCAGTGGGGAGGAGAAAGCCCCCACCAGGCAGGCCTCCAGAACAGTGCTTACAGCCATTGAGGGACATGTCATAGCCAGCTGTGTGCAGGGCCTCCCGGCTGCTGGTGGAGCTCCTGGGCGGGGTCCAGGGATCTGCATAGGAGCTGGACCGGGCCTTCATCTCCTCTTTCAGAATCAGCCGGCCAATTCCGCTCTGGAGCTGGGGTTGGAGAGAAGCAAGATGAAGTTAGATTCTAACTGTTAGAAGGAAGCAAAGAGCCCTGAGGTGGAATAGGTTTGGGAGAGGCTGATTGCCTGGACTCTCTATAGTGAACCTCTGTTATTTTTGCCTTCCCAGTGTCCCTCCCTCCTTGCAGCCCATATTGTCTTCTGGGACTTTATCTCTCCTTCACAAGTGGTCCTGTGGTCTGGGTGAAATTCACATAATATAAACTTAACCATTTTAAAATGAACAATTTAGTGGCATTTAGTACAACCACAACCTCTATTGAGTTTCAAACATTTTTATCACCCCTTAAAAGGACCCTGTACCCATTAGGCAGTCACTCCCTATTACCCTCTCCTCCCAGTCCAGTCCCTGGTAATCACCAATCTATGTTCTGTCTTTATGGATTTACCTATTCTGGATATTTCATGTAAGTGAGATCGTATAATATGTGGGCTTTTGTTTCTCTCTTCTTTCACTAAGCTTAATGTTTTTGAGGTTTAGCCACATTGTGGCATGTATCAGTACTTCATTCCTTTTTTATCGCTGAATAACATTCCATTGTATGGATATACAACATTTTTAAAATCCATTTGTGAGCTGATGGACATTTGGGTTGCTTCCACCTTTTGGCCACTGTGAATAGTGCTGTTATGAGCATGTGTGTACATATATGTGAGTACCAGTTTTCAGTCCTTCTGGGTCTATATCTAGAGGTGAAATTGCTGGGTCACATGGTAGTTCTACACTGAACTTTCTGAGGAACCACCAGTGTCTGCGGAAGTGGCACCACTTTCCTTTCCCACCGGCAATGCATGAGAGCTGCTGGCACTCATGTGCCACAACACGAGAAGAACCTGCCTGAGCAGGAGGCCAATGCAGAGGCAGCGGCACCAGAGCAGAGGGAGATGACTTCCCTCTGACAGTTTTTTGAGCAGCTGCATCTAGTTATACTTGAAGCTAATCCTGCCATTTGGCTTTTCAGTTATGCTATTTCTTTTTCCCATCCACAAATGACTTTGAATTTGGTTTCTGCCACTCGCAAGTGAAAACATCCTCAGTAACATACCGTCTAAGCATCTCATTCAGCGGGGTGGCCAGCTCACCTTGTGCATGCTGCGGTCAAAATCGTCCTCCTCTCCTCCAGATGAGAACCTCCTGGCTCGGGGCACTGCCAAAAGACAGCGAGGATCAGCTCCTGCGTGCGCTGCCCACTCAGCCTGCTCTGGGGAGAGGGCGCAGGGGCAGTAGAGCCTAGACAGGTGGGTGTTTCCCTTATGTGCCACCACTTTCAAGCCAAGTGACCCTGCCCAAGTGCACTTGGTGAGCTGCCGCTCCACCATGGCCTCCTGTACAGAGATGCCCAGCATCCCTTTCCATTCTTGGGCTCTGAGGTGGGCGTGAAGCTGACTGCCCAAACAGAGCTAGTAAGCCACTGTGTTGGCACTTTGCTTGGTGGAAGAGAGAAGCCCTTTTTCTGCCCAGGGTAGGAGGTAAGCCTGGACCTGCCGGAGCTCCCGCTGCTATGAAGAGGGCAGAGTCAGCCTGAGAATGGAGCCACCCAACTCGGGGGACAGGATAAGTCCCGATGATGTTCATTCACCTCTAGATCCAGCCGTGCCATGAAACTTTCAGTCATTTGATCCAAGAAATCCCTAATTTGGCCTAAGCCAGTGGTCAGTAAACTGCCGCTCGCGAGTCGCGGTTTGCCGCTCTGTTGACTAATGAGTTTGCCGACCACTGACCTAGACTCTCGATTCCAATAATTACAGGCTGTTGTTGTTCCTTGTGATTAAGCCCCTATCCCAGTAGTCGGCAAACTCATTAGTCAACAGAGCGCCAAACCGCGGCTTGCGAGCCGCAGTTTGCCGACCACTGGCCTAAGCCATTTGGAGTCAGGTTTTTTGTTTGTATTTTTGTGATTGAAGCAGTTTCATCTAAGATTCCCCCCTCTCCCGACACCTGCTGGCTGTGCAGCCTCTGAACACTTCTCTCTTATGGACATTGGTCACTGTCCACTTCGGGTCATAGTTGTGCTGGTGTCTTAGCTCCTTTCGAAATGGAGATTTCTTTGAGGGTGAGGAAGGGGTCCTTTCAGCTCCTCAGAAGGTTAGCCAAGGTGTGTATTGAATCAAAATGGCACGTGATGAAAATTCCTTCCCATACTTAAAGGAAACACTTGGGATGCCAGATTGGTTGGGGTCGCACCTTGAGGACCACTAAGACTCTTCCAGGTGCCTACAAAAGCCTTCCATCCATCCTCCAAACTGTTATCCACCCTGCAGCCAAAGTGGTCTCTCACAAATATAGATCTGATCATGTCACTCTTAATGGCTTCCTACTGTTTAGGATAAAGTTGAAAACGCACAAGGCCGGTGGGATCTGGCTCCTCATCACCTCCCTCTCCCTGCTCTGAACTCCGGTTAAACTGACGGCCATTTCTTTCCCCCCAGCTGCCCTCCCATCTTGGGCTTTGCAGATGTGCTTCTACAAAGCTTCCTCCTCACCCTTCCTGTAGCAGCAGTCTCTGCATCTGAGACGCTTTGTCATCTCCTAGGCTGGACAGCATGCCCCTGTCATCAGCTCTCTTACCTCCTGTGTCTCACCTCCGGTATATCACCTCCTGCTCTAGTTAGGTCCACGAGGCCAAGGACATGGTCTGGTTTGCTCCCCAGTATTTCCCTAGGGCCCATGGCTGGTCCTTAATACATGTTTGCCAAATGAATAAGTGAATGGTCATGTGAAGGAGCAGGTGACTATTCTGGCCCTGTGTCCCTGGTGTAGGTGACAGGGCTCTGGCCTTGGCTACCCTGCAGGGCACACTACCTTTGGGGGAGCCATGGTAGGTCCAGTACTCAGACTCTGAAGCATAGTAGGGGTCTGGAGAGTAGGCTGGACTGTACTTGGAGGCCTGGCTGATGTCTTCACTTGTTTTGCTCTTGGTTGCTGTTGACAAATCACCTGCAAAGGACCCAAAGAGAGAGCTTTAGGGAGGCAGAGTATTCTAGACCAGTGTCCTGTACACTGTTTCCCATGTCTCAGCCAGGCTCCAGCCCAGGGGAGTAAGGCCACAATATGGAGCATTGGAGTTGGAAAAGCACTGAGGTCAAGGCCTGCATTTGACAGTTGGGAATCTGAGCACCAGAGAGGGGAAGGTGTTTGCTCTGAACCACATAGCAAGTTAGACCGGAACAGGATCACACCTCGCTCAGGGATCCTTCTACCACATTCCACGGACTCCCAGGTGTGCTCCTGAGTGAACACTAAGGCCGTGGCTCCTCCAGGTGAGATTGGACATGTCCCAGGTGAGCCCTTGCCCTTACCTTCCTTACCTTCTAGCAGTTGGCCTTGTTGTGGAATTGAGCCACATTTAGGGTGGGAATTGGCAAGCAAGCCCTGCTGCATGTTGAGTCAGGTCAACCTGCTCACCCTGAGATGCCACATCCTTCTTGGGGAGACGATATGACCCAAAGGAAGGAGCACTGGACAGGGAGGGAGTCAGCAACGCTGGGTTCTTCGCCCAGCTCTGCCGCTTAACTCAGTTGTAACACTGGGAAAGTCCTTCCCCTCTCTGCCTCAGTTTCCTCATCTGTGAGCATCAGAATTAGTCTTTTGGCTCAGATGCCATCCAGCTTCCAGCTTCCACATGAATTCCACAGCATGGAGTGACCATCAAACCTATCGCAGCCACAAAACCTGGGGCAGTGACTTTAGCGTATATCAAAGACTGGCAAGAGGCTGGCTAGGGCAGAGAGAGGGCTGGCTTTCGGACAGATCCTCAGGAGAGAAGCTATAGGGACAAAGTCTACACTCCTGGCAGCCAGGGCAGCAGAGGGTCCTGAGATGGCCCTCAGCCAGCTCCAGGCTGTGCCCCCTCCCCCAGCAGCACTTGCTCCCAAAGCTTCCCAGTTCTCTTTGATGTGGTTCAGTCAGTCCCCAGCCCCTCTCCTTCAGCCCTTTCATCCACCCTCTTATCCACTCAGCCACTTCCACCCCACACTCCCTGCTTTGGTGCTGCCTCCCAGAGCCATCTGCAAAATCCCGCAGTCCCGAGGGCTTTGAGATCTGGGGGCCTTTTCCAGATGTAAAGTCAAACTAATTTTGTCAGGGTTGGGAACTTTTTGTGGCCACTTAGGGCACATGGTATGGCCTCTGCAGCCACACACAGACGTGCACATGCTCACAGACTCCCCTTGGCCCCAGCCCAGCCCCTTCCAAAATCCAGGACGTTTGTCTAAATCATCAGGTTGTAAGTACCCAGAGCCACGATTTATACTTGTACCGCCCCTTCCACTAGCTCAGTGAGATCAGAACCTGGCTCAGGGCTGCTTCTGCTGGCTCCATGCTCCACCAACTCTGTTATCCACCTAGACCCATAGGCACGCGAGGGTGACAGGGTGGCAGCTGTGCCTCCGTATCCTCGGCTAAGAGATGTGCCCACTGACTGAGGCTCAGTAAGTGCTCCTGCAGGAACCGCCAGGCCTCAGAGATGAATGACTGAGCGTCAGTGCCCTGGGAGCGCCCCTCCCAGCGGTACGCTGACAAGGGTTACTCTGACCATGGAGTTTAGGACACCAGACAGTAGGGAAGGGGGATTGGGGAGATGGCGGCAAAGGGTGTAGGGGATATGAAGCCTTCCTTGCTCTTTTAAAATGTCACCACAATCTTCTCCAATGTCCCCTGGAGTCAGTAAGGCCCGAGGTGCAGCCTTGCACGTGCCCCTCCTGGTGACCTGTGCGGCGCCATTGGCACATGTGTTAACTGCCCCACATCCCTTGCCTGGCCACGCCCGCTCTGCCTCAGACCGTACCATGCCGTTTGTAGATCGGGGGTTTCCGGTAGATGTTACTTTCTCCAGCTGCCAGACAGACCCAGAAGGGACAGTAGGGAGGAGAGGGAGAGAGGGAGAGGGAGAGGGAGAGGGAGAGGGAGGAGAAAACAGTTGGTCAGTTGATCTCAGAAGAGAGAGATGGTCCATAAGTTTTCCCAAGGGTCCACCATCTTTTCCCAGGTGGACTTCTTCTTCCAAAGCTGAGCTTCCAACCTTGTACCACCAGGTTCCAGGAAAGGCGAGGGGAGAGGAATGGATGGATTCAAATGGTGCAGAGGAAGGGACTTGGGCTTGAATGGTGGGCATGCAGGCAAAGGGTGGGCACGTGCTCAGCAGGCCCCATGCAGGTCGGGCCCCACTGCCTCCACCCAGCAGCCACGCCTCATTCCATGAGAAAGTGCCCTGAATGCTGCAGCCATGGTTCAGCGTCATCTCCTCCCACTTCCTCAAAACAGACAGGATGGGAAAGGAGTAGATGAAACAGCAGGACAAGCTCCTGGGAAAGTGAGTGGGGAGTGAGAACCTGCACTCAGAGTTGGGAGAATAGTCTAGGCTATAACTCAGGGTGAGATCTTGTCCAGATCATACTTATAAGCTCACCTATCACTATCCCTCAGGCTCGCCACCTCTAGCCACACAAGCATGTTCTAGGGCCTTTGTACTTGCTCTGCCAGGGTGTTTTCCCCTGGGATCCTCATAAGGATGATTCCTTCTCATCTTTTGGCTTTAGTGTTATCACCACCTCCAAGAAGCCCTTCCTGACCACCTCATCTAGCCCAGCCTCCTGCACCCCAGTCACTCTGTTTTATTACAGCACCTACTGTCACCTGAAATTATCCTTTTACTTATTTGTTTACTCATTTATGATCTCTCTCCCCACATTAGAGCATAAACACCATGAAGGCAGGATCTGGGCTAGTTTAAGTTGCAGCCTCAGGGTCCCGAATAGTGCCTGGCTATACAGAAGGAGTAACAGAGGCTCAGAAACTAAGTAACTGGCCTGAGGTCACCAGCTTATATATAAGCAGCAGGATCAAGATTTAATCCCCAGTTTTGATGCAAAAGCCCCTGACTTTCAGCCTGATTACTGCTGTGTCCCATCACGGCCCCTCAACATTCGAGGCACTTCCCTGGGCTACTTCCTGGTGGTCCTGACCAAGGTTGATTCTGTGAAGAGAGTGAAAGACTGTGGGTGTATCAGGGCTGGAGGGCGGGTTAGTTCCGGTGATGGTTAGGGAGGGTCCCCAGGAACTGGCTTCTCCTCGGTGCTGGTGCAGGGTGTCCGGCAACCCCATGAAGCATGCATCCGTCCATGCCGGGAGTTCCGGGCTGGCAGCCTACCTGGGATGTGAAAGTGCTTGGGAGCCTGGTAAGAGGTTGGAGTGGAGGACCTCACATCTAACTGGCTATGGTATGGAGAGCTCCGGCCACTCTCGGGCCCTGGAGCACGCAGGCAGTGGTCCCCAGAGAGAACAGAGGCAGAGAAAACAGGCATTAACGCGGTGGCAGTCAAGGCAGCAGTGAAGTGTGGGGAGCAGGGACAGTGGGGAGGCGGCTGTGCGCTCATGCACTGTGTCTGCAGAAACAGGCCTGACCCTGTTTTCTTGCTTCACCCCAAAGTCAGGTTTTGTGGGTTGGAAGAATCCACTCCACCAAGCTTCAGGAAGGCATTTTTACCCCGCCCTCCCACCCTCCTGCCACCTCCCTTAATCGCTTTGCTGGCTTCACCCTTAATCTCAGGGCTGGCTGTCCACGACCTGACTGGCCTGGGTGGAGGCCAGGCCACAGCCCCATTTCGGGTCCTTTGGTTTTATCCTCTGGACCAGGCAGGCTTAAGGCTGAGGACTGAAGTGTCTTCTTCCAGCTAGGGCCTTTGGGCTGCTTGCCACTCCCCTCTCCTAGCAGCCCACCACCCATTCCCCACAGCTGCTCTTCCTCTCCCCTGCCAAGGGCATCTGCAGGGGCTCAGTGAGGCCCAGCTGGTCACCTGGGTGGCCACAGGGCTACAGAGGCCATGCTGTAAAACAGAGATCTCAGGAAAGCCCTGTTCTGTCTCCACAGCTGGGAACATCAAACCACTGTGTTGTCCCCCTGGCTCTTCCTGTCCCTTTGGGGGCTCCCCCCTTCCTTACCAGAGCGGTAGTAGTGGTGAGGTGAGCGGGAGAAGGTAGGGGACATGCCCTGCCGGCTGTAGGTGGGGGAATCGATGTATCCCGGGCTGGAGGCCCGTCTCTGCCGGAGGTCCAGGTTCTCGTAGATGTCCTGGGGGAGGAAGTGGGGCTGTGAGCAAGGCCAGCAACTAGGCGGGCCTATGGCCCAAGGGTCTGGTAGGCAGGTGGGGGAGTGACAGAGAATCTGGGATTCTAGGGACTGAAGCATGGTGCTGCCCTTCTGAATAGAGACCCCTCCGTAGGTTACATGCACAACCCAAGGAAGGGTGCAGAGAATTTCTAGGGCCTTCGCCCATCACTCACAGGCCCTTGAATGGAACCTGAGGGTCAGGTCCCTGGAATCCTGGCCAAGGATCACAGAAGCACTGGGGAGGTCTTCTCTGGGTAGAAAGGGTACATCAGGTTTGCCCCCAATCAGTTCTACCCTTTATGCCACCACCCCTTCCTCCAGGTCATGCTCCTATCTCACTATTACTGGTTGGGTCAAGGGCTCGGGCCCCTTGGGGTGAAATCAGGGGCCTGTTTGGTCAGCATCAAGGGACACAATTATATAAAAGGTCTCCCCAAACCAGATTAATTACCTGGGAGTAGGGAGATAATGTTCCCAGCGACTTAGAAGCGAAGAGTTTGCAGGCAGTCATGGAAGGAGCGAGAAGAGGGTGAGAGAGAGGGACAGAGAGCAGTTAAATGGTTCAGCAAAGAGTGGGCATCCGCTGCCCTTGGCCTTCCTGTCCGGATAACCCTCACTTAGAGTTCCAGGGTAGCAGTGCTGACAGGTGGTAGAAAACCTGAGGTTATGCCCTCCTTTTTCAAATGGGAAAGCCAAGGCCCAGAGAGAGAACGGGAAGGCTTGGGACCTCTCAGGGAAGCGGCCTGGACCCAGGCTTCTCCACTGCAAGCTCAGAGTCATTTCAGGACCCTTCCTTGTCCCTTTACCAGTTCACAACCCCTCTGTGGTTCATGAGGACAGTGCCTGGGTAGGGGGATCCAAAGGTTGAGCCAAGCAAGGGCCAGGCTGGTGCCATCAACACGGGAGTTGGCCAGAGGGTGGTGTGGGAAGCTGGAGATGGAACGTTCCCTCCACCGAGGGCTGCTCAGCCCTAGAACATCAGGGCCAGGTTGGAGTGTCTGTCCAATGTTAACACAGCTTCTAAAGTTTCTAAGACAAGTCAGAAAGGCAAATTCTTAGGTGAAATCTCCAATGTTTAAATGTTGAAAACGAATTTACATTTTTAAAAGATATTTTGTGAGTGAAACAAAACAAATTCCAGGGGTGGGTGTGGCTTATGGGCCCTAGTGGGCCATCTCTGCCCTTAGGAAAATCAGCTTCTACCAAACACTTGGTCCCCTTTTCCTGGTCCATTTCAGGGGCCAGAACACAGAGAGTCTCAGCACCAGGCTCTCAAACCAAAACGGAAGCCAGTCCCTCTAGAGAGGAAGGGGACAGTGGTGGAACAGGGACAGGAACCTCAGTCTGTGCCCCCCACAACAGGGGTCCTTCTGCTCCATATGCTCTAAGCTCAGGAGTCTGGGATGGAGTTAGAAATCTCCTGGGATATTGATGGCCAAGACCTCCCGGGTAGTGGCCACCCTGCCTTCTCTAGAGAACACTTTCTCTTGTCCAGGAACCATTTATTTCAAAAGCCATCTGATGCTGAGTGTTTATGAGTTCCTCTCTTGCTTTGAGTTCAGGGATTTAAGGCCAAGTGCAAAAACCAGAGAACCTACTAACTAAGGATTATAAACCCAAATGGCCATTAATTGTGGCAGGGGATAAGAGTAGCTGAAATTGAGGCTGTGTATAAAATTTCTCCACTGTAAGAAAAACAGTATTTCAAGTGATAAGTAGTTACAGGTTCTCAGCTTCAATGTTGGGGTTCTCAGGAAGTGGTGGGGACCCAAGAGAACTGCTCCCCATCTCTAAAAGGTGGAAATACTGGTGTAGTGTCATCAGCTCTACTTTTTCAAGTAAGTCAGAGTTTTGGATGAAATCACCTGATTTTAAAATGCTAATTGTAAATTCCAGTTTAAAAGAGTCTTTGGGCCAACACTGTGGAGGGAAAAGTGTCTGTGATGGAGGGGACTGGGGACCCCATGGACCCTCCTCTCCTCCAGCAGCCCCAGAGAGAGGGGCAAGATGCCATACCTCTCCATAGCCACATCTCTCCAGCATCTCATCAGACGTGTATCTGGAATGAGGCTCGTAGGAAATGAGGTCGGGGCGTTGTACCTCGTAGATGGACTTAACCTTGGGGAGAGCTGCCAGGTCTTTGTAATTAAGGATCTCATTATCCACTTTAGCCTGGGGAAGAAGGAAATGGACAGGAAAGAAGCAGAAAGATAAGAGGGAAAGGAGAGAGGCTCAGGGAGAACAAGCCTCTCCAGTTTTCACGAGAAACAAAACTTTAGGATGGAAGACTTGCAGAATGTGAGAATAAGATGTCTTTGAGGCCATCCATTCCAACGGGGCCAACACTGATTGTGCACATATGATGTGTGAGGCCCTGTGCTTTACAGGACTTATCTCCTCCACATGTCATGACATCTCTGTGAAGTATCAGGGTGTTGACTGCCTTCTAACCCCACAGAGTGAAGATACCCCATTCACAGCATTCTTGAGGATGATGAAGAAGGCAAAGACAAAATCATGGTAGAAATTACTAGCTGACTTTTAGTGAGCACTTCTTATGAGGCAGTCTCTGTTCTCAGTCTCTTATATGGATTAACTCCACAACTCACAACTCTCATAGTACTAATATTATCCACACCTTTAAATAAGGAAACAGGCACAGGGAAATCAATTGACTTGCCCAATGTCACATAGCTAATAAGCAGCAAAACCAGAATTCAAAGCCAGCCAGCCTAACCTGAGAGCCTGCCCTCTCCAGTGGCCTCTCCTTGTTCCCTAGGGTGGGGCGTTCACTGGCTTACAGCTGTCAAAGGGCTGCATCAGAAAGCTGCTCCTCACGTTGAACTGAACTGAGCCTCTACTACCTGACTTTGCCTGAGTTCCGTTTTCTAGAAATGCATGGATGAGGAGAGAGCTTCCCCTTGCAGGGGACAGCCCATGTCTCATGGTTTCTGAAGCCATGTTCTTTCCATGTCTGCATCCTCCTTCTGTGACCGGTTTATGCTCTGGTTAACAGAATCTGTCCCCCCCGCCCCCCCCCCCCCCCCCCCCGTAACTACTGTGCTCTTGAGGTGCTGAAGTGAGGTAAATTAAGAGAGTCACTAGATAGGGCATCCAAGGAGACTGTATTATCCTCATAACATCTCCCAATGCTTTGGGGGCCAGGTAAGTCTCAGGGCCATGACTAGTACAGAGAGAACAGCTTTCATAAAGACCTTAAAAGCATTGGTATTTCAAACACGGCCCTTCCACTCTTCCATCCTGTCCCATCCCAGTGCTCTTTGGGCACTGTGCTCTTCATTCCCCTTTTCTCCTAGACCCACTGTCTACTCTCCTTGCCCTGACCTAGGCTCCAAGGCCCCATGGACCATCACAGGCCCCCTGTCTTTCAGTTGGGTTGGCCAAAGGGTGGGGGGAGGCACCTGCAGAGTGGGAGGAGAGTGAAGAGGCTGTGCACTTGTCCCTGTGGCACCTGTCTTGCCTGGCTGTGGTTGGGCATGGCTCCTGCCTGGGACTGCTCTTCCACAGCTCCAGCTCTTACCATCCTTTCCCTTTAGGTTGAGGGTGGTGACAACTTCCCGTTCTTATAGTCCTGGGATGCTGCACTAAGTGGGTCCCCTAACCCTGCCCACACCTCTGCAAATGCTCCCTTCACAAAACCTGTCTCACTTAAACCCTTTGAGGTATGCCACCTCATTTCTGCCAGACCCTGCCAGGGTCAGACATCCACATCTGTACCAATTTGGGGGGCTGTGGGTAAAGGAGACCTCATTTGCAAAGTCTACTTGCTGAAGTAATTGCTGCCTTTCATCCTGGGATATTAGATCTTGACCTTGAGAACTCTTGGCATCTTACAAACTTGTTTCAACTCATCAATATTCATCTCAACATTTTACTCCAAACCTCTGAGACACTAAATTAATGTTTCTTCGTATAGCTGCATTGTTCCAGGTTATAAATGAGTTTATAGTGATTGGACAGAGGCATCCTAACATAATTAGCCAGGAAGGGACCATGAGGAGCTGATCCAAGTCAAGTCACCTGGAGATGACTGTAGCAGTCAGTGGGGGATGGAGCAAAGTTTGAAAGAACCTATCCTCTCCAGGTACACTAATAATTCTATTTTAATACCAAACCTCAGTATTTATGAAAACTAAACCAATACTCTTTCCTTCTGCCTATTATTGCCTGTCCCAAATGTGGTTGGATGGATTCTTCCCTGACTTTGGAAGCCATATTTGGAACAGTCTGACTTAAAACATGACTCACAACACGTGTGCAGTCATTCTCCTGAGTAGCTGAAAGTGAGGCATCATTAAGGGGAGAGTAGGAGGATACAGAAGGGAACACACATGCCTATGCGAGGATGTGGGGGTAACTGATCTCAATGTATAGGGCCCCAGCTGGAGGGCACAGTGGCAGGTGTCCCCAGTTGCTGTTGTTCATCTGTAGTCGAGCTGCATCTCACAGGGGCAACTCTACGAGCTGCCTCCAGGGTGAACACCATCAGGACCTAGCTTATTTCACAAAGGTTAGCAAAGCTCCTCAGAAGCACAGAGGAGACCAGCCAGGGATTAAGGGCTCTACAGTGCAGCTCTCTATATCCTGAGTTCGTACACCTTGGTAACTCTCTTTGGGAGACAGACCCACTTTGGTCAATAACCTTCTCACGGTATAGGCCCCGAAACTAAGCTCATTAATCCTGCCGTGGTCTGCCCCATTCCTTGTTCTGACAGGAGTCTTCAGTGCGTACAGCCTGTGATCAAAGTCGCTTGTCTTTTGTGGGAGCCGCATGGCAGTATTGACCCATATTGAAGTTGCAGTCAATGGTTACTCTTACATCTTTTAAAAATTTAAACAGAGGAAGAAAGGAAAGGAAATAGTCCCATCAATAGGCATAATCCAGCAATCAAGGAGGAAACTGGATGTGGATTTGGAGTAAAATAATGATCAGGCATGATGGGCAGGGCCCACCCGGGGCTGGTAGGTTTGAGGACTGTCTCTACAACTTCTTATTAGGGTTTCCTGCTCTAGACATTATCTCCAGCCCCCATTTCTGGTCTTCTTGGCTCCTTTGCCTTGAGGAATGCTGAAATAGTCTGGCGTCAGCCGGACTGAGGTTTGCTTACTGTCAGTCCCTCCTCAGCTCATCGTGGTCCTCTCAGGCTGTGCTTACCACTCCTCCTTTATCTTACTTCTATTTCTCTCTCAGGTTTGAGCTTAAATGTTTCTTCCTAGGATTCTACTCCCAATTGGCCCTAGACCATCAGGTTAATCTGCAGCATCATCAGAGCACCCTATACTTTTTATTCCTAGCACCTATCAGAACTGCCACTGATTATCCATGGAATTATGAGCTCAACATTATGGATCAGGTTAGTGAGGCACCACCACCTCCCCAGTGCAGAAGACAGCATGTAGTGGAGTAGACACTCAGTATGCATTTGTTGAATGCATGAATAAATTACACATCCAAGGTCATCTATCTCAACTCTTGTCCCTTTTGCCACATCCCTGGCAATGATGAATATCTATATTGGAATCCCTCTAGGGGTGGGAGCTCAGACACATGCACAAGGTTTACTCCATCCCTGGATTTCTCACACAATTAGGAAGCTCTTCTATATGTTTGCAAATCCTTTACGGCCATGTTTCCACATTCATATGGCTTCTTCCTCCTTCCTGCCTCTTTACCTCACCCACTGTCTCTACATTGACATCCCATTCAATACCCACTCTGAATAGGACTCTTAATTCCCAATTTTTCTCTTGCCCTTGTCTCAGTTAAGTAATGGGAAGAATGGGCATTGCACTGTTTCAGAGCTCGTCCAGGGCTCTTGCTGTTGCTGCACTTTCTTTCTCATGCTCCTCCTGATCTCGATATTATCCCTATAACTGTTGCTAAGCTGTGTGCTCCCCAAGGGTAGAGGCTATGTCCTCCCTGTCCCCACTGTATCCTCAGGACCCAGCACAGTGCCTAGCACATGTTGGCACACTGGACAACAGTGGACACCAGCTGGATGAAAACATGACAGCTGTCTCTATCCTAAGAACCTCTTTAGATTCCAGGCTCAGGGATAAGAAAGTCCTCTCTGTGCTGAGAAGCGATACATACGCAGATGACTCGGTTGGGTGACCCAATGCTGGATCCAGGGGGTGAGATGGAAGTTTCAGACGTTCGCCTGTGCTGTGGGAGATACAAAGACAGAAGGGGTGAGAAGCTCACCCCAACTTGGTGGGAAGGGGGAGACGGGGTATAAGAACCCAGCTCTTCAGGGAACATTAGCAATACTATTAAAAGCACTCTCTGGCTATTCTGTGCTTACTCTTTACTGCCTTTTAAATCAATGTCTGAGTGTGAATGAAATCAGAAATGTACGGGACTTCAGGCTGTTGGACTAAATATGGATTTGTTTTTACATATTTGTAATTGGCCTTTTAGGTAGGAAGTTACTCTTAAAACTTTCTATTTGAGGTAATCCCAGCCAATAATGTATTTACTTTAAATGAATAAAATTGGTTAGCACTATTCCAAATGTAGTTTGCTTATACAAAATATAAAAGTAGGTTAAACTTCATGTAATTGCACAATATACCTAGTGTTTATAGTATATCCATTGCAAATTGACATCAACCTAAAGGATAAACTTAAAAAATCTTTCTCTAAACAATGGCAGTGATGGACTAACGGCTTCCTTAGCAGAATAACACTGTGTCAATCTCAGTGCATCAGAGAGTGGCAGCATGGTGTGGTTAAAAAGTAAACAGATTGAGCATTAAGGACCACTAATGAACTATGTGATTTTAGGGATCTTGAATTTCTGATCTATAAAATGAAGGGGTTGGTTTTAGGGATTGCTAAATTCCCTTTCAGATCTCTCATCCTACAACTTAAAGCATTCTGAGTGGGGCTGTATAGCAGTGTTTTGTGAACAAGTGTGGCTCTAGTGGAGATGAATTTAGGTGGAACATTTGGTAATACAGAATCCTAGAGTGAGAGAGTAAAATGTGAAGTTCTATTTCAGTCCTCTCAGATCAAGGGGCAAGTCTTAATTTTGTGCTAATACATTTCAACAACTGTCTTGAAAATTGCTAATTCCCCAACACCCCCTCCCCTGCCTTTTAAACAAAGAGTGCAGGCAACATGATCCAGCTAGAATTTCCAAGAATTATTCTTGAGAATTGTATTCTTAAGAATTATTTCATTTTCATCTAATTTATTTTATGGTTACCTTCTATTTATAGCAAGTAATACTGGTTTTCCACATGGTGCTATAACATTTTATTTTAAAATAAGTTTAGTTAAGTAAAAAGTAGTGAGTTGGTGTAAAGAAAAAGAAAAATGTTAATTATATAGTGATACAGGTGGCACACAGATATGGCAAAAAGCATCAGGGTTGTAGGGTGACTGAAATTTGAGAAATGCCACCAAAGAGGCGGACATTGAGGAAGAAAAGGATGATTAGGTCTTTTTACACCTTAAAAGAGAGAGGCCTTGGAAGAAACAGGAAAAAACCCCCACTCCTGGGTCAAAAAAATTATACATCAATAAACCATCTCTTTCCCAAAAGTTACATTAGATGGATGAGATGGCAAAGGAGACAACATTTCACCAGCTTGTCAGAAATTGTACACATATGTTTTTACCTGAGACTCTAGCAGGTAACTTTTAACACGGTCCCAAGGGACCAAGCTGATCTGAGGACCAGAGGGTAGGGGCACCTTGGAGATCACCGAGTGCCCCCAACACACACTCCAGGTATCTCCTGCACAGCATCAAGGACCGAGGAACAGGGCCCCTCTCTGCAGTTCTTGGATCAAGAACCCAGAATCACAGTAATTCAGAGGGACACTGGTCCAGCATGTGCCTGGAGACTGGCTGTGCTTCTGCCTGGCTGCATCACTGTGGGCAAATCCCTGCCCTCTTTAGACCTTGGTCTTCTCACAAGCAAAGCAAAGATAAAATGTCTTCCCTACCTGCCCCATAGTTAAATAAATCAAATCAGACAGTGGCTGTGAAGATCTTTTGCAAACTCTCAATCCCTGTGACAATATTAACTATTATTATTAATAAATGACCTTAGATTGGGGCATCTCAGAGACGTTGCCATCTTGGTAAGGAATGGTTAGGGTATAGCCTCACCCCAGAAACACTTAAAAACTCACATTAAGACACTGCTGGACAGTTTTCAAAGTGCCCTCACATCCAATGTCTTAATCCCACCCCGTGAGGTGGGTGTTAGGCACACATTTGGGAGCATGCACACTAAGGAATTACTTTCTATTAAAGCACAGTGCTCCCAGCCTGTGGCACAAAGTAGCTGGGCTTGCTTACCTTTAACTTCTTCTCTGCTCGGGCTGCCTGTTTGCAGATTGGGTGCCAAACCTCAGAACCTGGGGGCCAGGAAAATAACAGAGGCTCAGACCTTTCACACCTACCAGCATTCAAGTCTCTCCCCACCCTCTCCCATCTCCATTTACTCCCTCAACAGCATATGAACCCTACACAGCAGCCAGGAGGACTCTTGCTTTTCCTGGCTCTCTGCTGCTACAGGGATTTAACCAGCCATGCACTCTTTCTGCCTGTCCAAATCCTACCCATTCCTCAAGGTTAATGCCTGACATGACATCTTCTTGCAAACTTTCTTACCTGCCAGCTGAGAGTGACTTCTTGCTCCTCTGTGATCCATAGTTCTTTGTATCTCTTAGCACATATGGCCTTAAATCATAGTAGCTTGTAGATTTATCACCCCAACTAAATTAAGAGCTCCTTCTGGGCAGGAGCTGGGCTTTATTCATTGCTGGACCTCCCGCAGATCCAGGATGGGACTTTGCTCTCAGTGGAGTCTCCGTACATGTTTGTGGGGGTGAATAGATGAGTGGACGATTGGCAGTGAGTGACATATAGCAGGTGGTCAATAAATGTATGTTGAATGAATGAATGGCAGTGGAGGTGAAATAAAGTGACAGACTGGTGAACTCCAGCCTTCCATTCTCTTCAAAGATTGGTGACAGTCTACCAGAGCTATGACATTTAAGGGGAAGAAGTGTCATGATGTATATTCTGCTTAAGAGCTTTGACTTGACCTGCTAATTCCTGAAAGACTCCAGACTCTTCAAACTTAGAATATTGCATTTCATTGTGGGTGTGAAGCCAGTTGGCCAGCCCCAAACTGAGAGGCCAATTTGGAAAGGCATGAGCAACAGGTGGCTGGTCACATGTTGAGGAGCCCCAAATATTACACATTCCCCAAAGAAGGGACAGATGTCCTGGATTAGAAGAAAAAAATAGGAACATGTTATCCCACTGGTGCCATTCCTCTTGTAACCAGCCCTAAAAGGAAAGGAGCCAGCAAATGGCTGGATTCCTGAGCACCCAGATGGCATTTGTTTGTCTGGCTTTGTTTTTGGGATATACTCACCATTATGGTTTGTTGCCTGGAACTCCAGGATTGGAATACTGGCTAAGTGACAGGAGGTTGATTTAAGGTTGAACAATTAGACCCAAAAGAGTGGTGAAGAGAGGATGGGCCTGGAATAAGGAGCCCTGGGTTCTTGTGTTTGCTCAGCCTCTAACACCTCCTCTTTAAGGCCCCAATTTCCTCATCTGAATAACAAGGAGGTGAGGTTTGGGTGGTCTTGGAGATTATTTTTATCTCCAAAATTCTAATTCTAGAGCCATTTTGTCATTTGTGGGATAGTGATCTTAGATTCTTGTTTGCTGACAGTCTTGGGTGTTCCTAATGATTCCACACATGTTTAATTCCTCTCTGTCAAGTGCAATGGCTCTCAGAGCCCAGTAGAGGGACTCTGGGTCTGCAGCTTGATCCAGAAAACTCAGGGTGTGTCTACTGCCAAGTGGTGGGTGGGGATCCTTGCTTCGGGGAGTTAGAGCATTTCCGGGTCCTCTTTGAGTTGCTGCCCAAGCCACCAGGAGTTGTTTACCACTCTGGCTCTGGAGGAAGCACATGGATGATCACTGTAGGAAATGGATGAGGTGGACACAGATGTCTAAGGCCAGGAGATTAAGCAAAAGAGGCATAGGAAAGGTAAAAAGTCAGGCAGAAGTTCTCATGGGGGAAATCATGTGTAAGGGGAGGGCGCCAGATGAGATGGTCTCTCCATGCCACTGACATATCTGTTCTGAAATAAAGCTGAGCCACAGATGGCTTCAGCACTCCGTACACAGGAAAGCAGGTTTATACGTTGTGAGGGTTGAAAATATAACAAAATGAAAAAAAAAGTTTGGGAGTTGGCAGAATATTATTCCAATTAAAGAGGGGAGGCATTTGTTGGTAGATAGCAATAAACTTAGATAAATGAAGGTAAGAAAAGATGATTTGTTCATGAAGACCTCTATGAAATTATGGTCTGGCGAGCTTCCGCTGTGAGTTAATAGCTCTACAATGTGACATTAACAGAACGGTAGCATCCAGAGTGAAGAGGGAGGTTATTCTCTTCTGTGAGCTTTATCCCAGAGTCTTAAACAGTGCCTGGCTCATGTGAGTTTAATAAAGAAACAGATGAACGACTGGTTGGCTTTCACCTTTGTATTTTTTTAAAAAAGACACAGTGATACGCATCCAGAGGGTGATGGTAACCATAACAGAAGGGTGAAAGGATTTTTTTTGAATATTTTAATGCTTCTTTGTGGGAAGAGGGATAACCTCATTCATCATGTCTTATAAAGGAGAACAAGGACCAAAGGCAAAAGTTTCAGGGAAGGAAAATTTAATGTCTGAAGTTTGAAAGGGCTCATTCTGCAAGTTAGTTTCCCATCCCTGCAAGTATTTAAGCAAACAGTGGGTGTGTAGATGCTCAGCAGGGATATTGTTGAGGAGATACGTCATGTGGTAGTGACACTCATGAACATTTACTATCCCGCCCAACCATGGAGATTTTATGTTTCTATCTTAACAGGCTTCTCTGTATGGAAAAATAATTATTTACTCCATCCAATATAAATTCTATAAGAAGCGGGATTCATTTCTGTCCTCTCTACAGATATACCTGCAGGGACAGCAGATCCTTAATTAATACTCACTGAATGAATGAATAAACAAAATAAACATGAAATTCTATTTTAGGCCAGTAAAATTCTCTAAGCAGGCCCAGAGATTTGGACAAGAGGTAGAATCTAGACTCGGATTCAACAGCTATAATTTCAGATTGTCTACAAGAATATTCACTAGATCGGGGTTTGTTGGAGTGTGACTTGTGGGCCACCTGTCCAGCAGCCTAGTAAAACACAGATTCCTGGCCCCCCAGAAGAGCCCCTGAAGTCCATTTCCTGGGAATCTGTGATTTTAATAAGCTCCCCAGGTGATTTATGACTAAATTGGAGAACCGCAGGGCTAAATACCGTTTAACACTCCAAATTTGTTCCCCTGGAATGCCATGGGATAAAGAAATCAATTTTACAAGACGGGACTCTTGAACTTGTAAAAATTCAACATGTTTTTGCTTGTTACAAGACTCCTGGTTCCACAAGTCACACTCTCATCCTCTGAGACTGTCACCCACAATTCCAAGTTCTGCAGTTAAAACCTCCTGTAAAGGTTATGGAAGTGAAGGATTAGCCATTTCTGTGTCAGCTAAATCAGATAGAGATCTAATTCTCTAAGACTGTCCTTGGGCCAGGTATTAAGGCTGTTTTTAGTCTGTAGCAGAGTCAGCATTCAGTCTTATCTGACTGGTTATAGCACCTGTAACACTGTGGACTTATTTAATGTTTGGGAACCCACTCACCTCTCTGTTGGACCTTGAAATTCAATTTGCCAACTCATTTACTTTTTTTGTATTAGTGGATATTTATGCCAAAACTGGAACTGGTGCCACAGTTTTCCAGAATGCCCAGCTGGGGTTACAAATGGAGCAGTGACTGAAGCTGGCCCAGGGAAGGTTCCATTTAGGCAGCACAGTGTTTTCTTAAGTATTTTTGAATTTGAATGCGCTAAGGCCCGGCAGGTGGCCTGTGACCCTCCCTGCTGTCTGCCTCCTAGCCCTTCTCACTTATCTAAGAAATTTGAGCAGGCGATTGAGTTTTCAACCCTGATCCTAGCCAGCCTGTTCTTCCTCAGCAGGTTTCTTGTCCGGATTTCTCTTGACCACAATAGGGTGGAATTTCTGAGTTCTGCCTTTATGTCGGCAGCACTACCTTTGTGACCTAGAGTTGCTAGGGCCTTGGAATGGCTCCTTTAAAGTCCCTGCCCAGATAAACAAGTGTGGTGAATCCATAGAATGGAATATTATTCAGCCATAAAAAGGAATGCAGCATTGATACATGCTACAACATGGATGAATGTAGAAAACACTATGCTAAGTGAAAGAAGCCAGACACAAAAGGCCACATATTAGATGATTCCAGCTAAAGGAAATATCCAGAATAGGCAAATCTACAGAAACAGAAAGCAGATTGGTGGTTGCCAGGGGTTAAGGGGAAAGGATATGAAGAGCAACTGCTTAATGGATACGGTTTCCTTTTGGGGTGATGGCATTTAGTTGCAGAGCATTGTGAATGTACTAAATGCCACTGAATTGTACACTTCAAAGTGGTTAATTTGACGTTATGTGAATTTTACATGGTGGGTATGTATAGGAAAAAACTTGGCGTGTATAGGTTTCGGTACTCTCCGTGGTTTCAGACATCCACAGGGCATCTTGGAACGTATCCCCTGCAGATAGGGGTGGACCGCTGTACATGCACTTAGAACAGCATCTGCCTTGGAGTAGGCACTATGTAAGCGATAGTTGTTTTTGTTCTTCTTATTTTCCCTCCCCTACCAAATAAAAGCTGTCTGCCAGGATCCAGTTCGGGGAAGGGAAAGCAGTAAGGAAACACTTGCAGGGAGTGGGTGGTGTTTACTCCCCCGGGTGAGCAGGTGAGCAAGGGGCTTGCAGCAAGCAGACGACTGGCGGTGCAGGTGAAGTCACTAAGCAGAAGCCTGACTTGGCTGCCAGTGTGCCCTTCTGGGAGGTTGGGCTTGTGCCCAGGGATGAGGGCACCTCGGGAGCAGTGGAAAAGACCAGCTTGCCTGGAGCTGACATGATCAAGTGGTCTTGAAGCTTAATAAAGATTGAGGGGCAAACCTGCTTAGCTACCATGAAGCTGGTTACCATGGAGGACATGAAGTGGGATGAGGAAAGGAGAACGGCAGTACCGAGTAATTCACAGGAAATAATAACTGCTGAAAAGAACAGTTAGGACAGTAATTAAAATGTGTTGAGTGCTTTAGTGTGTGTCAGGCACTAAGTATTTTTATTCTTCTTCTTATATTTAGAGAGCGCCTGTGCCAGCTCTTATGCTATTCACTTTATAACAATAGTACTCAACTGAAAGATAATAATGATAACTAATATAATAATGATAATAAAAAATAATCAAGATAAATAATAATAATAACATTTATGAGCCCATATGCTGAGCCCTGTGCTAAGTGTTATTAACAATAATGATACTATTGACAAAAGCCAAAATTATTAGTGCATGGCATCATGGGGAATGGTTATTTCTACATTACTGGGTGTTTATTATGAGCTCACACCGGCAGAGCTGGTGGTGCCGGGCTCTGTAGTAAGCCTTTACCATGTATTCACTCCTTTAATCCTCACAGCAGCTCGGTGAGGTGGGGCCTATGGTTATCCCTGTTCTCAGATGGGCAAATTAGGGTTTAGGGAGCTTAGGTGTTTTGCCGACCTGCCAATCACTGTCTCCCCACCCTGGCTAGGTGTGGGCATGTGACCAAAGTCAGGCTTCTGGGAGTCTCTCAGGAACTCCTCTGTTGAACCTTGCAAAGAACTCTGCCCCTCTGCACCCATGGTGTCCAGGGGCTGGCCATGCCGCCCCACCCCTCATGGAGGCAGCCAGTCTGCAGCAGGAGAGCCGAGGACACACACACAAAGCAGCAGGGAGAAGAACCACCTGCCGACACCCCAGGGCCTCTCTCCCCAGCTGTGCTGCTCCTCAGTGCTTCTCAGTTATGTGAGCTGTTCAATCCTCTCGTGCCTAATGTCATTTGAGTTGGATTTCTGCCACCTATAAAGTCCAGACTAATAAAACATCTCATTGAGCTAAAACGTGAGTATCTGACAAGTTCCTGACTTGCCCGGCAGGCAATTTTGTTTCCCAGAAAATAGAGGAAGCAACCAGGGAAATTGCTACTCTGGACCTAATTTCGACCAACATGGACAAATTGGCTGGTGAAGTGGATGTGACATGTAACTGGTGAGAAAATGGCCACATTGTCTTGAGTTGGTGGCAACCTGAGAGGAGCAAGTTGGAAACAAACTTTAAAATACAAACTTAAAACGACCACACTGTAATATCTATAGGATTTGAGATGTTTGGTAACCCTAAAAGTAAAAAAATTGCAGCTCCTAAAAAATTAAAATGTACTCTATTTAAAATGAAATATGCTTAGTAGAGTCAGACTTAGGAAATATCAATTTAGCACAGTAGCAGGATATGTTTGAAGAGTCTAAAATTATGTAGCAGGATTGGGAAAACATAAGATTTAAAGTTTTTAAGCATAACTCCTACAATCTAAGCTGTCAGGAGAGAGATCCAATTTAAAATAACAATGCTAAACTACTAAATTATAGCAGCCACTATTACGTTAGTGCCCTTTAAAGTGTGGTTTGATGAGATGTGTAGGTTAGTCTGAGGGCTGGCATTCCATAAGCCATAACAACAGACGACACCTCTCCTAGACATCTATTGCTCAGCAAACCTCTTCTATGGTACTTGTCAGAGAACAATGAGGCCTCCACTAAATATCAATCCAGCTGTGCAGACAGACACACTTCCTGGTACTGGGCCCTTGTATTATCTGAACTAAAAAAAAAGTGATTTGAAATAGACTCAGTTATATAAGAGAAGGGTATGGTGTGATTATCAAAGAAAGCTTCTAAGGCACCATTTTGGATTTGCATTACCACAGAACCCAGGCTCTTCACTTTATTTTGGGCCATGGATACCTGGCAATTTGATGAACGCTACAGACCCTCTCCTTAAAGAAACACCTACATGCAACTTTGGCAAGTGATTTCAGGGGATTCACTGAATTCAGGAGGCCAACTATGAACCACAGGTTAAGAATTCTAATAATAAATGAAAGAAAATGGACTTAAACCCTAGCAAAACAGGCTAGCTAACCTTGGCCCAGGGACATAACCTCTCTAAACTTTTTTATTCTCTAAAATGCAGATATTAATGGCTTTTGGTTCATAGGGTTGTAATGAAAAAATGGTATATTGCAGTTAAAACTCAGTGTATGGCACATACTAGGTATTCAACAAATATAAGGCATTTTATTTATCTATTATTGCTATTATTATTATCAGGACCTATAATTTGTTATAATATACTAGAAGCCCAGTGCACGAAATTCGTGCACAGCGGGGGGTTGTCCCTCAGCCCAGCCTGCACTCTCTCCAATCTGGGACTCCTGGAGGGATGTCCAGCTGCCCGTTTAGGCCCGATCCCCACCAGGATCGGGCCTAAACGGGCAGTCAGACATCCCTCTCATAATCCAGGACTGCTGGCTCCCAACTGCTTGCCTGCCTGCCTTCCTGATTGCCCCTAACCGCTTCTGCCTGCCAGCCTGATCACCCCCTAACCACTCTGCTGCCAGCCTGGTTGATGCTTAACTGCTCCCCTGCCAGCCCGATTGCCCCCAACTTCCCTCCTCTGCCAGCCTGGTCACCCCTAACTGCCCTCTCCTGCAGGGTTGATCACCTCCAACTGCCCTCCTTGCAAGCCTGGTCCCTCTCAACTGCCCTCCCTTGCAGGCCTGGTTCCTCTCAACTGCCCTCCCTTGCAGGCCGGGTGCCTCCCAACTGCCCTCCCTTGCAGGCCGGGTGCCTCCCAACTGCCCTCCCCTGCTGGCCATCTTGTAGTGGCCATCTTGTGTCCACATGGGGGCAGCTATATTGTGTGTTGCAGTGATGATCAATCTGTATATTACTTTTATTAGATAGGATAGAGGCCTGGTGCATGGGTGGGGGCCAGCTGGTTTGCCCTGAAGGGTGTCCCTGATCAGGGTGGGGTTCCCTTGGGGCGTGGGGCGGCCTGAGCGAGGGGCCTGTGGTGGTTTGCAGGCCGGCCACGCCCCCTGGCAACCCAAGCGGAGGCCTGGTATCTGGAATTTATTTTCCTTCTACAATTGAAACTTTGTAGCCTGGAGCAGAGCGAAGCCTGTTGCTCCCTCCGGGGCGGCAGCCATTTTTGTGGCAGTTAATTCACCTTCTACAATTGAAACTTTGTAGCCTTAAGTGGGTGAGCCCGGCCAGGGTGTGCGGAAAGCTTTGCTTCCCCTGTTGCTGGCGGCAACCCTGGCCTGCTCTCTCAAGCTCCATTCTGCCGCCATTTGTTTGAATTTGTTTACCTTCTATAATTGAAACTTTGTAGCTTGAGTGGAGGCTTAGGCCTGAAACGGCTATGGGAAAGCTTGGCTTGCTCTGTTACCTGGGTAACCTTGCTCTCTGTGGCTGTAGCCATCCTGGATGGGGGTTAATTTGCATACTCGCCCTGATTGGCTGGTGGGCGTGGCTTGGCTGGTGGGCGTGGCGTATGTAGCGGAGTGATGGTTAATTTGCATATTACCATTTTATTAGAGAGGATTCCTCAGCAGAGAAGAGTTTGTCCTAGGATTTCATAAATGACTTCCTGCCTGGTGGGTTTAATTAAATATACAAATGACAACAGGGACCTGTTTAAAAATGTGCAGCTGAACTCCTGTTTCCAAAGTTATTCTGAGGACATGGAGGTATTTAGTGTAGACAGAGGGAGAGAGAAAAGTCTATCTTTCCTTTTTCCGAGGTATAGGCACATTTAGAACAAGAACAATATTTATCTCATGAGCCACATTGTGGGTTTAGAAAAACTCCCACTGGCCTAGCAACTGTAGCCTTTGTGATTTCCGTGTAAGTTTTGCCCTGAACCTGCAGCATTTTGGCTATTATTTTGCTGCACAAAATCAGTGATCTAATTCTCTGGTGAAGCCCAAATGAAGGGTTTAGACACAAACAGATGAGAAATTTGGCATCTTTACAAAAACAGTTGCAAGACTGAATGCACAGCAGAATTTAAATAAAAGAAAACTTACTCTTGTCTCCTGGGACCTCCGAAGTTCTCACCCAGACAGATGTCAGACTTTCCCCAATTAGAGCCCATCAGAAAGCCATCGCACAGCAATTATAACACAAATAAACTGCCCGAAAGAACCTCCTCGCCCCGTTGCCAGCACCGTGCGTTCTGTGTCTGGCTATGGAACCGACAGGCTGGGTGTATGCACTTCGCAGGCTCCCGAACACTGTCTCCCCTGTATGCTGCTTTGTGGGGCACTTAGCAGCCTCACATCCATCTCCCGAATATTCATGAGGACTTTGTGGAGTGTGCTTGTTCTCAGAGCACTGGCCATGTGGGCTTGCCTCAGTTTCTCCACTATGCAATGCTTCCTCCCACCATGGGCCTTTGCACCTGCTGTTCTCTCTGCCTCCACAATCTTCTTTCCCTTCTTCACCCTCCCACCTCCTACTCACTTTCAAGATCTTGACTAGAACAGGAGCCTTAAAACATCTCCATTGTTCCAAAATTCCCTCTTCACAGCACTTATCACACAGCTTCTCATTGAATATTTGCACTTCTGTTTGAATAAAGTCTGTCTTCCCTTCCTAAGAGTGTACACTCCACTCGGAAGCAGGTATACCTGCTTCGTTCATCTCTGAGCAGCCAGCACATCACAGAGAGCCTGCCGCATAGCATGGCCTCAGTAGGAATGGAAGACAGTGTAATTATCTTCATTTTATAGGTGAAGGAAGAGACCCAGAGAAAGAAGTAATTTCTTAAGGTCACAGCCCATTAATGAAAGTGCTGACCTTTGAACCCAGGAATCCCTGCTCTAAGCCAATTCTCACCACTCCTGTGCTGCCTGGGAGGACAGTTTTCTTGCTATTTCAGGGGAATATCATCCCACCCAGGGAGGATTTCCAAGACAATCACAGGCCAAGCTCTCAGTAGTAGCAGAACCTCCCTCCAGCCCCCACCCCCCATGGCTGACATCCTCCCCAAACGCCCACAGCCCAAGTCAGCGTGACTCTAGCGTTGGATGGCCTGGTCCCCCTCATTCCAGGATCACTCAGCATCTCTCAAGGCAGGTCCTTGAAGGCCCTGCAATTACTCCCACTCTCCCAGGAGCCAGGAGGGTGGGGAAGGGGATAATTAAGGAGGAGGGTAACAGGCCCTTCTTCATCACCAAGAATATCTCCTACCTCCTGGAGGCACTTGCACCCTAGGTTTGATTGTACATTCTCTCTCATGATCACAAAGCTGTTCACTTCATCACTTAACTCTTTCAGCATTCTGTGAAGTTCTGGTCAACAGCAGAGCTTAGAAGGTAGTGATACATGAGGATGGGCGCTCCATGAGCACAGGGAACTTGTCTGACTTGCTCACTGCCATGTCTCCAGTTGTTAGGGCAGCCCCGGGCACTCAGATGATGCTCAATAGATATTTGTTAAATGAATGAGCTAAGAGGTTACCATGTGTCAGGAACCTAGCATACTTGTATATATAGGGACTGTTAAAAGCTGATTTGACAGGCTAAGCAACTGAGGTTCAGAGTGTTAAGAGACTCACTCAAGGTAAAATCTTAGGAAGCAGTGGAGCCAGGATTAAAAGCACCACATGGGGAAAGATTAGGATGGAGAATTCAGGCAGAAAGGTAAAGGTGTTGATTGCTCTACGGATGTGAATGTGGGGGCAGTTTTAATGCTAGGAAATGTGTTAGCCAGGGAATGGGGAGGGGAATACCATGCAACAAATTTTCAAACCAAGTGCAAAGTCCAGATTCCCAAGGTGGTCAGGGTCCATAAAGACATCGTGCAGGTGCTGCTGCTACTCAGGTGGGCTTTCTAGCATGTAGCACATGGAACCACTCTGGGACCCAGGCCCTGAGGGATCAATGCTCATGGGAAGGGGAAGTTTAGCCCTTGCAGGGACCTGAGTAAGCAGGCAGGACCTGGGTCCCAGGTCCCGGGTCCCGGGAGGTGAGGTGCAGAGAGTCCTGGAGTGGGAGTTATAAGGCCAGTCCTGTTCTGCCCCCTTCACATTCTGGTTCACATGAAAGTCTCTCCCTCTCTCTGGGTCTTATTATTCCCATCTATATAATGGGGGTTGTTACTTTAAAGTCTCCAGTGACCTCTGGGACCCTCCCACCTCTAACACCTGTGTGACTGTACATACAAGTAAGTAGTTGTGGAGTTAAAACATCCAACCCAGGAATTTCTGCTCCAACATTCGAGCAGATGATAAGAGATTCTGTTGAATAGCTCTAGGTCTGTAGTTCTTCATCAAGGACGATTTTGCCTCTAAGAGAAACTTAGCAATGCCTGAGATATTTTTGGTTGTCACAGTAGGAAGAGGGTATGTTATTGGCATCTTGTCGGTAGAGGCCAGGGATGCTATAAATACCCTGTAACACAAAGGACAATTCCTGTTCCAAAGACTTATCTGGCTCCACATGTCAGCAGTGCCATGGTTGAGAAAACCTGCTCTGGGCAGAGACTCATTTGATCTTGCAGGAACTCCTGGACCTGGGCATTTGTGGCTATGACAGGTTCACAGGAAGTCACATTCTGTGTAACTGCCGCCCTGGCCTTAGATCTGCATTGTAGGGAAACCCACAACTTAACACACTCACTACTCCCTAAGAGATATTCACACATCTGGGGATGGCTAATCACAGCAGTTCAGCCAACAGTGACCACTTATAGAGTGAGTACTTGTGGGGCCAATGTCAGGAGCAAGGGCTCTCAGGGAGCTGGTCCAGACTCTAATGCAAGCTGGAGGGGACCAAGTGTAGACAAAGGGATATAGGGTCTCAGGGAGAAGGGCGTGTGTTAAATTGTGGGTGGGGTCAGGGGCATCTTGGGGGTTTATGAAGTGGGTAGTGACTAAACTGGGCCCAGAATGATAGAATTTTCAAAGGAGGGCAGGGGAAGACAAGTGTCTTTGTTGAGGATAAGGCATGCAAACAAAACCAGAGGCATGGGGGCCATGTTCATTTGAGGGGCTGAACACCATCCTAGCCACAAGGATAGGCCTGGCCCACCCCTGCCAATCTACCTCTGTACCTCGGCCACACAGGCTCCCCTAGGTTCCCAACACTTGCCATTTCTTTACCCACCTCAGAGCCTGGCAGATTCTGTCCCCTCAGGTTGGCACACTCCATCTCTGCCCTCTTTACCAAGCTCACACCCACCTATCCTCTTTCTCTGGGAATCTTCCCTGATGCCTCTCCCCACCCTGTTATGTGCTCTCATAGTCCCATACGTCTCCTCTTCACAAAACTTATCCTGGTTGACAGTTATTTGTGTGATTGTGGACTACGATCCATCTCCCCCACTGGACTGTAGGGCAATGGGTGTAGGGCTGTGGTTGGGACTCATGGACCCCGGTGGAGAGCCTGCACATAGTAGGAGCTCAAAAAATAGTTGTTGAATGGATGAAGAAACAATTGAAATTGGCAGCTTAAGTGTTGGGTTGGTTCAAGGCTAGACAGGCAGTTTGAGACCTCATGAGAGGGTCCTAAATGCTAGGTCAAACTGGTGGGTAAGGAGGGGCCCCGCAGACCTCTTCACAGGGCTGTGCCAAGAACTCTATGATGCCCTTGGATGATGGACTGGGCAGAGGATGGAGGATTGAACCTGCTGGACCCTGGGAAGCAGGCCTGATTTGCTTCTAAGAGAGTGCTGGTTCCATCCCCTTCCTTTTTGTGCCTCCCAAAAGTTCATGGGAATCCCCAGGCAGCAGCCTGGTGTGATACTCTGAGATGTGGGGAGCAAGAAGGGGGGATGCTGCAGATACTCTGCAACTCAGGCATCCCTCTGAGGTTTTCTGACCCCGTGGCCTTGTTCAGCTCCACCTCCCACCCCCAGGCAGAGCCAGGGGAGTCTGCTCAAAGCACTGCCAGGGAAGCAGGCCAGCCAAGCAGCGGGTGGAGGCGCAAAGGGATGGAAGGCAGATTACATGTCACTTCATATTAGCCACACCGGCAACTTTCCCGAACCACCCAGAGAGGGGCGAGTTAATTGCAAAGCTGAGGATAAGCCAAAAGCAAGATAACACTGAAATAAAAGGCGATTGTATCTCCTTTCCAGTCATGAGGGGATTGGAATGCCTTACAGGGGGTCTGATTTGCTTACCTGTGAGGTACATCTCCTCCCCTTCAGTGAACATCTGGTGGCAGCGTACACATCTGGCACATGTTGGGTGGTAGTGCTTCCCTCCTGCCTATGGAAATAAAAGGGAGAAATAGGAGACAACAGACCTGGGGCTGTTGTCGTGGGGGCGGGGGGCATGTTGGGTTTGAACATTTCCTGGGCGTGTTAGTTTTGCTGGCATCTTCATGGCCCTGAGGTCGGATGGGAGTCTACACAGGAGAGTCCAGAACTATCTAAAAGTTCATCTAGGAAGCTCAGTAATTACACAGCATGGGCCCTGATGGCAGTTTGGGGGATTTCCCTGGACACCCACACTTCTGTTCTTGCAGAAGAAGGGCCCTTTGGAGGCCACCAGTCCCACCTCATTTCCAGATGAGGAACCAGGCTTGTTTTGAGGACATCCCAGCATGTGCCTGAGGATGGGGCCCTCACCACTGATAGCGCAGCAGATGCTTTTATAGGGTACATGGGCCCAGGAGATAATAGCATTGAATCAGTGGGGGAAAAAAATGTTCTCCTTTTCAATCCTCTATCAATTCTTCTGATTTATTTTCAATGAGAAAGTACCAGTTCGGTGCAGTATGCCTTTAACATCTATCCCAAACTTACTAATCTACCTTTTTAAGAATGAGAACAGGAGCCTCCACAAGCAGTAAAATCTAGCTAGATCTATACTTATTTTTTGGTTATGAGCAATATCACAAGTGATCCTGGCTTTCCTGTTATCTATACATATAAAAGCCTAAGTGACAGTTATGACTGAATGACCAAACGACCTGTCGACTAATTCCTTTGACGTTCACTGTCCACCAGGGGCAGACACTCAATGCAGGAGCTGCCCCCTGGTGGCCAGTGCACTCCCACAGCCACCCTCCTACAGCGGGCCAACCTCCCATGGTTCCCCCGCTCCCCCCAACTGGGCGAGACTGACCCGATTGGCCCGGATCGCCGGCCAGGCTGAGGGACCCCACCTGTGCATGAATTCGTGCACCGGGCCTCTAGTTATATATATTTCCTAATATGTAAGCGAGCCAACTTAAAGACAATTTAAAGTATTAGTTAAGAAAGAGTATGCGAGGTTCACAGACATGGCAAATATTGTGAGAGTGGCAATGGAAGGACAGTCTTAGTACACAGGAGACAAACAAAGGGACCCACAAAACCAGAACCTGTTGTCAAGCCTCCGATTCCCAGGCCACTCCCGTGATTGTTGTACCTCAGTGCCTCCACCCCTATCTCCAGCTCACCCTACTCTGGTGAGCCCCCTTCCCTACTCCCACTTTCCTTCCCTACCATTATTTTAAGGAAAAATGAAAATGACTTGCAGCTGCAAATTTTTTTTTAGCTTCAGAGAAGGTCTGACTCAAGTCTCACTGAAGCCAGGAGCAATGCTGTAGCTGGACTCCTGAGGGCTCGTCACCAGCCCCTCACTCCCCTCCACGCTGACCACTCTGGCACTATAATCCCAGCCAAGAGGACTTGGTGTGCGGAGCCCTTCAGTGGCAGCTCCGGGATTCCCACAGGGGAGGGGCTTGGTGCACTGGTTGGGCTAGAAGGTGGGGCTTGTTTTGAAGGTGTATTTTGCATGTTAGGGCAAAGTTTTTTTTGGGGATATGTCTGGGGGAAATTGATGGATATTGGGAGGGGTTGTTAAAGCACCTCCTTAATCCCCAAGCCATCACGTGGTCTGATGCTAACAAGTTCCTTCCAATTCAAAAATTATCATTGTGTAACACTGAAGGCCTGTTTCCAAATCATTTTTTTTGGGGGGGGGGGGTGGAGTCTGAGTATAGGCTTGCTTATTCCAGAAATACTTGATTTAGTCTAAAAACTCAGCAAAAATGTGAAAATGACATATTTTTTTAAAAGGAAAATCAAACAACCCCGCCACTATTCCTTGTTTTACTCTGCATTGTTTCGTGGTTCTCACAATAATAAAATGTCCTTATTGTCAGCAGACTGTTCAAACTCTGGAAGGAGCTTGCTGTTTTCCCAAGCTGAGATGTCATGGCACTGATTCCCCCACACCATGGCAGGGATAATTGGTTTAATTAGTAGCCTCTTCCCACTTTGTGTCTCTTTTTCATTTGAATTATAGACCTGTTTTTCCACGATGGCAATAGCATGTTGGCAAAACTAAAGCTTGGCATCTTCCTAAATGTCATGCCCACCACACAGCTTCAGCCGAAAGAGGTACATGCCCACTTCAGTACCCTGGCCATGGATGGCGTTGAAAACAACTTGAGAGAGGGAAGAAAAAGGGAGGGAGGCTGCCAGAGCAGCTGGCACCAGCATAAGGGAAACCAAGTCAGTGAGATAAGATGAGATATCCTGTTTGGTAACAAACTGAAGTCATGAAAATAGTGAATAAATATGATGAAGACCTATTACCTGAAAAAGGGGGCCATATTGGAGAGCACTACACACAGGGTAGGAAAAGCACATGGGCACCAGGTTGTGGTTCTCCTTGGCCAGGACACGGACTAGGAAGGAAGGAGTATGGCTGGTGCTCAGCATACTCAGCTCTGTCACTGAGGAAGGGATTGTGGGGTGTCTTGGGGAGGGGATGGGAAGGGGAAACGGAATCTAATTAAGTGCCTATTGTGTACCTGGCAATGTGCTGAGCCCTGTAGTGGGCAACTGTTGTTTTTGCCTGGCCAACATCCTTCCTCCTCCTTCCAGAAATAGCATCAAGCCTTTCCTGGGTGGGACTTCCCATTTCCCACGTCAGTCCATGTGGTTAAGTTAAGTAGGGCTGACACCACCAGCGTATTCCAGCTCTGGTCCAGATACTGGTTCAGAGATGAGCCTGAGATTGTCTAGTAAGAGGCTGTCCCAGGATATTTGTTGAGTTATCAGAAAAGAGAGATTCTCCTTCCATTGGGGATGCTGGGTGATAGGACGAATAAGCCTGGAGTCACTGGGGTCCAACTTCCCCATCATGAAGGAGAGCCTTCCTGAGAATAAAGTCAACAGAAGAAAGTGGAACCAAGATGGCAAGATATTCCAGATGCATTTGTTTGAGCACTTGATCCAGCTGTGCCTGAAGCCAGAATTACTCCCGGGCTCTTTATTATTAGTGTGAAATAATAGAAAAATATATGTTTCCATTGGGAGTGAAATAACAGTAGTATTCTCCATTGGTAGATAAAGACTCGAAGACTCAGGGCAAGTGACTTGCTTAAGGTTTCATGGCTAGATGTGGTAAAATTGGGATGGATCCAAGTCTGTTTCACTCCAGCCATGTATTTCTCATGACATAACCTTACTTCAAAAACCCCTGAGTGGCTGAGAGCTGTGGGCAGCAGTGTGGGATAAAGGGGTCTGGCGTCCTAGAGTTTGCTCTCTCTCTGCCAGAAATATTGCGTGTGACCTTGGAAAAGCATCACATGTGTTGGGGCTCACTATTTTCATCTGTAAAGTGAGGAGGGTGAACTAGTTGACTCCTAAAAGTGTCTTCCAGCTCTAAGAAAAAAATCAATATGTCCAAGATGCTAATGGAGCCTTGTACGAATGGAATCAATTGAAACGCAGTCACAACAGCTTCCCTAGGAGAGGAGGCTCCCAGGACGCTAAAAGAGAGTAACAGGCAGGGAAAGTCAGCCACCACCGGCAATTTCAGAGCAGCCTGGAAAGGCTGGGACAGTTCCCATTTGCAGCCCTGCGTGTAATCCAAGTTCTTTCCCTTCTTGAAGGAAAAGTCTGCTGTTATGATCTCCCATCCCACTGACCTTTTATCCCACTACACTCTGGATGCTCCTCCCATACAATCCTGCAAATCCAACAAATGGCTCCCCTGCAGGTGACTTGCTCCACACTCCACAGTCTTTTCTGAGCCCTTAACTGCCCTGCAGAATCTGACCACCACTCTGACTGACCTGGCCAGCTTCCTGAAGGTCTGGCCTCTCACTGCCCCTCCCCTGTTCACCACCTTCCCGGCTGCTCTTCCTCTTCCTCTGGTAACTCCTCAGCCTCCACCTGCCACCTGTAAGCAGCGAACCCCCAAGGTTGCCTTCAGTGCGTGCTCTCTACCTCGCACTTTCTCAAATCCCGACGACTCCCCTCCCGTGGTGCTATTATTCAAATCCTAGCACTTTTTAGGTCCCTCCAGGACTGACCGTTGTCTCTGGGCTCTGATCCACATTTGACTGCCCTCTTGAAACCACCCTGGAATTTCAGTGACAACCTGTCCCAGATGAACTCACTGTGTGTCTGCCCAGCTCTGCAGAAGGCAACACCAGACTTCCTCTCACCCAGGCTTGACACTTTGGTTCAACTGTTGGCTGCTTCTCTTTCAGTCTTCACGTCTACTAGTTGCCTCACAGTTGCAAAGCTATTGGAATTCCACTTCCATGATCTCGGAGACAGGGTGGTTGGTCTTCCCACGGCCACTGTGCCTCCTGAGTCCTTCCTGTGGGGCCATGGCCTCCTCGCTGGTCTCCCACTTCCAGTTTCTTTCCTTCAAATCTGGCCCGTGTACATCTGGCTGTCCTCTCTGAGGTGCAGCTCTAAGCAGGTCACTTCTGCTAGGTCCTTCCACAAGCCCCCACTGCCCAGTGAATTACATACAAACTCTTCACCCTGGTATCGGGCCCTTGGAAACCTGGGCCTAGTACTCTCCCTGCCTGTGCTCCTGTTTTAGGCCCTATCTTCCACGTTGCCCTCCTGTGCTCCCTGGAAATGCTTAATAGTTTATCAACTCTGCACTTGCTTAGCGTATTCTCTCTGACTCCCTACAATTTTTTAACAAAATCTTTCTGGGTCCGTTCTCCTGCTGAGCCTAGATGTAGCTGCAGAATCCTTCTTAACATAGTGCTGACTCCAGAGAACCACAACCAACTGACCAGATTTGTTAGAATGAACGATTCTGCTCCAGCCATCCCCAGCCACTGTCAGATAGGAAAACGGGTCTAGAAAGGCAAAGATACTCACCTCCAATCTGAGCATGAGTTAGCAGTTGAGTGAATATTAGAACCCAATTGTTCCTGCTCTTAGGCTATTGTTTTTCCTTCACACCAAACTCTTTCCTGTTTCTAATATTTCAAGGTAGGGGGTCCCAAAGCTATGATGGTTTTCTGGGCCCACAGGCGTGGGGAGGAAGGCCAGGAAGGCAAGTGGATGGGGGCTCAGGCAGGGGCTCAGCAAGGGTGCTGCAGGTTGTCTCTCACTGGCAGAGCAAGCTGTGCACTGGAGGCGGAGGAAAGCTGTTGCCATGGTGATGGACCAGCCAGAGAAGGGCTTAGGGAGCAGGCTGCTAGACAAGCTGGTTCTTAAATCAGCACATTTACCAAATGCTTAAAAAATAAAAAAACAGCTTCCATTCTTTAGCAGGGTTGGGAAAGAAATCATAATTGTTACTCACTAGCAATCTACCTGGGTCTGATAGGTTACTGATATTCCCATCACAGCATTTTTGAACCAGGAATAATTTTGTTCAGCTTCTCATTTTGAGGGTACTCAGAGAGGCAAGGTTATCTGCTCAAGGTCAATTAGCAAGCTAAGCTGTAGCAGAGGAAGTGGGGGAGGGGGAGGCTATGGAAGAAGGGCGTAGGGTGACTTCTCTATCTTCAGTGATGACTTTTGGGAGTCACAGGCCTTCCTGCTTAAACATCTTCACAGTTACCCTTACCCACTCACCTCCAAGACCCTGCCGCTGATGTATCGGTCACAGGTCTCGCACTTAATGCCAAACTGGGAGTGGTAGTCAGACTCGCAATACGGAACGCCATCCCTGCAAGAGGAAATCCACACAGGAAGAGGAAGTTGGAGGTTCTGTGGCGGGGGGGGGGGGGGGGGAGTGGGGGGGTGGGGGGCGGGGAAGGGGGAGGGACGGGGGAGGTTGGGGGGGGGAATGGTGGGGTGGGGGTGGTGGTGTCTGTGGAAGTTCCAGGACCTGCAGTTGATGGGGACTGGGCCAAGATTAGGAGCACTGGGGGAGCTCATTAAAAATCCAAACTCCCCAGACACCCCTCAGATCTATGGACTCAGAGAACCCCTGGGGACCCGGGAATCTGTATCTTGACAAACTCCCTAAGCATGTCTGGGAACCACTGGTCTGCTGCTGGTCAGGTGTTCCTTTTTTACTCTCCTTCTTTCCCCTCCCCACACATTCTCCAGACCCATTCTCTGAAGACCCTTTACCCCAAAGGGCTCTTTTAAAAAATATTTAAACTTTATTAGGAGTTATTGTATTTAGCATAGATAATATTTGCCTTTGGCACATTACAAAGGCATAAAGGGAAAAGTCTTTACCCTCCTACCAGCCCCTCCCAGTTTCTCTTCCAGGAAAACCAGGAGGTAATCAATGTGATCAATTTTTTTGTGTATCCTTAAGGGCTCCTCTTCTAATTAAAAATTTCACCTGTGGTGAAAGAGTCTCCTGATGGTGCTCCTGGATAACCAGATACCAGGAACCTATCCTGACCACCTCCTCTGTGCTCCATTCTTGCCCAGTGCTTATAACTTATCAAGCAGTAATAAGATTGTTGTTAATTATTCTTATACTACCCCCTACTACTAATTAATTATTCTTATACTACCCCCTACTACTAATAGCCAATGACATTTATTGCTTGGTGTGCGGCAGGCCCTCTGATGGTGTTTTACATAGATTATCCCATTTAATCCTTAAGGCAGCCATATGAAGTCGGAACTGTGTGGATGAGAAAAGCCAACTTGTTGGGCCTAGAGTTAGATTCATACCCAGTCAGTCTGGTTTCTCACCCAGATTTTCGTGAGGATTAAAGGACGTGTGCCGGCCTTTAGCGAGCACCTGGCAAGTGGCAGACAGAGGAACCCCCGTGATTGATGAGAAGGGTATTCAAGGAGGATGTGTGGGGCTCAGCTACCAAGGATCAGTGTGGAGATAGTTGGGAACTTCAGAGCGTTTAGTTCAGTTCTGGGCCCTGCGTAGCTGTAAGGACTGGATCTGGTGACATCTGAGTGCTGATGTTGTTTGTGAGAAGAGAGGAACATTTCCCCCACTTTTGGGTGTGACAGAACTGGCTCACACACAGAAAGACTAAGGAACAGGCATGTCATTGTTCCAGCTCCAAGTTGTTGACATGCTGGGATTGCTGGAGCCCACCCTGGGCAGCAGGGCAGTCACTGTTTTCCTGAAGGGGAGGCAGCAGTGAGGACCGATGCCCAGCAAAGTCTGGAGGTGAGACTGTTGTTTGTGGGTCCATGAGACAAGCCTCCCTCCCTCTATGGGTGTGGGAGGGTGACTCAGCAGGGGATAAAGTCATTTGTCAGGATGTAAGGACAACGAGCCAGCAAAATTTGGGTATAAATGCCAACACCACTGCATTTGGACCCATGGGTTGGTAAGGCCTTGGGGAATTTAAAATATATATGATTAAAAAGAGAAGAGAGCCCTCGCTGGTTTGGCTCAGTGGATAGAGTGTCAGCCTGCGGGCTGAAAGGTCCCAGGTTTGATTCTGGTAAAGGGCACCTGCCTGGGTTGTGGGCTTGATCCCCAGTAGGGGGCGTGCAGGAAGCAGCTGATCAATGATTCTCATCATTGATATTTCTATCTTTCTCTCCCTCTCCCTCTCCCTTCCTCCCTGAAATCAATAAAAATATATTTTAAGAAAAAGAAGCAAAAGTAAAATTAATACTAGCCAGGTACTTATTAGGTACGAAGCACAGATCTCTGAGCCTTTATACAACACAACCCGATGAGGTAGGTCAATTTCTTATCCCCATTTTTATAAAAGGAAACTGAGACTCGAAGAAATGAAGTGTCTTGCCAAGGTCATGCGGGCTGGGCTTCTAACCTAGGCATCAGTGCCAGAGCCAGTGCCTCTGAGCACCTGCCATTCTGCTGCCGGACAGAGGAAGAGCCCAGAGCCAGGCTGCAGAGGCCCAAGGTGTGGTGGGCAGTCTAGGCTGGGCCTCCTTGGGAGGAGCTCTGAGCAAACCCTTTATTCCCCAGGGAACTCTGACTTAGGCTCCCAGACTCACTGAGGGCACTCCTTATTTGGCAAGCACAGAGGAGACTGCTAAGTCCTACTAACATGGCACTCAGTATGGTCTCAGTGATGCGGCCTCAGGTCACCTCTGCAGCCTTGGACCCTGCTGCACCTGTGCACACGCCGGAGCTCCAGGCAAAAGACAGATGTGCCCCACACCTCCCTACCCTTGCCCAAGCTGGGCATTCTGCCTAGAAGCTTTCCTTCATTGTATTTTCAAATTTCATCCCCTTTCTAAGGTTCAGCTCAAATACCACCATCTTTCATGAAGCTCTCACAGATTCCAGATTCCACTTCCTGCTGGTTAGAAGTGATCCCTCCTCTCCCCGAATATTCCAAGCCCTCGCTTGGGCCTCTGACACAGACCAGTGCTGCCTGGCCAGCATCCGTCTCCCCTTCTGCCAGTATCAGTGCCTTGTCACCCCTCCCCATTGCAGTTACTGTGGGCCACAGAGGGCCACTCTCTGTCTCTAGGGGTCACATCCTCCTGGCCAGTGATTGGTCAGAAATGGGCATGTGACCCAAGGGTGGCCAAATCAGAGCAGCCATGGGATTTTGACTGGAGTTCTTGGGAAAGAGGCCTCGCTCTCTGCTGTGCTAAGCTGATAGAAAGAAAGCTTAGAGTTGCTGATGCTCATCTTACCACTTGGGGAGGGTGTACTTGAGAATGAATTCAATACAGAGGAAAGCAGAGGGGGAAGGAAGATAGAGATAGAGATAGAGATAGAGACAAAGACAGAGACAGAGACAGAGAGAGAAAGACTTCTAAAGTGCTAGACATCTCAGTAAGCCCCTGGATTCACCACGCGGGAAGCTAGTATGCCTCTGGCCTTCCTGTTCCTATGAGTCAGTGAACTTCCATTTTTTGCTTTTAAGTGAGCTTGAGTTTGGTTTTCTGTCACTTATGATCAAAAAGGTTTTAAGGAATAAAACTTCTCCTGAGCTCCCTATCACATATTCCCTGGGGTCATAATTCTTTATGTATATAGCTTCTCTCCCTTATTAGACTATAACTTTCCTGACAGCAGAAACCATGTATTCTGTACTTTACATGCTCACTAGGTCCCAGTGCCGGGCCAAAGAGTGGTACTAGGACGTGTTCAGGTCACAAAGTGTCAAAGCTGTGAGTGTCTGTGGCCATAAATTTCTTTTAGGTTCTCGAGTATAAATGTGGTCACTAGGTGGCTTGTCAGGTGCTGCTGTGTGAGGCCCCTAGAAACTGGGCCCTCTCTCCTGACGGCTTTGTGTGCCCATCAATCATCTCCTCTCATCTCAATTGAACTCATTCAACAACTAGATTATTGACTGTGGGTTGGGCACTGTGCTGAAGGCAGCAGTGGATAAAAAAAAGTCCCCACCCTGGTGAGGACAGACATGAAATATTACCGCTGGAGCAAGTTACTCACTCCCCCGAGCCTCAGTTTCCACAGTTTTTAAAATGGGGATAAATACCTCATGATGGTAGTTATGGGGTTTAATGGAATAATCCATATATAGCAGTTAATATGTTCCTTGTACATAAAACTCAATTAATGATAACAAGTATAATTATCATTACTGAAAAGTTAACATGGATAAATATATAATGGCAAATGGTGTTAGCCTGGATGAAGGAAACACACAGGACACTATGAGGGCCAGTAGGGGAGGATCAGAGGTGGTAAGAGATGGTATGAGGACAGGGTGGCACCTGTGACCAGAGGGAAGGGAAGAAGCATGCGAAGAAGGGAGGAGAGTATCTCAGGCAAAGGAAACACAGTGGGAGGCCCAAGGTGGGTGAGATGCTGTTTGAGGCTGTAATGTGGTAGCTGGATGGAAATGAAGGGAGATGATGCTAGAGATGCAGGCGAGGGCCGATGGGGCAGCCTGGTAGGATGCCCAGGCCCAGGAAGCCGGTGGGAGGGGAGAGAGACCCACTTGCTGATGTACTCCCCGGTAAGGATGACGCTGCAGGTCTGGCACTTGAAACAGCTGACGTGCCACTGCTTGTCCAGTGCCAGGAGCGACTGGCCATGCTTGATCTCCTCCTTGCATCCGGCACAGTCTGCAAACACAAGAGGACGTTGCTGAGGAAAGCATCCCGGGCCCCTTGAGCACTGCCATCATCTCAGCCCAGGTCAAGGACACCTCTGTGAACACGTTTTCCCACAACAGCTCCCACCCTGGCCCTGGCACCGTCCAGAGCTCCACTGGGGGAGAGAAAAGGCCACTGGAGCCCTGGCTTCTCGACACTAGTGTGAGGGAGAAAGAAAGACTTCCAGGGTTCCTCCAGAAAGTTCCTGCTTGTCGTCCTGACCACTGTTCATCCAGAGCAGACCCTGTGCTGCTTCTGGCCTGCTCTCAGGTAGTTAGCAAGCCCATGCTACTCTCCATGACCTGGACCTGCAGCATCAGCACCACTGGGAGCTGCACACAGGCAGCAGCGAAGGCCCCACCCAGACTACTGCATTTTATCAAGATCTCAGTAAAGTCCGAGAGGCACTGCTCCAGGGGATAAGCTTAGAACCTATTTTTTCTCACCCTTAGGCTGTACGCTCAATGGCAATATTTTGTGGTTAAATCTCTTCTCTCGCCTAGCACCATGCTCAGCATGAGTATGAATGAGCGGGCCTTACAGCATCCAGGCAAGGATAGCATTTACCATGGCTGGCCCCTCCCCAGTGTGCTTCTGTACCAAACGTTTGCCTCCCCAGGCGGCAAGGATCAAAAAGTCTAATGAGACTGTCCCAAACCAGAAAGGTGCCCTCACTCTCCGTCCCCGTCACCCTGAAACGTGCACTGGGGCCACAGAATATGGGGGGCCCGGCAGCTGCCTGTTGCTCAACCAATGTCTGGGGAGGGCAGGAAATGGAGCCAGCGTCCAAGGTACTTGGGAGATGCTGGGAACTGGGGCCTAGCCAACCGGATGGCCCACTCTGGAGGAGGAAAGGGTCATGAGGCAAAGTTTACTAGAGGACAAGCCTCCCTTTTGGCTCCATAAGACAAATGCACCTTGGAGCAGTGGGGAGAAAGACACTGCACACCACGTTGGGAGAGCCTGGCTGGAGGCCCGCACATCCAGCTGGGAGCCAGTCCTGGGAGAGAAGATGATGAGTCTGCAAGTCCAGGAAGGGGGTGAGCCCCTGCAAGCTGTGGGAGGTCGGGGCCCTGATGAAGTGTTGTAGGAGGCTGCTCCCATAGTACTCGCCTCTTGGCTATCAGCATCTTTCTAACATCACTTAGCACAGGCTAAGGGCAGGAACATTTCTGATTGCAAGATGCTTGAAGACCCAGGCTTTCAGATGGGGTCTGGGAAAATATTCTGGGGTTTATTTTTTTTTCTTCTTGTTCTCCTGGGATAAACTACCCCTAAACCCCCATTACAGTAATCACAGGCTTTAGAACATAATAGTTTAGAGAGGCTAGGCACCCTCTCCCCTTCTATAGACAGACAGGAGTCTGAAGTGACTTGCCCATGCTTGGCATAGAACAGTGGTCGGCAAACTCATTAGTCAACAGAGCCAAATATCAACAGTACAACGATTGAAATTTCTTTTGAGAGCCGAAAACTGACCTTTGCGCATGGGCCACGAAGTTTCAATCGCACTGTACGTGCGCGCCCGCACGTGGTATTTTGTGGAAGAGCCACACTCAAGGGGCCAAAGAGCTGCATGTGGCTCGCTAGCCGCAGTTTGCTGACCACTGGCATAGAAGAACCTGAAGGTCCAGGTATCTGGTCTAGCTTTCTATGCCACAAAGACTGCACCTGTGTCTCCAGGAGGGTAAAAAATTCCAGAGGGGCTCAGAGATCACAGAGCATTTGGTCCCAGTTTTACCCAATACAGGAATCTACAGCATTCTTGACAGTTGGGCGCCATTCTCTGCTTAACCACCTCCAGGGGTGGGCAGCTCACCCCTTTTGAGGAAGTCGACTTTCATTTGGACAAGCAAGATAGTCAGAACTGCCTTCTTTATATGGAGCCAAGACCCAACTCCTGTGACAGTCCTATTTTATGAAACCAGGAATAATCTACCTCTCTCCCCACATGACACTGCCTTCAAATATTTAAAGGCAACTACAGTTTCTGTCCTATTCTTCATTTCTTATACTTCGCTTTTTCTTGCTTGAAATGGTCACCCACTGGTCAAATTCACTTGTGGATTCCATGCACCAGGGCATGTTATTGGCCAACAACACAATTCTCTACCTCTCTAGTAAGCTTATTTGAAGAGCTGCATTCTTTCATGGACACTTTCTAGTAATGAGTCCCATCTCTCTAAGTTGTAGTGATCTACCTGGGATGAACTGAACACCTTGAGTTAAAATTTAGGAGGTGGTAGTATAGTGGTTAGAGGTTGGGTTGAGAGTTTAGAGTGAGGAGTAAGAGGCTGGTGGAGGGGAGAATCCCAGCTCTCCCACTTAATAGTTGTGTGACTGCTAGGCCCCAGCTTCTTCATCTCAATATTTTCCTTATAACTTTGGTGTGAAGATGAACTGAAATCAGGCCTGTGAGGACTTAGCACAATGCTTAGCACATATGTGCCCAATATGTGATTGCTGATTATTATTTCACATTCTCATGTTTTTAACCTATATTCTCTGCATTCTCCAATCTCTGATCTGAGGCCAGAAGCAATATCCCTATTGTTGGGAAGGCCTACTGACCCTGAGAACTCTGGCCTACCTTTTTCACGTGGTCTTTATTTTCATGTTAAACTGCTGGTCCTCCATTGTTCTGGCTTCATATTTATCAGAACTGTTTTTGCCTTTCTTTCGCCTTTCAATTCAGGCACCCCATCCAGGAGCCCACAAGTCTCATGTCATAACCACACCCTGTTCCTAGTTGGTTTCTACAAGCCAGCTGTCCACTGCTCATATGTTCCTCTCTATTCCAAAATTACAACCTTCAGCTGGCAGAAGGTATGATGCCTCCACCTGTTCCTCCCAGATTCCTCAGTTTATTGAGGTTTCAAAAGACCCCCAGATAGCCATTTTTATTTTTTTTAACTGCTCCATTCATTTCACTTAGATCAGCAAAAATGAGTGGGTTTTGTGAGTCATAGCAAGCTCCCCACCTTGTTTTAGGTAACTAATCCAGGCACAGACCCCCTTCCTAATTAGCAAATCATGTCTTTGATTGAGGGTGCTAAGGGAGTAGGCTCCAGGGCCAGACTCACATCTCTGGGCTCACATCCCAGTTCCATTACTTACTATCTGTGTGATTCTGGGCAAGTTATTTATGCTCTTTGAGTCTCATTTTTGTCATCAATTACTCTTATCTCCCTCATAGAGTTGTAATGATTAAATGAGATATTATATATAGAAACCTTAGTGTAGCCTAGCTGGTGTGGCTCAGTGGTTGAGCATCGATCGTGAACCAGGAGGTCATGGTTTGATTCCTGGTCAGGGCACATACTCGTGTTGCGGGCCTGATCCCCAGTAGGGGACGTGCAGGAGGCAGTCGATCAATGATTCTCTTTCATCATTGGTGTTTCTATCTTTCTTCCCTTCTCCCTTACTCTCTCTGAAATCAATAAAAACATTAAAAAAGAAAGAAAACTTAGTGTATTGCTGGACAATAGTAACAATCAATGTTAGCAGTGGTGATGGTGGTGGTGATGGTGTTGATAGTTATAGTGGTGATGATTGTGGTAGATAATGATGGCTGTGATGGTGATGGTGGGGGTGAAGATGATGGTGGTAGTGATGGTGTTGGTAGTTATGGTGGTGATGGTTGTGATGGTGATGTGGTGATGATGGTAATGCCACTACTGCTGCTGATTCCTGTCAGTGAAGTCTGTGAGGAAACATTTCTTCTTCCTATGGAAAGTTACATGATTTTTTTCCCCTCTTAACAGTTCCTGAGTATCCTTCTTGACCTATTTTGATTAGATATAACTCCCGCTTTTCCAGAAAGTCTTTATTCACCCTCCAGATAAAACTCACATTCCTTTAGATAAAAAAAGACATCACATTTTTTTCCTCCTTTTTCTTTTTCCATGATACCTTTCTCATCTTAGCGCTCTCTGGAATTTGGTTTTGGTTCCCTCTTTCCTTTGGGAACTCAGCAGACCTTCCAACATGCCCTCTAGTCATTTGCAGCAGTGACAGGGACGACCTTCGGGCAGAAAACATTTCTATGACACATGTACTCTGTCGATGCACAGATTGATGTCTTTACTTTGTGAGTAATAAGATGAGCCATAGTCCTGGATACTCCCCCTGGAGTTCTGCCCATATGCTCACTTGCTTCCCATTATCCATTCTTCCTCTACCTCCTGACCTGCAGAATTATGATGGAGACATTGAGTAGCCTCTCCTTGAGGACGCATTCACATGCAAGAATCCCACACTCAGCTGAGGAGCCTCCCACCTGTCCGAGATCCGATGCATGCAGTAACACACAACACAAACTGAGAGAAATAACGATAGATTCAGGAATCTTCTTCTCTGTTCACCTTTGACGTGCTTTCTATATTAAACCTCCAAGTGGACAACATACCTCACATTATATTAGAGAGCACTTTACGCACTATGATGTATGTTAGTCTGATTCCTGTACATTAATACATTTGCATTCTACAAAGCTGGGTAAAGTGAGCTCCAGGGAGGCTACATAACTGCTTTGCATCACACAGAAGGCTGGCAGGCTGCCGACTCCCAGCTCCCTTCTCTCTACTGCCTCACAAGTGGTTCCACTGGCCTCCGGGTACTTCAGCAGCATCAGTCACAGGGCCACGGTCCTGCATCCCAGCATCCTGGCCTGCTGCTATTCTGCACGATGCTTTCAAAGAGTTATGAAAGATTACAGTGTATGCACTCAGCCACCTTGAGATGGTAGAAACCTGCTCAGAGCAGCAAACTGTTTTTGGGAAGGGCTATTCATCCTACAAACAGATCCAATTTGACTGAAAGGAAGGAAGGGTGAGGGAGGGAGCCTTCCCATGGTCTTTCTCTCCAGCTCACCACCTTGGGAGGACTCTAATGGAGCCCCTGGGAGCCGACCCTGCTGACTCGGGTGTTGTGTACTCACCCACCTCAGCAGGATGTAGCCCTAGCATGCTGACTCTGCTGCTGCTATGGCTGACAGCCCCCCGTACCAGCACAGTGATGCAGCACAGGAAGCTAATGGGCTTTCATTGATTCTGCCGACAAGGCCAGTGAGTGTCATGTAGCATGAAGGAATACTGGAGCCTGGTGTGGTTTACTGAGACGCAAGGGGCCGGGTCCCTGCGTATATGTCAGCAGCCTGACAAGGGTGTCTGGGAACAGTGAGTTAGACATCTTACTGCCAGACACACTTGAGTGGAATGGACATTCCACAAATTAGAATGACTGTTCCAAGGCACACTCTTGATCCTTAGTTCCCCTCCCATGAACCTGTGGTTTAGTGATAAAATATGACGTTTGCTATAGCATGGCGGATGTCCTCCTCATCCCTAGATGGCGATCCTCAATCTTATGAACAGAGAATGAATCACCCAGGGTGCTTATTAAGAATGAAGATTTCTAGGTTCCTTCCCATAAGTCCAAAGTGGGCCTGGAACTGTGTTTTTCCCAGTTCTGCAGTGGTACTGATGCAGCGGTGTACAGAACACAGTCTAGGAGACACTAGCACAGCCCTTGTGGTTCGCTCCCACATGTTCTCTTTTGTAAGACATGTCTGAGAATTCCTTTTTAGTGGGGCTTGTAAAAATGGAGAACCACTGGCAGCAAAACACTTGGTCAGCTCCATTGGGGTGCCCTTGGGAGGTGGATGCAGAGGGGAGATAAGATCAGGAGCCCAGCTCATCCCAGAAAAGCCCACCCGATGGCACAGGCCATCACTGTTTACAGTCAGGCAGCTGCTCTCCCTGCATTTGTGCTTAGGGAAGCTTGTCAGTCTGGGCCACGTGCCAACTGGGTCATGATTCAGAAGTGCTCCAGGGTGGGAACCTCCTGCACTTCTCTCTAGGCCTGCAGAAGCCATAAATGGAGCTGAGACAGGGGAGCCCTGGGAGACAGGGAGGTAGGTGCCCAGTGGGGAGGACTCACGGCTTGGTCCGCGGATCTTGATGGGTTTACTGCTGGTCATGGACTGGGAGCACGTCTGACACACACACTCCTTCCCGCTGAAGGTCACTTTGTCTCCAATGGGGAAAGGCTTCCTGCAAGGGGGCGAGGGAGAGAGTCAATGCCTCTTCTCTGGAGGGATTCTGTGTCTGCTGGTTGCTCTGACAGCACACGTCCTCAGAGCTCTTTGGTAACACACACAGCTTGCCTTCTAGAGCACTAGATAAATTCAAGCACCGTTCATTGGGTCAGGCTGACTAAACCACTCAGTTAGGGCCAGGGCCAGAACTGGAAGCCCACTTGGGCTAGTTACATGATTTCAACATGGGGAGAGTCATGACACTTAGTTAAGCTACATTTCTTATCAGGTGAATGAAGTGGTTAGTAACTCCTCCTCGAGTTTGTTCTTTCTGGAAGGACTGTTTGCATCCCAACCTGATTTATCCCTGCACGTCTAAGAGAACTCATTAAGCTGCTGAACTTACCATCCAGGACCTTTAGAAATCCACAAACAACCTCTTCCTCCCGCAGCTTGAGTTCTCATCTATGCAGTTTGAGTCCTGCAGCTCCGAGTTCTCAAGCTCGTACATGGCCGTCCTCCCTAACTAAGTATACACTGCATCCAGTACCCCACACTGTCCATCCCACCACCCAGCTCCTCTTGCACCTGGTTTTGGACACTCGTCAATACAGACTCTGAGCATAGCCCCTGACATAGGCTGCCAGTGGCTCCATTGCCCTTGTGTTAGCAGTGTGGGATGATGGAGGGTGTCCTGGGGGCAAGAGTTGGGGAGCAGCATTTGCATAGTTCAGGCATTGACTTGTGGTAAAGGGGCATGGCATGACCTTGGGGAGGTACCACATCTCTATGGCGCTTGACAAAATTTTATACTGTATGGACCCTACTGTGCTAACCTCTGGTGGGTCTGGGAATCCAGAACCCAGGGCCCAGGTTTTAAGAGATAGAGGATGAATGAATTCCACCTCTTTCCAACTGTCATTAGTCTCAATAAAAAAACCCTTATCAGTAACTAACAAGTGGTTATTTTATGGGGAGGGTAATCCTATATAATAAGAGAAGAATATGCTAATTATCTGTTACTCTGTGAAGCGTAACAACTGACCGTGTAATGACCAGATCACGGATCTGTAGGAGGGTGGGGCATCGAACTACAAGCAGGCAGCGGAGAGCTACAGGAGGGGGCAGGGCAGCAAGCTATGAAGGTGGGAGGAGGTGAGGAGGGGGCAGGGGGAGCTACAGGAGGGCAGGGCAGCGGGTGGAGAGCTACAGGAGGGCAGCAGCGAGCTACTGGCTACAAGCTGGTGGTGGAGAGCTACAGGAGGGGGCAGGGCAGCAAGCAAGCAGGAGGTGGAGAGCTACAGGAGGGCGGCAGTGACCTACTGGCGCATGGATTCATGCTCAGGGTTACTAGTTAATCTATAAACTCCTTTCCCAGCTTAAAAATGTGTGTATATATATATATATGTGTATATATATATATACACATATATATATATATACACACACATATATGTATATATGTGTATATATATAAATAAAACATCTATATTAATATATATAAATAAAACATATAGCATATTCTTCTCTTATTATATAGGATTACCCTCCCCATATATATATGTTTTACTTATAACTTAATCAGAACAAGTCCATAACATTATAACGTATTTGTGGGCAGGATTGAGGTTTTTTACCTCCTTAATGTGGTACTTGGCATACAGTGGACCCTTAATGTACACTTACTAAGTTAACAAGTGATTGGGATGCTGGGAGTGGGAAGGAGAGAAGGAGTGAGATTTCCTTCACCTATCAGATACCCTGAGAGGCTGGATGATTATCATTATGATAATGAAAATAATAACAATAATAAAAGTGGACACAATTATGTATCAGCCACTGAGCTAAGGTCTTTGGGTGCCTCATCTCATTGATCTTCATGAAAACCCAACGAGGTTGGAATGGTTTTGATGCCCATTTTACTGATGGAGAAGCTGAGGCTTAGGGAGTGGGGTCACTTGCCAGGATCCTGGAGGAAGGCTATGCACAGATATCCCTGTAGCACAGGTAGCTGAGTGTGGGAGTGTGGCCAGATGCACGGCTTCCAAACTGAGTACTGAGGCTAAGGAACTCAGTGGTTCCTTTGGGCCTTTTGATGGGAAATGAGAGGCTGAGTGTGGGGGCTCAGGTCCTCACTATGCCTTCATTGCAGGACAAAGTAGTGTTTTACATTAGATCACATTTGACAGAAAGGGTTCAGCTGTTAAAAGGTTTGAAAACCACTGGCTATCGGATCCTTCCACCCCTGAGATTCTAGAAACCAAAGTGTCCAGCCTAAAGCCCAGGAAGCCCCAGAACTGCCCGGGAAAGACCCTTTCTTCCCTTCCCTGGGGGCTCAGCAGAGGATCCGGCCTCCGCTGGCCACCCGCTCACCTGCACAGGCTACACACGAAGCACTTGGGGTGGTAGGTGCGGCCCAGGGCGGAGATGACCTCGCCAGTGATAAAGTCCCGGCAGCTGTCGCAGCGGGTGCCATAGAGTTGCTGGTAGTCCTGGGTGCAGATGTACTCCTGGTTCTTGAAGAAGAAGCCTGACTGAGCCAGGCCGCAGCCACACACTTGAGGAAACGAGGAGGGAAAGAAGAGCAGATTGAGTCCAGGGAAGGTCTGCAAGCATGAGGGTCTTGTTGGAGACAAGGCCAGTATCTGATTTGGTCATGAGTGACCAAAGAATGGTGGCACATCGGACTCATGGGTCTGTGGGGCCAGTTTTCCTTAAAGTATGGGCTGAAGACCACTCACATCAGGATCACCTGTTGGGCTTCTTAAAATGCAGATGCTTGGGCTTGAATCAGACTCCCTAGGGCGGGGCCTGGGATCTGCATTTTAACACACTCCCCAGCTGATCTGGTGCACGCCGACTGAGACCACTGATGTTATACAATCCTCTCAACAGTGAATGAAAATTTAAGGCCATGTGGCTCATGCTATGCTACATGCTGATGTATCATGAATTTGATAAAGAATCATTCAGTTATAAATTTCTGGGGCACTTCTTCCAAGCATGACTCTGGGCTAGGTGTTTTAGGTATGGGGACCATGGACTCAATTTACAATGGCAGTGGGATGGATGATTTGAAGATTATAATCTGTCCTCATCATAGCCAAAAAGGGTGCATCTGTTTCCAGGCATGAATGATAAACACAATCCCCAAACTGTGAAGAGCTCATAATGTGTGCAGAGGAAGATCATACTGAACATAAGTCATGGTGACAGGCCATGGGCTGGTGCAGGTAGAACGTTCTGTGAGTGGGGAGGAAAAGGGAGCACAATCAGTGGGGGAGGCTTCTTGGAGGAGGCAGCTCTTAAGTTGAACTTTGAAGAACAGAATAAGCTGAAGCGTAGAGGCAGGAAGTTGCAAGTGATATTTGTGTGGAGATAGGGCTGGGGAAGGAGTGGTGTTTTCAGGGATTGGAGGGCAGTACTACATGGAAATATTGACTGGCCAGTTGGAGGAGGGCCCAGGTCTAGCTTTGTGCTATACTAAGAAGCTAGGAATGGTTTTCCCTTTAGTTTTTAAAAACATAAAGAAGTTATTTCAAAAAAACATAGACATATACAAAAGTAGAGAGAAGATGTTAATGATTCTCCATTACTGAGTTGCAAAAAGGATCAATTGTCTTGGTAGCTTTTGAATAGAGAGGCACCATGATTTTATGAGGCATTTCATTAGGTTTTGGGGGTGTCCTTTTGGACAACATGAAGATGTATACAACAGAGAATAGAAGAGTAAGTGGATATAATCATAGGTGTCTGAACAACTGAATCACACGTGACTCTTCCTCGAAAGAACTTAGAAAGGTGGGAAATGAGATTTCCTTGAGAGTGAAGTCAACACATAATGGGCAGAGCAGAAAGAGGCAAAGTTTCTTCTAAGAGATCGAATGGCTCTCAGGGCCACCAAAACTTCTGAGTGTATTGATCCAGCGAAAGCAAGGATGGGCCCTGGCTAGTTTGGCTCAGTGGATAGAGCATCGGCCTGTGGACTGAAGGTTCCCGGGTTCCATTCCGGTCAAGGGCACATGCCTAGGTGGCAGGCTCAGTCCCCACCCAGTGGGAGGTGTGCGGGGGGCATCCAATCAGTGATTCTCTCTTATCATTGATGCTTCTGTCTCTTTCTCCCTCTCCCTTCCTCTCTGAGATCAATAAAAATATATTTAAAAAAATAATAAAGCAAGAATGGGCCAGCCAGAAAGGGGCTGGTCGGCAATCAGAGGCCTCTGGAGAGTCCATTCAAACCCTCAGACCAGCTGCCTTGTTCTGAGTACATTCACCAAGCAGCTGTCTGATCGTTTGACTTTCTACATAGATTGCCTTTGGGAGAGAAGTGACTGGTTAGAGTAACATGCGCAGTGGTCGGCAAACTCATTAGTCAACAGAGCCAAATATCAACAGTACAACGATTGAAATTTCTTTTGAGAGCCAAATTTTTTAAACTTAAACTTCTTCTAATGCCACTTCTTCAAAATAGACTTGCCCAGGCCGTGGTATTTTGTGGAAGAGCCACACTCAAGGGGCCAAAGAGCCGCCTGTGGCTCGCGAGCCTCGGTTTGCCGACCACTGCACTAGAACAATGGGGAGTTACAGCTCTTGTTTACGTTAATAAACAGGCATTCTGGTTTTCTACATTGGTTTCCTGAGGATTTTATTAGCATGAGTCAACTTTCTCAAGTGTGGCCAATAGTGGGGAAACCAATGAGACAGAGTTTCCAAGGCTCTAAGTGTGAGGACCTGGCTTGGACAGGGTGACATCACCCCAGTAAATACCACCCCATCTTGAATAAGGAAAGTTGTTCTGCAAAAGCAGCCAGGTTAAAATAGGAGCGAATTCCAGGTGGATGCCAGAAATATTTCGCAAGTGTTTGTTCACCTTGCAGGCCAGAGGCAGGCTTTCAGGGCCAGGATGAGTGAGGAGGGCAGCCCCAGATGTTACAGCACCAGGGGGCCAGTGCAGCACAGCAGGAGACATAGTGGTCTGGGAGTCAGGCCCCCTGGGCTTTGGTCTTGTCCTGCCACTAACTCTCTGAGTGACAATGAACTTGGCCCTCTCTTGTCTGGGGCCTCAGTTTACTTATATGTAAAATGACCTGAGCTTTTCTTTGACTACCATCCTGTGAGTCCAGGGAGAAGGAGAGCTTCCTTTAGGGCTCACGATCAGCCTCAACATTTTAAACTCGGTGTGAGGTAGAGCTGGAGGCCCTGAAGCCCAACCCTGTGGAGAAGCAGGGTGAGTGGGTGGAAGTGGTGGTAAAGGTGAGAGGTGGGGGAGGGTTCTTCTTCCATCAGTCTTCATGAAAATTCATCATATCAAACAATGCCGGGCCTGGAGGGCAGGCAAGGCCAGAGTACAGGCTGTTCTGAGGTATGCAGGTGGCCGATCAATTGACTTCATGGCTGTGGAATTAGTTAGGTCATGGCTTACGACCTCATTGGAAACAGCTCCTGTTTTTTCCCTTCTTTTCTCTCTTTTGTTTCCCCTGTCAACTCCACCCCCAGAGTCACCTCTCCCAGTGGAGAAAACCAGAAGGCCACAAGAAAACTTAGAACAATGAGTTCCTTCTTTTCCCCCAAGGAGCTAAAGGAGGAAGTTTTTGGTAGAAAGGATGCTAAGCCTGATAAGAATCTCAGGGGCTCCTGGAAGTACAGTGGGGAACATGGGGATGGAAGGCGAGCTGGCCCACGACAGGTGTCTCTGGGGAGGCCCCACAGAGGGTCTGTAGTGCAGAACTGATGTGGAATCAGCATACCCAGGAAAGTCATTATTCCGAGAATCAAAAATATAAAATCTTGCCCTGGCCCGTTTGGCTCAGTGGATAGAGCGTCAGCCTGCGGACTGAAGAGTCCCAGGTTCGATTCTGGTGAAGGGCACATGCCTGGGTTGTGGGCCGATTCCCAGTGTGGGCCTGCAGGAGGCAGCCAATCAATGATTCTCTCTCATCATTGATGTTTCTATCCCTCTCTCCCTCTTCCTTCCTCTCTGAAATCAATAAAAATATATTTTAAATATATATATATATATATATATATATATATATATATATAATCTTAATTTTAAAGAGAAGCAGCTCAAATGCTTTGCCAATGGGCAGAATATGAAAAAATTGAGAATGAATGCTCTCTGGAAATACAGAGCCTAGAAGGAGGACTTGCACACAGCCTGGGCACGTTTCAGTGGAAAATGTACTGTTTCGTGGATCACTGCCCATGTTCCTATTCTACCACTCAGATGTGACTTTGAAAAAGTTGCCTCACCTCTCTGGAGCTCAGTTGCCTCATTTGTAAAATGAGGTGGTTAGGTGGTAACCGAGGACACATCCAGATCTGAGAGTCCAGGATTCTGGCATATAATTCTGTTGATTTTCAACTTTTCAAACAAGACTGAGTTTTATGAAATTTCAAAATCAAAGCATTAGAATGGCCCCTGAGGGTGATCTAGCTCATTACTTAAAATATTTAAATTATGAAATACATTATGCATGCAGAAAATGTATAAAATATGTATGTACCATTTAAAGAAGAAAAATAAAATTCACTCCTAGGTATCTGCTGCCAAGTTTACGAAATAGAGCATTACCAGCACCTTGGGAGCCTATTTGCCTCCCCCTAAAGCATCCCTTTCCCACATTATCCCAAAATGTATGTTGTTCCCTTGCTTTTCTTTAGTTTCACCACCTGTGATGTATCCACAAACAATATAGGGTGCATTATGGATAGACATTTTGATACAAATTTTATTCTCTTCTACCCAGTGCCAAAGTTGGTACAGCTGTGTCTCAGTATTGTCTCCTTCTCCACAGCCAGTTTATTTCTCATCCATCTAGACCTTGAGAGTAAGACCTTTGGAAGGGGAAATCTCAGGTGTCCTATTAGATTCCTGCTTTGGCCAGGCTCCAGGCTTCGCCTCCTGCTCTCCATGATCCACATAGCCATCAAGGTAAAAGCTCAAGGTCTCCCACGTTTAGCATAAACCGTCAGGATTAAATCTGGCATTGGCAGTCCCAGCAGGATTTCTGCTTTTATTTTTGCTTCTCACCTCTTCCTTTCATGTCAGCACAGTAGTGTGTATTAAAAAAGTTGTAAAAGAAATTCATAGAGATTTTAGATTTTTCAAATGAGAAGGTTATTTAGTGTACTAATCCCTGGAAACAAAATTCTCTCATTTGTTTCATCTCTAACTAAGCAAGTTGACATTGAAAATAATACTCTTTTCTTCCTCCTTAAAGTCCTCATTAAAAAAGATTCTACCACCTCCCTGTGATAGATGTCAAAATGGCCAAATTCTTCCCTTCTCTGCATTCACACCCTAGAAATCTGATCTGCAGATCCACCCAGAAAAGGCAACGTTTATTTCTCAGTGATCTTTTTTTTTTTTTTACAGATTTACTTATGTATTATTATTGTTTTCCTACTAGTTAACAAAATTATACAGGTTTCAGGTGCACAATTCTACAACACATCATCTGTACATTGTATTGTGTATTCACCACCCCAAGTCAATTCTCTGTTCATTACCATTTACTCTCCCCCGCAGCCCCCTTCCTTATCCACCTCCCTTTTCCCCTCCCCCCAGTATTTCTCCATAATCTTGAATCTGGGTTGGACATTTGACTTGCTTTAGCCAATGGGACATTAAAAAGTGTGACAGAAGCTGAGGCTTGAAAAGGTCTTGCTGATTGCACTTGAATTCTGAGACCACCATGCGAATGAGTCCAAGCCAAGCAGCTGGAGGATGAGGAGCCATATGGAGCCACTCAGGTCAACAGCCTGCCAAACACAGCCAGCTGACCCACCACGTCATCATGATGAGGCAGGTAGAGATAAGCAGAGCCAGCTCAGACTGAAGGAGCTGCCCAGTTAACCCAGAGAATCATGAGCTAAAACAGTGATGGCGAACCTATGACACGCGTGTCAGCACTGACACGTGTAGCCATTTCTATGACACGCGGCCGCTGAGGCAGCCGCATGCCGAGGATGAAACATTTGCAAAATAATCTTTTTTCCTTAAAGTGACACACTACCTGAGTTATGCTCAGTTTTTTGGCGAAGTTTGACACACCAGGCTCAAAAGGTTGCCCATCACTGAGCTAAAAGATTGTTTTAAACAACTGAATTTTGGCATAAATAAAAGACAACAGATACATTCTCTTAAGACTGTAATTGCAGAGTCATAGCTCAAACCTCCTTATAACAATTCTATTATCTTTGTCCTACCTCAATTTCTGGTGATATAAAAATGGTCACTCACCAAGATACTCTTGCAGGTCAACTTGCATTAAAGGGGTTTGCAAATTCTCAATATAAAATTTAAATCACATCAATTAAAATACACCCCATTTATGCTTCCATAAACAAATTGGGGAATATTTAATTTGTTTGCTCAGTGCTGAATTCAGTTAGATCCCAAGGAAAGAAATCCAGGATTTTCCTCAGTGGCAGGGGAAGTCAGTCTCAGATAGACGAGGCTGAGGTTGGAAGCAGTTACCAGAATGAAAAGATCTGGAGGTTTTAATTGACCTTAAATTCAATATACATCAATGGTGTGGAGTGACTCCTCAGGAAGTATCAGTCACATTAATGCAGTTCTTCACACTGTCATAGAATAAATGTTCACCTCAGAGCCATGTTGAATTTTAGCTAGGACAGCTTGCTTTTTATTTATTTATTTTTTTAAATATATTTTTTTAATTGATTTTTTACAGAGAGGAAGGGAGAGGGAGAGAGAGTCAGAAACATCGATGAGAGAGAAACATCGATCAGCTGCCTCCTGCACACCCCTACTGGGGATGTGCCTGCAACCAAGGTACATGCCCTTGACTGGAATCAAACCCGGGACCCTTCAATCCACAGGCCGATGCTCTATCCATTGAGCCAAGCTGGTTAGGGCTAGGACAGCTTGCTTTTTCATTCACTTTCAAATGGATTTTTAGGCACAGGGCAGGACTTTTTTAACAGGTGTAAGGTAAGCTTGCAGGATTGCCGTTTTCCTTCTGGGTCAGCACTATCATTCTGGGGTCACCAGGCTCCCTCTCTCTCCCATATCCCAGCACTTCCCACCCCCTACCCTCCCTCTTCACTCCATACTGCTTAAGGGAGAATTATCATAACAGGCTCCAGGGAAGTCTCTTTAGGTCGGTCTCTCTCTCTCTCTCTCTCTTTCTCTCTCTCTCTCTCTCTCTCTCTCCTGTGTTTGTTTTGCCTACCTCTGTGGCATGTCCCTGGGATGGGAGCAGGGCCAGGAATCTGAGAAGGAATCTGAGAAGGAAGCTGGGAAATTGGGCCTCCTACCTTGACAGGTGAAGCATCTGATGTGGAAGTGGTTATTGTGGACTCGAACCACTTCCCCTTTGCAGGTGTCTCCACATCGGTAGCACTGGATGGCATTGGAGCTGCCCCGGGGATTGTAAGGATTCTGCTGATAAGGAACTGTGGGAAGAAACAAAGTGATCACCATCCATAAGGCTCTCATTCTTTACAAAGTCTGCCATAAGACATCATTATAATCTTAACTGGAAGAAAAAGCAGAAAGGGTGCAAATGCTGAGCAAAGTACCTTCAATACACCATCAGGCTGAATATGCCATCTCAGGCATCATTAGAAGGGGAGTGGCATTAAGATTGGAGTCCATAAATCTCCTTAGGCAGGCAGAGACCCAGGCATGAGTGAGCATAAACTTTTCTTGCAATGAAAGAGGCCAGATTCACAAATGAAGAAAAATAAAAGGGAAGTAGAGTATTTTAAGTTAAATAATCCAGAAATACCATTTTTAGGGTGATCTCTGGGCCCCAAACTTCTCAAAGGGAATTTAGGGCTTGCAGTTGACTCAAGGGTCACAAAGAAATGGGTGGCTGACAACGGGCCTTTTCGTTAAGCAAGTTACATCCCCTCTTGTACCTCGGTTTTCACATCTAGAAAATGGGTGTGGTCAATGGTAGCACAGACTTTCTATAAAAGAGGCACAAAAGGAAGCAGTCTAGTTGGAAGGAGGTTGACAAGGGGACTCATCTTAAAGATGCCTTTGAACAGCACTTTCCATAACATTGAGAAAATGTCAAAAGTGCATAATTGAGAAAAAAGAGGTGGTGGAGATTTGAAGGGGCTGAAGTCACTGGGGGTTGGAGCTCAGTGGGCGGCATTTAACGGCGTTCAAGAGCTCTACTAGCCTATCAGGTCTGTTGTTCTCTTGCTTTGGCCTTCTCATGGCTACTTTTCTAAATCTCCCTTCCCTGATGTATACTTTGCTTGACCATTCTAAAATCTGCTCTCCTGAGATTTAATCACAGTAGGCACTTGCCTAGAACTCAAAGAATCAGGGTTGGGAGGGATATTAGCAGCTGTCTGTTCCAACCTCATTATGTGTAAACTGTTGGAATAACTGTGCTAGTGAGGAACCAAGTTTTCTCTTCTATAGGAAGACCCCAGTGGCACCATGAAAGAATCACTGTTACTTCATTCTCTCTCAAAGTGGAAAAGTCCCAAAACTTCTGCTCATTCTCTATTAGGGCAAGGCTCACTCTTGTCCTGGCTATAAAGATGATCTGATTGAAGGGAAATTGGTGTCTCTTTAAAATTAATTAATAGAAAAGCAAAGGCTATTTATTCAAAGGTCGCTATAGTAAGGGAGTCAGCCCCCATCACTGGCCTTTTGGTAGAGACTCAAAGGCAGGCAGAGAAGTGGGAAAACTTTCTGGTGGGAAAGGGAAAGATCCAGGTTTTCCTGACTGGTGGCTGGGGGCCTGGGGAAGTTCTAGGAGGCAAAGTAGAAGTAGGGTGTCCTATGTGACTGGTTAGGGGTACACATTTGACTCTCTCTAGTTGGTCCTAAGTTGGAAGCAGGGACAAAAATTAGGGATGAGATCTGGGTGCTTCACTGATTTTTTTTTTTGCATTCAATATTATATTCATTTCAGATGTACAGAAAACTGTTTTGATATTTATATAATTTACAAAGTGATCCCCCTGATAATTCTGATACCCACCTGGCAATACGTAATTTGCAATAGTATTGACTATATTCCTTATGCTGTACTTTACATCCCCGTGACTATTTTGTTGCTACCAAATTTGTACTTCTCAATCCCTTCTTGGTGTCTATCATTTAGACATGTTGACTTACTGGCTAAACTCTGAATAAGCATATTATAAGTTACTCTGATTCACAGGAACCTTGAACTGCCAAGGAACTTAGAGATCACCTAGTTCAGGGGTTCTGTACCTAGTGTGATAGTTGTTATGTCTGTTCACTGAAATTTGAATCTGTTATTCTAGGCACATGAAAGATTGTACATGATGACTTGCTTGGCAATGAAATGTAAATGGAAGTTGCATGTCACTTCTAATCAAAAGCCCTATGTGCCACTATGTGATCTGCCATGTTGCATTCCCCATAGCCCAGCATCCAATGATACCCCAGTTGGTGTGTAGGGACATGTCAGCTTAGATCCCTGATTTAGCAGTCTAATCCATGATGATCAACTACCAAGAGCAAGGAAACATTTTTGTGGTTATAGCCTATAAGATTTTTTGTTGCTGCAGCATATCCTGACTAATAAACCTGGGTTTAATACTTCTTGCTAATTAAATATAAAATTTGGTGTCATGTACATTTTCCTATAGCTTTCTTCAGATTTTCAAAGATTATTTCCGTAACCCACCCTCCTCTTTTTAAAGACATAGAACAGGAAAGCAGGACTCTTGATTATCTTCTACTTAAAGGGATCCTGAATCATACCTGTTCTGTAGGGCAAAGAGCTACTTCCTTAGCCCTGATGGTTGCTTCTGATAACTTTGCTATCTGAGGTGAGAGAATAATACCTTCACAGTCTTTCTTTCATGGAATCCATGCCCCTTAGTCAACTCTTTTTCCTGTTTTTAATTTAAGACACAAATTAAATGAGTTAGCTAGTTAACTAAATCACAAGTTAACTTATTAAGTGGATTAATACAATAAAGCATATCAAAAAGTACATCATGACCATCATATTCTCCCCACAGCTCAGTGCAATTCTTCCTTCCTCCCCAGAATGTCCATAAACATTCTCTTTAGTCCTATCTCCTTTTCTTCTCCTGTTCCATATCCTTGGAAAATATTTCATTCTCCCCTCTGTCCCTAGTTTGTGAAAAAAATATGACCTTGTTTATATGAGCAGTGTGGTGATCTGCTATTGCTGAGGGAAACAAAGCTACAAGTCTGAAAATAACAACAAATAGTATAATCATCCCCAATGATCAGAGCTCTAGAAATATCCACAAGTCTCTCCAGAATCACTGCACAAATTTTCATCTACCTCTTCTAACTTATCTTATTTCTCAAGAACCAACTTACAAGATCAATTAGGTATTTCCTGATTTGATTTTCTGGGGAAATTAATTTGTGATCATGGTCTTCAGTAATAACCCAGTCTTTGAACAACTCAGATAAAAAGGCAAAAAATCAGGGTGAGGGGATGGATTGGGAAAATGGGCTTTCTGGGGCCATTTACTGATGGTGCCCACCGCCTTGACTTTGTTGCATCTCTCAGAATGAGGTTACTGCTTTGGTGATGCTGACTGTGGCTGGACATCCCCAACTGTCTGAATTTTGTACAAAGTCCCATGAACAGAAATGCATTCATCGCTGGTGTGAGTTCTTCCAGATTGCTGATGTAAGCTGTGATTATAAAAGGGCAGCAGTGTAGCAAGATTTGAGCTTTAAGATGTGTGAAGACCTTTCCTTATCCAGACAGTACCGATAGAACTCTGGTGGTCCAGGGAAGCTATGCCACATCTGATCCTGGAAGCCACCTCATTTCCAGTAAGATTTTGTATCCTTGGCTAATTAAATCAGCAACCTAATCTTATTCTCTGTGTGTGGAGGTATGTATGGAGGATATCTCTCTTCCCACAGATCTATAACCCCCTATCCTAAAACACTAACATTTTATTGTTGATTTTCTGCTGCTGGTTATTATTTCTACTGATTTTTAAAAAAATTTTCAGTACTTTTTTAAAAATTTATTTATTGATTAAGGTATTACATATTTGTCCTCATCCCCCCATTCCCATCCCAAACCCCTCCCCACGCATGCCCCCACCCCCCTGTTGTCTGTGACCACCAGTTAGGCTCATATGCATGCACACAAGTCCTTTGGTTGATCTCTCCCCTCCACCCCCACCCTCCCCTCCCCTCCCTCTGAGGCCTGACAGTCTGATCGATGCTTCCCTGTCTCCGGGTCTGTTTTTGTTCATCAGTTTATGTTGTTCATTATTTCCTATAGATGAGTGAGATCATGTGATACTAGAAATACACATATAAGAACAGAAAATGAGACAAGCAATAATGGTTATGCTGAGAGGCAAATGAATCAGTCTGTAGTGAGTTTCTTTCTGGGCCAACAGTTCTTCTGAGTCCCAATTTCAATGTCAAACAGTTCCTTATGTGTACATGTCAGCAATGATATTTCAGTTCTGGATGGTGGACAAATGGTGGTAATGCAGGTCCAACCCTCTCAGAAAGTCACATGATTTATAACATTTGTCTTATGGCAAATGTCTTTTTTTATTCTAAATTGACTTACACATGAATTTTTGAACTGCTTCATGTGTTAGGAACTATCCTTGAGAGCAAGGTTTGAGAGCAGCCACGGCCTCAAAGGACATTAGCTCTTCTTACTTGTGAAATAATCTACAAAGTTAAAAAGTTTAGACACATAAGTCATGTGATGTTTCTGACATGTGTGCAGGGAATTTCTGGCTTCTGTTTAATGTTATTTTGTGAATTAAGGGCACATGGGAGAGACATTCCCAGTTACTAGTCCTTAAGCAGTGCTGGCCAATAGAACTTCCCGAGTTATGGAAACAAATGTTCTATATCTATGTTGTCTAATATAATAATCGCTAGCCCTATGTGGCCATTGGGCACTTGAAATATAGCCAGTGTTACTGAGGTACTTAATCTTAAATTACATTAAATCTTAATTAATATAAACTTACATTTAAATAGCCACAGGTGGCTAGTGGCTGCCATAGTAGAAACTGAAGCCTCATAGCATCACAAATGGTATACCAGGCATTGAGAGGGGACAGTACCTGAAACCTGGTTGAATTCTATTTATATAAAAATAACATGTGCAAATTAATTCAGGAATACTACCAGACTTAAATCATGTTTTATTTTTTTGTGTTTTTTTTTTTAATCCCTGAAGAGTTTTAAAGATGTATTTAAAAAATAATTTGCAGTAGGAACCAATTACACACACATTCACCCATCCTGAATTTGATTTGGAAACAAAAGATTCTGAGCAGTGAAATAAATACTGATTTAAAAAAAAGAAAAATCACAGATTTTCAGGCACTACAGGAGTGAACAATCTTAATCTTTCCAAAAATAAAAGCAAGAAAAATCAGTTGGCGATGGCTGTCAGTATAATATTTTAAGACAGGAAATTAGCTAGTCAATGCCTATGAGATTAAAAATTAAGGGTCTGAAACACTAAGTCCTCTTTTATACACATACCAAGTCTTTAGCGTTCTAAAAGCAAATACAGTTTAATTCCATAATTAAATTTGCGAGTAAAGCTTTTCCCAAATGTTACAAAGATAATTTAAAATTGTTGGAACACAACAGATTTGAAGGGGAGGGGCGATGGCCTCCTGGTGAGGTAAAAGGAGCGTGTGTTGAACAATCCAGCATCCAGTTCCCTCACCTGGCTGTTCCCCTTCACCCTGTTCTTCATCTCCTGTGTTTCTCTCTCATAGACAGAGCTGGGGGAAACCTGGGTTCTAATTCCCTCTCTGCTGATACCTAGCTTTATAATCGTGGGCAAATCATCTAAATTCTCCTGGCCTCAATTCCCTCTGTAGTCACTAAGGAGCTTGGACACAATGATTTATAAAATGCCCTCCAATTAAAAAAATGGAACCAGAAGCATGAATATATGGAACAGACTGGCCAGTGCCCAAGGGGAGGGGATGGGGATGACTGGATAAAGAAGGTAAAGGAAGTAGCTAAAGAACAAATATGCATAACCCATGGACACGGACAATAATTTGGTAAAAGCCAAGGAAGGGGGAAGTGGGGGAGGTTGGAGGTGGGCAAATGGGGGAGAGAGAGAAAGGGGACTCCTACAACGTCAACATTAAAATTAAAAATAGGGGGATAAGAAGAGATAAACCAAAGAACTTATCCTATATAATAAAGAGGTAATATGCAAATTGACCCTCACACCCTCACATCACAAGATGGCCACCCCATGTCATCATAAGATGCCTGCCCCCACGTAATCACAAGATGGCCACCCCCACATCCTCACAAGATGGCCACCCCCACATTGTCACAAGATGGCTGGCAGGGGAGGGCAGTTGGGGGCAACCAGGCCTGAAGGGGAGGGCAGTTAGGGGTGAATGGGCCAGCAGGGGATCAGTTAGGTGTCAATCAGGCCGGCAGGGGAGCGGTTAGGGAGCTATCAGGCTGGCAGGCAGAGTGGTTAGGGGCAATCAGGCAGCCAGGCAGGCGAGTGGTTAGGAGCCAGCAGTCCCGGATTGTGAGAGGGATGTCCCCCGAGGGGTCCCAGATTGGAGAGGGTGCAGGCTGGGCTAAGGGACACCCCCCCCCTCATTGCACGAATTTCTTGCACCGGGCCTCTAATATACTTATATACATAACCCATGGACATGGGTAATAGGGTAGTGAAGACCTGGGTGGGAGGTAGGGATTGGATGGAGGGGAGGAAGGGGAGGAAATGGGAGATATCTGTAATACTATCAACAATCAAAATATATTAAAAATAAAAACAGATAAGTAAAGATAACATCACCCATTTATAAATTCATATGCAACACATCCCTAGTGTTTTCTGATCAGCATAAGGTATTTGTTAATCTTACCTGAATTTTACTAGTGTTTTTAATAATAAATACCTATGTACAAACAAAAAAAATTGATTCTGGCTCTGTGAGTCCTTTTCTGTACTTCTTTCTCTCCCTCCACACTCTCTTCTTACCACTAACTGGTCTCACTTTTAAATGGTGTTGTATGTTATCAGACTTATTAGTCACTTTTAAAAGCAGATAATGGCATGCTTCCTCTCTCATAAAAACATGACCTAAGTTACGTTCTCTTTACTAATGTGATGCCTGCACAATACTTTTCCTCCCTGGAGGGTCACTTGACCTTGTAAATGAAAGTGTTCCCACATTCTAATAGAGTCATCTTTAAAATAGTCTTTAAAAGGTAGAAGCACCTATGTTATGCTGGGGTATAATTAAAAGAGTGACAAAACTGACTTGGAGACAGTATAACAACTGTGAATAATTGGCTGGAAGTGTAATAAAAACTGTGGGGCTTCTGGTTGAACCGTGAAACATCAAGCAGAGAATGAACCGATTCAGCAATGAGCTCGCAGCCGCCCGGGGCCCAGGAAAACAAGTGGGTGCAGCAGCTGTCATGTCAGCTTCCCCACCACTTCATTAGAGCCCAAGTACCCTGGGTGTGTTCACAGGGATGCGATAAACACGGAGGAGAAGACCCCAGTGCGGATCGAGGCACCTCACAGGTAGAAAGCTGTCTGCCTGAAGGTTAGGGTGGGGTCTGTACATAAGAGTATGTGGTCGTTACCAATAGGGACCTTGCGTTTGATTTTGGAGTTGAATCATGACACTGGTCCTGTTTGCTGGGATAAGACCACAGAGATGTGGGACCCTGCACTGAAAGCGGGGAGAAGCACAGGCACACAGGTTAATGGTGTGGATGCTGGAGTCAGGAGCGCTGGGTTTGTGTTCCCCTCCTGCCCCTTGCTGGTCACGTGACCTTGAGCAAGTTAAGTGTGTGGCACCCATCTCAGTTCGCTCCCGTCTAGAGTGGGAATAACTCAGGCCATTTGTGAGTATTACATTACTTAGATTACATAAAAGTGCTTAGTACACTACTTGGCATGTAGCTTGGGCTTAAATATTAGCAGTAATTAAGTGAAAGGATCTCTGAAGCTGTGCATTCCTACTTGTAATCCAGTAGAGGAATTCTTTCTAAATGATCCCCATCGCTTGCCACTGAGCTTGGCTCGAACGTTGTCAAATCCAGTTTTGAAGCAGTCCAACTTGGGCAAAGGTTTTCTGGTTTTCCCTCCTTGGTGGTTGTCGAGAAAAAAACAACCCTTGGCTGCAGCCCATTCGCCACCTTAAGTAACCTCTGCTTTCTTCCCCATCTCTGAGTGCTTTCTGTTTATGGGTTTCTGTAGGCCACAGAGGTGGGTGGCTGACATGCTTCTGATGTATCCTGCAGAGGAATGTGTGAATTGGGTGTTTCCTGTTGTGGGAATGAGAGGCTATGATTTATGTTATCCTGGGGCGGTGTATTTTGGGCACATCTGCTGCTTCCAGGAGGACATGTTCGAGTGTTTGTTGTGTGTGCTTGCTTATACTAAGTGAGCAATCTGTTTTCTGAAAACTCCGGTAGGGAGACTGTGAGAGCTGCTTTTGGTCACCCCTAAGGGTCATGCACGTGTCATCTTGTGTCATTACATCTGTGTTCATCCAGTGAATACCTGGAAACCAGACTTCTAGAGCAGCGGGGGACTGGGAGGTTATCTACACACTAGACTGTGATCAACACGAGGGCAGGAACCATTTCTGTCATGTTTGCTGCTGTACCCTTAGTACCAGGCATTGAATAAGTGTTCAGTAAATAACAGAATAAGTAACAGAATGAATAAAATGAGTCCAATGGTTTCACTTCACAAATGAGACAGCTGAGGCCCAGAAGAGAGAAGGGATTCATCTGAGCTCACACCGCAATTTCTGCTTCCCTCAGTGCAGGGGGGTACCCTTTCTGGGACAACAGAATGAAAAACAAGGCAAACCTAGAGGGTGAGCTGGGCTGGTACAGAGCCCCAGGGTCATGGAAAGGTGGAGAGAGAATTCATAAAAGATGACATCACCATAGGGGAGCCATGCTGAGGTTTAGCATTAGAATAGCTGGGGTTTCAGGATTCAGGATTCAGAAGCATAGCAGAGTTTAAGGAGAATGAGAAATCAGAGGGGTAAATGCATAAGGAAAGGTCTGGCAGGATAAGACATAGCATTTAGAGTGTGGTTACTCCGTCAGGAACTGTGCTAAGCAATTTACATATGTCATCTCATTGAATTTTCATAACTCATGAGGGGATATTATTATTTCCCTCTTTTTACAGATGAGGAAACTAAGGCCCAGCAAGCTGAGGTCACTTGTCCAAGGTCACAGTTAGTCAATGGCAGAGGTAGGATCTGAACCCAGGCAGTGTGACTCTGGCACCTGTGTTCTCCCCACTAAGCTCTATTGCCTGCCACACAAAATTGCCAACAGTGGTTACCTCTGGGGAGGAAGTGGGCTTGGGGAGGCTAAAAGGGTATCTAATTTTTCTGCCAACAGTAATCATCCATCCATTATTCAACTGATTACAAAGATGTGTATATATATATTTCACAAAGACATAAGAACAACAGTGGAGGGTACTAGAGTCCAGACCAGGAAACAGCATCTATGGCAGATGATGAAGAAGCAGGGATGGCTGCCCCCCAGGCCCAGCCTTGAGCAGCTTCCCTGGCTCCGGCAGGTACAGCCCGACAGGTGTGTGTGCCTGGCCCCTGGGAGGCAGGCTCTGCAGGTGCTGGCAGCTGCAGCAAAGCAGAGGTCGGAACACCCTAGGAATCCCCAGGTCCTTGCACAGATGGTCCCAGCCTGGCCACAGTTTCCCGTGTCAGCAGGTCAGTAACACAGTCTGTCACCCCAAGACGGTATTGTGAAACCTTTGCTGCAACAGAAACTCCTCCACAGCCTCTCTGCCAGGCTCATCCGCCTGTTCCACGGTCATGGCGTGTGGTTGGCAACATGGCTCACGCTGCCTTCTCCAGAAATGTGTTGTCAGGACATGTGTCAGAGCCGCATGCGCTTGGCCGGGCCGGCTGCTCCTGCCTGACAGCCAGCTGCCACGCTACAGTTCTAGCAGGATGGATCTGGGCCAGACCCAACGGGCCCTCTCCACAGCGGTGTCACAGGCGAGGAAGCCCGAGGCGCCTCCCGTGACAGCAGTGACGTACCCTCACTTGTATGAAGTCACCTGATAACATGGGAACTGCATTTTGTCATTCCTTTTGCAAATTCAGAAAGTTGTCCAGCTATAATGTCCCAGAGTTAACTTTTCACTTATTTCTATAATAATCTCCTGATTGTAAAAGAAAAACCCCAAACCTCATTTCTTTCTTACAACTCAACTAGGTTTCTATTTCAAGACAAGCAGAAACACAGTTTCCGCCAGTCCCCCCACCTCCACCCCCACCCCTGCCCCACCCCTCTGCTGCTCGCTGGGGTTGTGTTGGCTCAGGGCCTCTTTCTAAGGACTCCAAAGATCCGAGTCTCATTTCTTCCCCGAGGCTGTCCTCCCCACCCCTGGGCCAGGAATCCTTCTGTTAGCTGGGGGAGAAGGAGCCCTTTCTGCCTCCTCTAACGGAGGCTGTCTCTAGAATCTTTAGCTTTGTAATAAATCCTTCCTGTTCTGAGGGCACAGACTTTTGAAACTCAAAAGCCAGGAAGAGACTCCTCTTGTCTCTGGCTTCTGCTGCCCATCCCAGCCCCGAGGCCTCACTCACTGAATAGAGGGAAGGCGGCAACCAGGGTGGGCAAGGGAAATACCAGTTACCAGTGAGCATCTCAAAAATATCATCTCGCCACGCTTGGCCAAGGGTTTTAAAAGTAAGATATGCAAGAGTGCTGTGCAAGAGTGGCTGAGGAATAGACAAGATCTGGTGGAGAAGGGAAAATCCCCAGGGCATTCTCTTGTCACTCTCTGTCCCTCACTGCCTTCCCCAAGCCCCCACTCAGGGACACGGAGGAGCTGTAAAAATAGCTCAAAACAGCTAACGTGAATTGGGCAATGACTACGTGCCAGGCCCTGTGCTAAGTGCTTCGTACCTATCTCCTCATTTAATTCTTACAACAACTGCACGAGACAGAGACGATATGATCCCTACTTTAAAGATGGAGCAGCTGAGCCACAGAGAGGTTAGTTCATTTGCCTGAAGTCACACACGTGTAAATGCTAGAGCTAGTGTTCAGACAGGCATCAGTAGGTCTAGGACAGTGATGGCGAACCTATGACACGCGTGTCAGCACTGACACGCATAGCCATTTTGATGACACGCGGCCGCTGAGGCGGCCACGTGCCGAGGATGAAACATTTGCTGCTCCTGAGGATGAAACATTTGCGACTAGAGTCTTGGAGTTAGTTTTTTCCTCAAAGTGACACACTACCCGAGTTATGCTCAGTTTTTTGGCGAAGTTTGACACACCAAGAGCTTATCCCTCAAAAGGTTGCCCATCACTGGTCTAGGAGAAGCTCAGTTCTCTCTCCTCCCTCTCCTCTCCTCGGGGGGCCTTCCCAGGAGAGCCTCCTCCTGCCCAGTGTGGCTGAGGGGAAAGGGGGACCTGCCCATGCACCCCCAGCGGGGAGACCAGGGCTGCCTTGCACTGGAGCCTCGTGGCACCCTCCCCAGCATCTCTATAGCTTATCTGAAAAATACTATTTGGGTTTCGTCTGGGGTCCTGGAAACCATGTTGGAAATAGAGGAACTCCAGGAAGCCAGCGATTGTCTTCGTGCTATGAGTGACTCAGCCCCTTGGCCTCTGAGCCAGAGGTTTTAATACTTACACAATGTTTGCTTCCTGAGGCCCTGGCAGGCCATCAAGCCCTGATATATTGTGGGAAACCCAAGATCATCAGCTGCCACCAGGCTCCCCTGGACTTGCAGGTTTTCAGTATCAGAGTGGAGGGCATATAGCAAACATCTCGTCTGGAGGTTTCCACTTTTTTTTTTTTAAGCTTTGAACCCTTTCTTGAAATGAAGACGTGGCCTCTAGGTTATATTGATTCCACTGCAAACTCTGCATGGAATGCACACATGATGACCTGGTGCGCATTCAGGGAAATCCCCTCGACCGGGGCTGCTTCCATTGGATGTGGCTCCCAGACATGCTTTATTTGGGCGGCCTGGTGTTTGTTTTTAAACCCTTCCAGATCACCATGGTTCCTACCTCTTCCTTTGGCCTCACCCCTGGCCGGCTTCCCTCCTGCACTGCCAGGTGCTTGCAGGCACTGGCGTTGTGATCCCGCCTAGAGCTGAAGAGCAGCTGTGACTGCAGTGGGTAGGGCCTGGCATGTCACCTACTTGTGACTCCCTCGTTCCCCCAGGTAGTGATCAAGGTACCTTCTGCCCCTTGTCATCCACATTCCTGCCTTTATAGATGTAGCCCTGAGGCTTGGTGAGGGGAGGCACTTGCTCAGGGTCCCATCATGCTGGCCACACCAGGACCAGCAGGAAAATACCTTCTTTTCAGATCAGGGATAGTGTGCCTAAGGACAGGCTAAAGTGAGGTGTAGGTCACACATGTCAGGGAATTCTCAAAGCCACCCTAAGCAGCCTCAGTTCTCAGAGGGCAGAGGTTTCCTGGAAGCGTCCTCTCTGGTGTCTGAAGAGCTTATCCCATTGCTCAAAGTTCTACAAGGGCTTTTTTTGATGGCCTCTGCAGTCATCCTCTCACCAGACGCTCCTACAGTGTGACTACAGCACACTAGAGGCTCCCCTCATAGAAATCTGACCCGATAGCCAGGCCCATGGCTGATGGGATAGCTTGCCATCATTCCACTGCATACCATCTTCCCCTCCCTCCCTCCCTCCCTCCCTCCCTCCCTCCCTCCCTCCCTCCCTCCCTCCCTCCTTCCCTCTCTCCTTCCCTCCTTTCCTCCTTCCTTCCCTCTTCCCCTTCCTCTTTCCCTCTCTCCCTTCTTCCCTCCCTTTTTCCCTTCCTCCTTTCTTCCTTACCTACCTCCCTTCTTCTTCTTTTTTTTCCCCCCTTCCTCCTCAGTCCTACTAGGATTTCTATTAATATCTGGTTCTTTCTTCTCATCTTTTTACTCTGCCATTAACTTTTGGTGAGGTCTCTGGCTGGTCACTTCCCATTTTGGGGTCATTGTGATCTCTCAGTTTCCTTTCCAATCCAACATTCTATGCATTTTAAGCACAGTTTCAATACAGAATACTTTCAGGGGCCAGGCAGGTAACGTCAGTGGAAAATCGACCCACAGGGACCAAACTGGCAGGACTGGCCTACTTAAAGGAGAAGAAGCTCCTGGGTACCAGAGGATTATTACACCTCAGGGTCACAAAAAGAGCTGTGTGTGTGTGTGTGTGTGTGGGGGGGGGGGGCTGGATTCTGCCCATGGGCCACCAGTTTGGGATTGCTGCATCCAGACAGATAGATGACCACAAAGTCACTTCCAATTACCATCTGCAAGAAGTCACATGTTCACCACATGCCTGTAGGACCTAGAGGAACAGAATATTCCCGAAATGAGGCCATGCAGAGCCCCAGGCTGGAGAAGAGAGCACCCTATAAACAGGTCACTCTCAAGGTCTCGGTGACATTACTCAGGGACAAGCAGAGGTTTTCAAACTTTTTGGGGGACTATAACTCACTAGAAGAAATCAATTTTGCCAAATGACCCAGCACACAAATATGTGCAACAAAAGTTTCACAAACAAAACTTATTCTAAGCACACATAATATGTCCTGATAGTTTTTTTATTCCATTTCATTGCAATACTTTATGCCATTTCTTATAAAAATGTTGTGTACAACCCAATCTATCTATATATAAAAGCCTAATAGGCAAAGTGTCCCCTCGGGAGTTAGACCGACCAGGAGTTTGATCGCTTGCTATGATGCACGCTGACCACCAGGGGGCAGCACAGAATGAAGGAAGGCCCTGGCCATCAGCTGGGGAAGGGAGGCCGCTAGGGATCCTACCCATGCATGAATTTTGTGCACTGGGCCTCTAGTAATATGTATAAGATCAGAGATGAAAAGAATGATAAAGATTATTCTAGGTTTGCACTGTCCAATATGGTAGCCATTAGAATAGGCTATGGAACCTGTTAGATCTGGGTTTAAATTCAGTCTCTTCCTCTCATAGGCTTTAGAAGATTGAGCAAGGTGCTATGTCACCAAGCCTTACCTTCCTCATAGGTAAAGTGGTATCAATAGTATTTATTTACCTTTCAGAACTTTTGAAAGGATCAGAAATAATGTACATAAATCACCTACCACATTATCTGGTATATTTCAAGTGCTGTGCCAAAGCTTGCTATAATAATGATAATGATAACAACAATAACAACAATAATAAAATGAAGGTAAATATTATGGAGATGTAAAGATAAAGTAAACACAGCTCCTACTTCAAAGAAATTCCAGGATGGTGTAGGGGAGATTATTTTTTATTGTTTATCTAATGCTGAACCCAGTACCTGGTACTAGCAGGCAATCAATTCATATTTTCCAAATAAATGAATGATGAATATATATATCCCTAAATGCTACAGTCTAAAGTAGAGTTTGGTAAAGGGATCAAAGAAGTCCAAACATGGAGTGCTAAGATTTTTATGAATTATTTCTGATTGGGTAGGGGAAAAGAGAAAGAAATAAAAATTGGGGAAGGCACCATGGAGAGATGGCATTTTAATATTTTTAGTAGGCTGTTGATACATGATATGTAGGACGAAAAAGTCAAGACCTGATAAGTAACCAAGAAAAAGAATAAAAAGACTAAAAGATAATAGGAGGAAAGATGAAGAATACTTCCTTTTGAAATAAAAGATTTTTATAAAAACAAAGGTCCTCCCCCCAAAAAAATCAAAGGACAAAAGTTGCTTTTTCATCTTTAGGAAACAAAGCATCATTCTGTTTCACATTTAATTTGTATAGTCTGGGGGAGTAGGGAAAAATGTTTACTCTCTTGTTTGGCCCATGTGTAAGGCCCTGCAAACAGCTTTTTTTCATACATAAAATGTAGTGAACATCTGTTGTTTTGCTTGTTCAGCATCTGCTCTCTGCTTCTTCTGGCAAAAGAACCTCTGTTTCCCCAGGGAAACCCATTCCATGGGGTTTAGGTGGGCTGACCCTATTCCAACACAGGACTGGAAAGTAGCCCACGCCTAGCCAATCAGAGAACCCCAATCCTCTTTCCACGTGAGTGGAAGACATTGACTTACCCCTCTCTGGGATTTTTCTATAGGAGCTCTCGTAGAAGCCATCTGGGTTGCTAAGCCAGAAGGAGGTAGTCTGGGGTGCCTGGTGCCATCTTGCCCCCCCCACCCCCCGCCACAGTGAGAGAGCCTACTCGAGATGGAAAGAATGAACAGGTCCCCAATTGCAACACTTTACTCTGTGGATCCAGATGGGCCTGAAGCCCAATCATACTAACCAATATTGTATAGTCCCTTTCTAAAATAATGAGTTAGTTTGGGTTGGGGTTTTGTCACTTGCAACCAAGTACTTATGTCCTAATTAATCACAGTTTTCTGTCGAAGTCACAATCTATAAATTAAATTAAACAAATATTCCTGGACCACTTCATGCTGGACCTCATGTATCTAAAATGACCCACAGCTTCTAGCTGAGGACACAATGATGGATGAGAGGAACAGGTCCCTGCCTTCATGTGACTCACACTCCAGCTATGGAAATGGTGGGGAAAGTGCTAGGAGGGAGGAAGGGGAGAATGGTAGGGGACACTATTGTTTCTTTCCCAACAGACATTCATCTCCTCATCTGCTAACCTCTCTCCCCTGGGAGGGAACTCGTTCTTGTTTATCCTTCCCTGAACAGCCATATCTTTCAGGAAAGGTTGTGACCCCTCCCAGTCTTGGGGAGGGAATCTTGATTGGTGAAACTGATTCTGATAATCTCATTCTTTGACAACTGATTGACTTAGGCAAAGGCATGTGATATGTCTGGCCAGTGAGACACAGGGGAGGTCAGGTGGAAATGAGAGGTTTCCTTAGCTCTTTTTGACTTCTGGAGGTGGGTGTTCATCTGGGGCCCTGGAATGCAGCCTTACTGCCCATGATGAACTCTGAGGGGAGCCACTTAAACTGGAAAGAATCCAGTGCTTGTGAATGATGCTGAGCCTCTGAATTAACCAGCCTTAGATCTGCCCCTCTTTGGACTTCCTATTCTGTAAACTGGATGTGTGTAGATGTTTAAGCCATGCTTAGTCACTTGTTGCTGCAGGCACTCTATGGAACCAAGGATGCTATGCTATGGGAGCAGTCAGGGAAAGTTTCCTGCAGCCACTCTGAAGACGAACAAAGACACACAGAGGTAGGTGAGAGCAATGGATGATTAGCAGAAGTCAGTGGTGGAAGTGAAATAGGAACAAATTTCTCCATGGAGGTGCTTTGTGCTGCATGAGTGTTTGTCAGTCATCAGCTAACTACCTGTTTCAGAATCACCTGGGGAGGAGGTGTGGATTGTCAAAGTGCAGATTCCTGGGCCCTACCCCAGACCTACTGAATCAGACTTTACATTTCAAACAAGCGCCTATGGAGGGTCTTTTCTTCACTGAAGTCTGGGAACCCTTGTTTAGTGATCAGGAAACTCACACAATCTTTGGCACTGAGATGAGAATTTTAGAAATCTTGATATCTGATACTAATGCATATTAAAGGGCTGTTAGAAAACATGCCAAATATCCTTTGGGTATTACACAGTATATTTTCACTGATGTGTTTGCCAACCTTCACATATGTTTAAAAAAATTGACTGGCAATGAAATGATGTTCTAATAAGGTAGATTAAACACACATTTAATTCACTCAATCCCGGCAGATGGTTTTTGTTTTTAAAAATTTAGCCTTTCTCTCCATCTCCACCAGCTCTGTCCCAGCCACAAGCATCTTTCACATCACCATAGCCTTTCTACCGCACGTCTTTCCTAGATCAGTGGTTCTCAGCTAGGGGAAATTTTCCAACCCCCCTGACCCCTCCCATCAGCGGTTATTTGACAATGCCTGGGGACATCTGGTTGTCATAACCCAGGTGTGTGTGATGAGTGTGTGTATGTGTTATTGGCACTAGTGAATAGAGGCCAGGGATGCTACTAAACATCTTAAAAATGCACAAAATAGCTTCTCCCCACTCCCAGCAAAGAATGATCTGGTCCAAGACGTCAGTAGTGCCAAGGGTGAGAAATTCTGCTTTAGACAGATCCTCGACATCGCACAGATCTTAGGTCAATGGCCCCTCACTGACTCCGCTACTGTTTTTGGTTCTCACAGGCCTGGGTACCGTCCATTGATTACATTTTCAGTTATATAGTGATATCATTAGTCGTGATTATCTGCTGAATCTCTTTTTCCTTCATTGGACTCTAAGGTTGATGAAGGCAGGGACAGTATCTATTGCTCACTCCTCTAGTCCTAATGTCAGCACAATATCTGGCCCACAGCACGTTTACTATAAACATTTTTAAAATAAATGAAACTACGTTGTGCAAATTCCTGTGCAATCATAAAACACACTAGTTAGCATAGCTCCTATCTACAAGAAAATGACATTCCTGCAGGGACTATCTGAAAAATCCATATTACAACATAAGCATTTTGTAGTAAAAGAAAAGCACAGCAGCAGCAGTTCTAAAACTGTCTGGTCTCAGGACTCCTCTATATACTTAAAATTTATTGTGAACCTCAGAGAGTTTTTGGTTTGGTGAGTTGCATCTATTGTTATTTATTGTATTAGAAATTATATCTGAGAATTTTTAAAAAACAAAATAACCTAGATGCATGCATGCATTCCATTAGCAGTCAGAGTGATGACTTCATCTACTTCACCTCTGGAAGACCCCACTCTGTCCTCATGAGAGAATGAGAGTGAAAAAAGCAAAACACTTCGTAGGGTTGCCACAAAAACAGTGTTGATCCTGTGGACCATGCAAAGGGTCCCAGGCATTTTCAGGGTCCCTGGAACAATTTTGAAAACTTTGTACTAAAGGAATACTAATGCCACAGAGATAACTTCCTGCAGAGGAATCAGGGCGGCTACTTGGAAATGCCACACCTGAGCTGGCCCTTGCAAGATGGGTGGCATTCAGACACCCCACATAGACATACACCTCTTCTGATGGCCCACTGCATGGTTCTATATCAAGAGTAGGCAAACTATGGATGGAGAAGCAATTCTGGTCCACTGTCTGTCTTTGTAAATAAAGTTTTATTGGAAAATAGCCATGGCCGCTCATTTACGTGTTGTCTATGACTACTTTCATGTTAAAATAGCAGAGTTGAATAGTTGACCTGCAAAGCCTCTATCTGGCCCTTTCCATAAAAATTTTGCCAACCCCCATTCTTTAGAATATTTATACATGTAAACATATAAATAAACTTGATGTTGAATGACATTTTTTAAAAAAATGCATACCCCCACCCCTATATTGGGGCTGAGGTTAGTGAGTGGGCAAAGAGGTGGGAAAGAAATACCTCTATCAGGTGGGGTAAAAAGACTATTAGCTTGGTCAGTCATACTGACACTTTTGATTTCTAGTCTTCCAACACAGCGGAAGACTTGGGGCAGATCACTTAACCATTTTGGGATGCCAAGGAGGATGGATTATACAGGGAAAACTTTACCAACAGTCAGAACTGTGCAGAGATTAAATAGGCTGCCTTTCTAGGTTGTGAGCTTCCCACATGTGGGAAGCTGGTTGGGGCTGCATGACCACCAGGCTCAACAGACAGGAATCAGATCTTTGGGAATCAGATGGATAACTGTACTAAATTAGGGAGCACAAACTCAGTGCTTAAGGGGGTAGGTAGGTCATGCTAATGAGTGAGTGGGCTTGGGTAAGATGAAGGGAGTGAGAGATGTGGCCAAACAGGCATGGGTGGCCCCTACTTGGTTTCATTGGTTTCCTGCCATGTGGGGACATGAGCTCAGTGAAAGCAGAAATCTGGATTTTAAAGTAAAATGTCCCAGTTTTAGCATGGCTCAAATATTAAACAAATAAAAAGAATGCTATGCGAGTCAAATAAAACACATTAATGCATCATTTTGTCACCCAGACCACCAGGATAAGGTGAACTTTTGTGCCTTTTCCAGCTTAAATATGCCTTGATTCTAAAATAAAAGCAATCCCTTATATTTATTGAGGGCTTTTGGATTTTCAGTGCCTTGACATCTTATCTCATGTTTTTGTATTTAATAGCACACTGAGGACTAGAACCCAGGACTTCCTATGTCAAGTCTAGTGTTCATGTTATGGTTGCAGGACCCACCATACCAGAAAAAAGATCTGAACTTAGCAGAGTGGATGGGGTGGAATAAAATGGAGATGGGCAGTGAAGGCAGAGAGTTCATCAGATTGAGCAGGAGGAGGGCTCAGTAACAGGAGGTGGGTAGACATTACCGACTAGAGCAGCACACATAGAGAAGACAGTCCATCCGGGTCTCAAGAGGAGCTGCTCCACCCAGACTTTCCTTGACTTCAAAGGTCCAGAAGCCAATAGATTCCTGTTTAACTTGAGTAGTTTGAACTGAGTTTTGGTCACTTGCAATTTAAGAGTTTCTACAAAGTATTAAGGTGGGGATTAAAATGTTCTATGGTAGTGCAAACACAGCCATAGACAATATGTAAACGAATGGGCATGATTGTTCCAATATATATGTTCCGATATAACTTTATTTACAAAGATAGGCAGTGGGCCAGAATTGGCCTTTGAGACATAATTTGCCCACATGTGCTATAGAATTATTCACCGGGGAGCAGAAGAAGTATGTGTCTATGCTGAGTGGCCTGATGCCACCCAGCTTCAAGGCCAGCTCAGGCATCAAGTGGCTGGGTTATTAGACTATATATCCCTATCCACTATGACATTCAAGGATGCTTTGGCCTGATTTGTCTCAGGATACAGAGGTAGAATCTCCATCGTCCAATTCAAGCAATGTTTTGAGGGAAAGTATCCGCCAACAAAATGCCTAAATACCATAATACCAGTTCTATAACTGAGCATATGTTGGTGGAAGCCTCAACTCATACTGAGCCAGTTAAAATGCAAGGAAGGACAGCTAGCAGATCTTTCAAGTTAGAGTCCAGGCTGTTAATTACTTTTGCAAAAGCAATACATAAACATGCAGATGGCAACTGTAGTAAATATGATCATCTATATATAAACATCAAAATCCAACCCGCTCCTCAAGGCCTATCTTGTATGAAACATACTTCTAGAAATATATCCGGGTCTCTCCCCTCACTCCCCTCCACATATGAGCTCTCTTTCTTTTTAAAACGTCAGGACATGTACTTCTTGTGACTAAGCATTGGCTTTCAAACTTGAGCATGCATCAGAATCCCAGGATGTCAAAACACAGCCTCCTAGGCTCCCCCTCGCCCCTGAGTTCCTGATTCAGTAGGTCTGAGTGGGGCTGAGTTCCCAGGTGATACTAATGCAGCTGGTCTGGATACCACGTTTTGAAAGCCACACTGACCTAGAGCATAGTGTAATAATATCGTCACTTTTGCGCTTGCTTTATTTCCCTAGCAGATTGTAAATTACTTGAGAAGGGATGCTACTCATGTTTACATACCCTGGAGTATTCTTGTGGGCATTAAACAAACATTTAGACACACCCATGGGATGAAATGAGGAGTTAAGTTTTTGGTCAGGATAACTTGACAGCTGTTTCCTACAACAGGTATTTCTTGCGCCCACAAGGAAGGCAAATGAAACAGACTTGTTCCCAAGAAGTAACCAGTACAGGAAATTTCTGTGGCTAAACCACACTGAAATAGAAATCACAACACAGTCAAGTTTCAAGTTCAACATCTGGTGGAAAACCAAAACCAAAATGAAATTCATCAAATGGTTATGCAACTTTTCCTATACATAATGTGGTTACTAGGTGTGTGTGGAGAGGGTGGTGGTGGACAATAACAAATTGTGGTTGGAGCATTGTCCCAAACACCAAAAGATTGTGGGCATGTGCCTAGGCTGCGGGTTTGTTCCTTGAACAGGGCGCATATGGGAGACAACCTATCTCTCTCTCTCCCTCTCCCTTCCTCTCTTCTAAAAAAATCAATAAAAACATATCCTCAGGCAAGGATTAAAAAAAGAAAAAAGAAAAAAGTGCTGGCGGTTATCTAAATACCCTTTATAGGGAATCCAAGAAAAAAAGTATGCTGGGAATCAGAATGTGACTGTATTTGGAGACAGGGTTTTTAAAGAGATGACTAAGTTAAAATGAGGACATTAAGGTGCTCTGCTATCCAATAAGACTGCTGTCATTATAAGGAGAGGAGATCAGGACACAGACATGCACAGAGGGAAGGCCACGTGAAGACACAGGGAGAAGATGATCATCTACAAGCCAAGGAGAGAGGCCTCAGAAAAAACCAGCCCTGCTGACACCTTGATCTCAGATTTTAGCCTCAAGAACTATCATAAAATAATTTCTGTTGCTTAAGCCACCCATGAGTGGTATTTTGTACCGCAGTCCTAGCGAACTAATATAGATGCCAGATCATTATTTTAAGTAGTATGAAGAGTATAAGAGCTGCAGGGAATCAAGACCATGAAATACCCCTCAAGCAGAAGATGTCCTGTACGACCTACCCCTAGTCTCAGTCTTATCATCTTATGCCTGGGGGATCCCAACAGGTCCTAACTGGCCTCCTTTTCCCTCTCCTTCTCCACACAGTAACCAGAGTGATGCTTCCAAAATGCAAATCTGATGATGCAAATCCAATGATGCTTGATACTGATCCCACCTCCTCCAGCGGCATTTAACACCATTCAGTGGTTTCACTTTGCTCTTGGGACAAAGCCAGACTCCTTGTCATGGTCTCTGAGGCCCTGCATGGCCTCTCCCAGACACCACCCCGCCCAACTCATCTCAGACCCACCTCCCTACCAGCAGTAGATGACAGCCACACTGGCTTTCTTTCTTTTCCCTCAAACACATCCTGCTCCCTCTCAACACTGGGAGATTCCCATTTCACAACAGACATGCCAGAGGCCCTTCTACGTTTACATGTGTTACCCGTCCTGGAAAATGCATGCTGAGGCAGACGGCTTTCCCCAGGAAGAAGTCCCGACTGCTCAGGCCCCACTGCCTTCGTCACGTAAGTCATTGGCAGAAACTGTCTAAGGAGCAGCTGAAAAGTGTCAGAGCATTGACCGAGCTGTCTGCAGGGTGTTCTTCCCAATCTAGACCTGGCAGATCCTGGGGACAGGCACCATTCACCTGGGAATTGTAAAAGGAGCTGAAGGGTGAAATTCTGGACCCGTCGGCCAAAACACGTCACCTGCTCTGATGGGCATGATGAAAGGATTCTTTCTTTTTCGTCTGGGTTGCTCACTGTCCTTCCAGACACAAAGAGAGGAGCAAAGCCTCTGTCCTATGCTCACTGTTCTGTATATCTTTTTATCGCCATTTAATTATAGAGAGCACACTTTCTGAATGAGAGACTAAAATGCATGGTTGGACACATGACCTAACAATGGATCGAAGTACTTGCAATCAGGACAACTTAACCAAAGGATACTAGATTCATAATGAACTGACTCTTTCTACCTTGCCCCATTTACCTATAACCCAAATAAAGCTGGATCTGCCTTGTGCCCAATTTCTGTGTAGAATTATATTAAATTTTAATGAAGAAACATAGCCAGCAACCAAAAGTAATAAAAAACACACAATTCAAATATATGCTTCTCTCTCAAAGAATAGCCAAGAGAAGAAGGCATCTACTTAAAACTGGCAAAACAGAGGCCAATTCAAAGGCTTTTTCATTCATTGCCTCATTTAATTGACATTAAACATCTGAGTCAGGCCAGATGACATGCTTCCTGTTTTACAGATGAGAAAACTGAGGGTTAGGGAACTGAAGAGGTGCCCAGACTCGAACACACCCCTTCTCACACCTAGTTCAGGGAACTTTGTTTTCTACACTAACACACACCACTAGACTTCCTTGCCACCATTTTGCATCCTAAAATATTATTATTATTTCCTGGGACTAATGTCAGCAAAAAATGATTATTGCCGATATGAGTTCACAATATCCCAAGAGATTCATTACCATTTGATTTTCAAGCCCCAGTTAAGAGCTCAGACAAGAGGGAGCAAACATCAATGAAGCAGACAAGCATTTTCACTCTCACAGCCTCTCTAAGCTAGATTAATGTTTTTTTTAAAAAAATCCTACCAGAATACCTCTCTTCTAGCCAAAGAGGCATTCTGTCCCCAGTCGACTCTGGGAACCCTGGTACAATAATTAACATGTGGGCCAGAGGCCCAAACTCATTGGCACAGGACAGATTCTCGGATGAGAAACAGTAGCCCCAAATCCTACTCACATAAAGGGCTTATTGACATTATCTGTTGAAAGGAATACGGATTTCAAGGGAGACAGCAAGGTAGAGAGAAAGCATAATTTTGGCTTTGGAGGATGTAGGTGGGGGGAGGGGCACACATCTTCCCTATTTCAAAGCCCCTTACATTTTCACCAGAGCATTCCCTAAGTTCATACCCTCAGTGGACTTTGCTGCTGCCAAAGAGCATTTCCCCATAGCACTGACGTCATGAAGCCAAAATAATCCAGGTCAGCCAACACATTCCAATTCTAAAACAGAAGGTTTCAGAGTTCTTGCAAATAGGATTAGCTGTGGGTGATGCCAGATGCCCTGGGCTCAGGAGTGATTGCTTGGCCTGGGGCTGACTCTATGGAGAGAAATGGCCTCAGTGAGGGTGTTCAGATCCAGAACCCCTTCCTGCCAAAAAGGGGGTTTGATTATTAGAGGGAGAGAGAGGAAGGGGTTTAGGCCGAAAAGCTCCCCAAGATGGGTCAGAGGTCTGAGAAGTGCCCAATAAGTTGATGGATGTAGACACAGGCATTCATTCCACTTGCTCTTGGGCCCTGTGCTGAGCATGGATGTGGAGGGCCCTAGAGATGGAGGACAACTCCTGTGTATTAGGTAGTTAGACTGCTTCAGCTTCTTCTTGACCTAGAGAAAGATGCAGAACCCCCAGGCTGCATCCCAACAGAGGGACCATAAAGCATAGCTACACATAGAAGGTGTCCCAGCCTTCCTAAGGACAGGATATCCTAAAGTTGCCTTGAGTCCCTTGACACAGAAAGCTTTTCCTGAGTGAGCACGCCACAGTGGCACCAACATTATTCTGGTGTCACTTTTCTAGCACCCAGCAAGCCCCAGGGAAGACCTGGCTCCAAGCAGAAAGTGCCAAGTCAGCACAAACAGATAAAGTCCATGCACTAAAGCTCAAGTTCATTGGTGCAGTTCGGCAATATTTACTGGCTGATTTCTATGTGCTAAGGACTGGGGGTACATTGGTAAATAAAAATAAAAAAAGCATTTTCCGCTCATTTGGGAGTTTACAATTCTGTGGGAAAGATACGTAGTAAGTAAATAAATAAAAATAAATAAACAGATAATAAAACTGTGACAAGTAGAATGAAGGAACAGAATAAGGGGTGGGGACAGACAATCTGAAAGTAAAACATTTCATCTGAAACTACAAAAAGGCAAGGAAGACAGTCATGGAAGACCAGGGGCAAGAGCAGTGTAGGTGGAGAAACAGCATGTACAAGGGCCCTGAGGCTAGAAAGCCTATGGTGAGCTCGAGGAGGCTAGTGTAGCTGCTATATCAAGGCCAGGGAGAGACCTGAACGAAACAAGTTGGAGAGGAGGCTTTTGAAATGTACAATGCTCAAACGTTTACCAAGCACGTTCCCTGGTGTTGTTATAGTTGAAACAGCCCTTTGAGGTAAGCAAGGCTGACAGGATGCACCCATTGAATTGATGAGGATACTAGCAGATATCACAGAGTTAGTAGGAGAGCTGTGATTTGGAGTCAATCTTCCATTTCTAAGCCTAGGAATCTTTTAAAGGGTCTTTCTCTCTCTCCCTCTTTCTAATGAATAATGAAATATATAGATTATAATTACAATGAGTTTAGACAAATACATAAACCCATGTAAACAACATCTCAATCAAGATAGGGTACATTTCCATCACTCGAGATAATTTGCTGCCACCTTTTGCAATCAATCACAGCTCCCCACAACCAGAGGCAAACTCTGTTATGGTTTCCATCCATATAGGTTAGTTTTGTCTGATCTTGAACTTCATATAATGGAATCATACAGTATGCTCTTGTTTATCTGGCTTTCACCCAGCATGCTTTTGAGATTCATTCATGCTGTGGCATGTACCAACATTTGGTTCGTTTGTTTGCTCAGTCGTATTCCATTGTGTAAATCTACCACACTCTGTTTATGCATTTGTCTATAGATGAACATCTGGTTGTTTCCAGCTTTGGGATGTTATGAATTAAGCTGCCAGGAACATTCTTGCACAAATCTTTTTGCAAGATATACGTTTTCATCTCTCAAGGGTAAATACCTAGAAGAGTTGTTGGATCCTAGGTAGGTGATTGATGAGTTGTTAAGAAACTCACAGTTTTCCAAAGTTGTTGTACCATTTTACATTCCCACCACAATGTATGAGGAATTTTAGCCATTTTGGTGGGTGTAAAAAGGTGGTTTTGATTTGCATTTCCCTGATGACTAATGACATTGAGCACTTTTTGTGTGCTTATTGACATTTGCATATGTTCTTTTGTGAAGTATCTGATAGAACTTCTTGCCCATTTTTGCTGCTTTGAGTGTTCTAAGAAGTCATTGCCTCTCTCAAGGTCATGAGATATTCTCCTGTATTTTCTTCTAGAAGCTTTAGTTTATTTAGGTCTATGTTCTATCTAAAATTAATTTCTGTGTGTTGATTAGTGATGAATGGACTTGTCAAGTAGGAGAACTCCTTTATTTTTATTTTAGATTTTACTTTTTATTATGGCATAACTTGCATAGAGTCAAGTACACAAATCTTAAGGGTAACGCTCAAATACTTTATATATGTAAACATCCATGTGGCCACATTCAGATCATTTGAAGACTCCTTTTTAATGTCGAGGATATTTGTTAACCTCTCTATATCGGTATTGCATTTAAGTAATAGTTATGGCAGCTTCTTGCCATATTGATTTTTCCCAAACCCATGCATTTGACAGAATGTTATGCATTTGAAGCTTGGTGCACACATGGATTTATAAGCTTCAGCAATAATCCTCTGGTTCCCCAGTGGTTTGTGGCTTGCAGTTGGGGAGCAAATACACTATACTCTACAAGAGGAGTGCTAGGAAATGCACATGAATAAACCATGTCGACTTATAGCAAATGAGCGGAAGCATAAGAATGTTTTAAACAAGGGCCAGGGACTTCAGAAGAGGGCATACAATCACTTCAGGGGTGGATCTGAGAAAGCTGGAGTGGAAGAGTCTTTTAGCCTAAAGATGGCTAGGATTCTGATAGATGGGGGTGGTTGTAGGAGGTAATTGCCAATGGCAAGAACAGCTAAAAAATGTACCTTAGTTAGAATCCAACTGAAACCAGTGTAAGCAAAAAGGGAAGGTTTTTGTTGTTGTTCTTACAACCAGGAGGTCTGGGGTGGGGGTGGTGGGTAGCCTCTGGTCTCAAGTCTGGCTGGATGCAGGGGCTTTACTGCATGGTCAGAGAGCTGACTTTCTCTATTTTCAGACAGCTTCTTCTAGACAAGGATGGCCACCAGTATCCCCCACCCTCATCTCCTCAGCTCAGCAACCTCAGTCGAATGAGTACTTCTCCTTGCCAGTATCTTCTTATCCAATTTCAGGAAACACTCTGGCAGGCGTCTCTTGGGTTAGTGTCTACTGATGAACAAATCGTTGTGGCTAAGGTAGATAGGAAACTCTGGTTGGCTAGTCTAGGTCATATGCCAACCCTGGGGGAGGTGCAGAACATCACAATGGACAGCCCATTAGTAATACAAGGAATCGAGAGGAGTTCTTGCAAAGAATCAGAAGGAGGGATGATAAAACATACTGGACAGACAACACAGCACTGTATTGCATTACAAGGGAATGTGGGCCTCAGGTAGGAAATGTGAATGGGGAGCAAAGCAGGAGGAGGCTTTGCTCTGGGCATTGAAGCACTAGCCTGGAATGTCTGTATTTGCCCAGCGGGGCGAGTCTCTGGCCTGAGTGGCATTCTCGGCAGCCCAGGAGCTGGCTACTGAACAGATTCCAGGGCAGCCTGCGCAGCCGGCATTTGGTGGCCACTTGAGAAAAGTCATACAACACCAGAGTGTGAATTACGGGGTGTACCGAATATGAAGGCAGCAAACAGAAAAGAGACAGCTTTAGACAGTCCTTTCTGCGTCTGTACTTCCAGTGCATCTTCTCTATTATATTTGAGGTAAACTCCCCTTGTAGTTACAAAGATGAACTAAATAAGGATTAGGCATTTCTGTGCCATCATTTTGCATTGGAATGTCAAAATTGGAAGATATCTTGGAGGTCATGTAGTATAGGGGTCAGCAAACTTGGGGCCATGGACCAAATCACTCTCTTTCTTTTTGTAAGTAAATTTCCCAGCACAAATGTATTTCATTATTTCACCACTATTAAACATTATTGTTTTCTATGTGCCAAGCACTGTGCTAAGCATTTTGTGTCCAACCCCTCACTCAGTGCTCCCCAAATATTCCCGTCTTGAGAGGAAACAGGAGCTTTGGGGGTAAAGCGAGTCTCTGGAGGCTGCACAGCTAGTAAGTGGCTGAGCTGGAATTTGAACCCAGGCAGTCTGACTCCACAGCTCCTGTGCTTATCTAATACACTATCGAGGCATCTCGATTTGGTCAGTAACCTAGTTTTCAAAGTATCAGTTCTCACAGCCCCAGAAATCAGAATCAGATAACAGGTCCACCTGTGGGCATAAGGGTGGCAATGCCGACATGAGTGCACAGCGGGCTGTGGAACCACTGCCATCCTTTTGGCAGCCCACACCTCCCCTCTCCCACTCACACGGGCACCACTGCACTTAGCCTGCCCTTCCCTGCCTCTGGGCTCTCTGATCCAGCAGGTATGTGTTGCCGGGGAGATGGTCCTAAATAATGCACAGCTCTGGTCGGGTCACTGCTGAGCTCAAAACCTCCCATGGCTCCCCATTGGCCACAGACTGTAACAAATACTCTCCAGCCTGGCATTTAAAACTCTCAAAGATCTGATCCTCACCAACTCCCCAGCCTTATTTCCTCACTTTCCACCTACTCAGACGCTACAGAGTGTAGTAGACAAGCTGGACTTCCTGACATGTCCCCAAACACTCTGTATCTGTTTATTTCGCCCTCCACCCCACCCAAGAGCCCAGGATGCAGACGTTGTGCAACAAGGCTTTGTGGAATGCTTGCCTGGGAGAAGAGTGAATAAGCCCATCTGGAATGCCCCTTCCTGCCCTTCTGCTCCGCCTAACAGAAGTTTATTCATTCCTCAAGGTCTTCTCCATGCACTATCCCCCAGGTTTTCCAAAGGCATTTGGCCTGTCTTCCTCTTCACTTTCCCCTCTCAACACCCATGATGGCTTCCTCTGTCCCTCGGTGATGCTGGAAGGAGGCAGTCAGAGGTCATGCTCCCTGTCCTGTGCATCTCTTATCTCACAGTGCCTGGCACATCGCCACCATACACAGCGCGGGGATTTGTGTCATTGCCCCAGTGAATGGGAGAGCAGGGCTGGGACATCCAACAGGAGACCCTAAGAGCAAGCAGCCCATGACCTTCATCACAGTAAAATGGGGAGAGACAGTGAAAAGGAGGAAGAAGGAAGGGGTGAAGGGAGGCCTCAGAGTAGGATCGACATGATTGCAAACACCTGCCCCCACCACTTCCCAGCTCGTGTGACTGTGGCCAGGTGACTTTGCATTTGAAGCTCATTTCCCTTTTACGCAAAATGGAATATAATGTTCCTCCTTAAGTTCATCTATTTATATGTTTATTAGGCTTTGTTACCTATTAAATGTGAGATTTGGGATTAATGACTTCTTCTCTGAGCCTCTGTTTCCTCCTTTGTAAAAATGAGGATATTAGTGTCTACCTCCTAGGACTTTGCGAGGGTCAAGTGAGTTTATGTCTGCAAAAAGCTTAGCTCTGTGCCAGGTACACAGTAAATGTTCAACAAATGTAAACTGTTATTAGCAATCATCACTCTGTGTGAAGCACTGGGATGCGTTTGGAGGACTCAGCAGTGAACAAAATGACAGGTCTGTCACAGAGCCATCAAGTGGCTTATTGTCAGAAGGGGATAAGAGACAGAAATGAAGAAAACAAGCTATTGGATAAAACAGTTAGCAACTGTGGCAAGTTCTGTGAAGGATGGTGTGAACCAACATAATATGGAGGCCTTCCTTAGATGCAGAATGCAGGCAACACCCAGGTAGGATTGTTGCAAGGATTAAAAAATAATACAAGCAAAACATTTACACTCAGATAGGCTATAGTTGGAAAAGAATGTCTCTTGATTAGGAGGAGGAAAAAAATTGATCTGAGGCTAAGGCATCTCAGATGTGGGTTGGGCTTCTCTTTGTTCCAAAAATGCTCCCTCCCACGTCCGTCCTTTCTCCCTACATGTCATGGGCCCAGGCTCTGTCTCTCTCCTTTGAAAGAGGGATTTATGGTCATTTGAGGTTCCTGTACCATATAATCCTGGCATGATAGGCAATTCTCCTTCCAGAACAGCACACGCTGACTGTGAAAATATCTAATTTTATGGTTGCCTTATATCATCCTTGGACAGGCAGGATCCAGATCTCTGGGCTGTTTCCCCGGATTTCACAAAGCAGGGACAGACCTCCAGCTGCCCCACCCCTGCACGCCGAGAGCAGCCTGCTGTGGGAAGACTGGCACTTGGTGGAGGGTACTTCAGGTGCTTAAAATAGATCAATTGTGCCATTCGACTATTGCAACGCAGTTGTTTCATTGGCCTTGATGGTGCCGTGAGGGCAAGAGATAACAGCCCATGGAGAAAGACCTGTGCTTTGCACAAAATTAAGCAGATGCGAGGAAGAAGCTTTGGAAATGATACAGGCAGTGGAGCGTGGAATTCTGCCAGGAGAGGGGGTGGGGCTGTTGCCGGAGAACATAGCAGCAAGCACAGCACTGGGAGCAACAGGGCGGCAAAGTGGAGCCTGTCTGGACCCCTTGTCTGCTTGGTGACACACTTAGGAAAGAGGCTAGAGACTTCTGTGTTCCAGGAGTCAATCCAGTAGCGTCATGTGAAATTGTCAAGGGACCACCCATACTCTGAGGCGAACACAAAACCAAGGTGAGGGGCTGGCTCTGGCATCTCCCTACTGCCCCTTCAATGCCCTGTCCCTGGCATGTTCGAGTCCTTCCACTGTTCTGGCTGCTCTTTCCTGGGCATGCTCCCCGTGATCCCTGTCCACCCTTGAACACAATGCTTCAGACACAGCCTAATCAGGGTTCTGCGGAGCAGTGCTGCAACCTCTTCCTGCCCATGCAGCCTGGAATCACATTGTCCAGCAGCCCACATGGCTCCATTCCTTCCTGCCAAACTTGAGATCCACCCACCCCTCCCCCACCCAACTCTCACTCCAGTGGCTGTGCCTGTTGTCAACAACACTGGGAAGTTGTGGCAGCTGAGGAGGGGACGACTTCAGGTCATTTTGGAGAGGTGTAATGACCAGATGTGGACACAGACTGAACGTGGGAGAGTGAGAGAAAAGGGAATGCACAAGGCCTACTTTCTAATTACTAATTTAGGTTGAGTGGGCGGATGGAGGTTCTGGCAATCAACTGGAACCAAAAAGTTGAAGCAGTTTTCCTCCTTTATTCTCTTTAAAGAATAAGTTTATTAAACTGTTGGTTTATGTAAGTTTATTAAAATTTAGGCTGAAATACATTGGAATACCCAGGTGGGCAACTTAGCAGATAGTCAGGAGAATGAGTCTAGAGCTAGAGAAGTCTTCGTTGTAAAGAAAAAGAGAGCAAGCTTTGCATGAATAAATTAATTCATCAACTATCTTTTGAGCACCTACTACATGCCAGGCATGGTGCTCCGCCTTCTATGAATTATTTGCTACCCTGAAGAAAATCGGCCCTAACTGAAGAAATGAGGTTGGCATTATCTACTTTCTCACCTTTCTTTCTCAAGCAGGAGAACGCCAATTTGACAGAGGAGAGGTTTTGAGTAGCCATATGGGGGTCAGTATGTGGCTTTTCAGTAACCACTCCTTAGCTGGGTGGGTGTATAAACTGCCCTTACTGTTATGGAGCTCCAGCTGTTGACTTGATGTCCTCAACTGCACCAGGCATGTCCTCTATGCCAGAACAGCCTCTGGAACAGTTCAGCCTCCCAGGGCACCTTCCTTTGGGCTGGAAAAGGTGCCCAGAGCTGGAACCAATTATCCAGAATTTCCTTCCTTCGGTCTGTGCCTCAACCCCTACTACTAGGTTCCCCTGGAAACAAAACTGACCTCTGGGAGATGGGGCGGGACGTTGTTTGCCCAACTGTATCCAACAGGATATGATATCTCCCTCTTGGGAATAGCTCAGCTAGGGAAATAAGGACATGCAGTAGGGTTTTGCTCACTTCAAGAGGACCTTAATAGCATGGCAGTGTTAATCAATTGCTAACTCCAGACAGGACTTTCTTTCATAATAATTAACAGATACGCTGCAATTTCCACATCTCTGTGTGAAGATACACTTCTCTGTGTTTGATGTTACATGGATCTCTACTAGACGGGGCTTAACAATTCAAATGCTTACAGCAGCAAGGAAACATAAAAACATTCAGCTGCTCTTGTGCAAGTTAACAGGAGGTGGTGGCAATGGTGGCACACTGGAGACCAATACCCGCTCCACTGAAAACAGCAATCTGACTGACTGACTGTTGTCACACCGGAAAATGGAGCCAGGGATGCAAGACCTTCTAGTTGTTTCTTTCAGAGAAGCTATAAATCCTAATTTTGATTTCCCAATTTCCCAGTGTTGGTAGATGGTTCAAATTCATTGAAAACCTGGTGTAGGGTAATTACAACATGTCCTATCATGCTGGTCACCAGCTGGCCCTGTTTGATCTGTGAAGGCAAAGGCCATGTCTGTTATGTTTACTGCTGTGTGCCCAGCATCAGGCCCAGTGCAGAGGTTGGCCAGTAAATATTTGTTGAGTGAACAAATGAGTAAACCAATTCTTATTCCCCATATTGGACATTCCCAGAAACTTGGCAGATTGAAAACCAGTACCTTGACTGTTCATTCCGTTACACTAGGAGATGTGACAGTTGTGCATAATGATCTGAACGGAGGGTCAGGTGGGGAGTGTGTGTTTTCTGAAGACAGACCAACTGGGGACTACCAAGCCACTGGGGACCTCCTACATGTGAACTCTTCCCTTCAGGTTCCCAGAGGTGGTGAGATTAGGGTTTAAACATCAAAAGTAGGCAGATAACCTCCTTTCTGACATGTGTTTTAACAATAAACTATCACTAGCCCTGGGGAATAGCTGATATTCGGAGGAAACCAATCCACAACAACATCTTCTCCTGGGGGGTCATTTACTTAACAAATACTATGTTATGGCTAGAATTGTGTACCCTAAATTTATATTTTGGAGTCCTAATCCATAGAACCCCCAAATGTGACCTTATTTGGAAATAGGGTCTTTATAGAGGTAAGCAAGTTAAAACAAAGTCCCAATACCACTGGTATCCTTATCAAAAGGGGAATATGGACACAGAAACACACATAATGGGAAAATAATGTGAAGAGAGAAAGGGACAAGACCAAAGAAAGGGCCTGAGGACAGGAGGAAGCTGATGAAACGAGAGAGGATGGATCTTGGCCCATTGTACATGGTATGCATGATGTTTCAACCTCAAGGATGAGCCAGCCCTGGGTTTTGTGCCTAGGAAAGCCATGCCTTTCAGGAGCTCTGGGTGTTCCGACCATGTGAGGAGCACTGCATTTATGGGACACAGAATCGACTTTGGTGCTCAGGGCCTCTGGCACCCTGGGGTCAACTGCATCTCCCGTAGACCAAGAAGAGAGGCCTGGAACAGAATTTTCCTCATGGCCCTCAGAGGGAACCAACCCTGCTGAAACCTTGCTTTTGGACTTTTAGCTTCCAGAACTGTGAGGTAATACATTTCTGTTTTTTAAGCCTCCCAGTTTGCAGTACTTTGTTATGGCAGCTCTAGCAAATCAATATACACTGTTTTGTTTTATAGACACTTGTTACATGCCAGGCACTGTTTTAAGCAATTCACAACTATTAACTTATTTATTCTTTACAACAACTCTATGAGAGAGGCACTATTAATTATATTCCCTGTGATTATCATTAGAGATGAAGAGCTGAGGTACACAGGAGGTAAGTGACTTGCCCAAGGTCACACAGCAAGTAAAGGGCAGAACTGGAATTTGAATCCAGCTATTTAGTTCCATTCTGCGCCCTTAAGAGCTACAGGAGAACAATTTAATTGGCAAAGGTGCTTACATACTTCTGGTTGTTTTCTATTCTTTTACAATGGTATCTGGCTAATGTTGGGTATCAGCCAGTTGTTGACCATTCACCACGGCAGATGTTATCTCAGCAAGATAAAGCTTTTGCCAGATAGGAAAGCTGGAGTTCAGAATTGATATCACTTCCTTTATGCAATACAACTACTCTTAAAATCACATTGTGATTTGCAGAGATGTGTTATAGTCATCATATTGTTATATGGTTTTTCAATTGTTCCTTACATTATTCCTCTCACCCCCCTTAGCCTCAAGTAATCATTTGTCAACTATGGTTGCATTGGGAAGCACTGTTGTTGTGTTTTTTAAATCTCTGTCCTTATAAAGTATACAACCATCTGTATTTTATCTGTTTTGCAAATATAGACTTTTTTTTAGAGGGCATCCTATGTGCTTGTATTTATAAAAGCACATTTTCTCAAGGAATTCTTAGAGTTCCTGACATGGTCAACGACATCAGCAGAGGAAGGTCATCATGCTCCTTGTGCTGCATATCTTTAGTTCTGAACTCCCTGCCTCTCCAGATCCACTCTGCTCCCTTCTCTACCCTGCAATGTACCGTGGGAGGCTGACCATGATGTGCCCTTCAACTGCCTTCCTTGCTCTCTGTCTCTTGGTTGGATTATCACTGTAGGAGATCCGTGGGGTTGCCATGCATGGACTGGCTGCCTTTTGGGAGCCAGGGGCCACAGCTCCTGCCAGGCAGTCCTTACCCTATAGCTTGCTGGGTCTCTGGGTTCCTTTATTTGTTATTTTTTGCCCATCAGGCCTGGGGACAGTTGTGATATGAGTGGTAATGAGCTGCTGTTACTATCCTCCTGGTACTGGACCATCCTTGCTTCTCCTCGTTTATTTCTCTACACCCTTCTTGCACACTTGCAAAGACGCCTTCTATTTAGCTCCCTTCAACTTGCCCATCTGTTCCCTGCCAGGACCCTAACAGATAGACTCCTCTTCTCCTTCATCCTATTAACTCAATCGGGTGTTAGGCCACATAGGCTTTATTTTCTAAAGGATCTTTCCCCTTATTTCTATTCTTACAGCCATCAAAATCCTGGCCCTCAGACTGTTTCTGAACTAGTGTAATTTTCTCTCACCTAGGATCCTAACTTCCTGCATTGCCCTTTTCAACCCATGCCATATACAACAGCAGGTTAATAATCTTCCTGAAAGCTATGGCTTCCCTATGGACAGAACCTGGTGGTGGCTACAATACCCCCAGCAAAACAGGCTAATTTTCAACCAGAGGGGGGTTGGCTCTGATGGTATCATCACTGCAGAATTTTGCTCTACTCAGCAGCCAACTCAATTTCGGGTTCAGGTCCTTCCCTGAGACTCAGTGCCAACGAGTTTCTCATGTTATTTCACTTAATCCTCACAACAACCCTGTACATTGGCATTACTGCTCACATTTTACATACAATAAAATTCAGGCTCAGAGATAAGATCTATCCTGCCCAAGATCACAGAGGGAGTACACCAAAGGTCTTGCATTTGAACTCGGGAATCTATAATTCAGAGCTCAGGTTCTTACCACCCCAGGTGTTGCTTATCCCATGACATCTTTGTGGGGGTTGTATGCCCGCTCAATACCCTCTTCAACAAAACTTGTTGACATGCCAGTCCATGATAGAGACCCAGGAAGAGGTCTGAGGGCAGGAGGAAGGTGATGATGGCTCTAGATAACCTTGTACATGGTGTGTATGATGCTTCAACCTCAAGGATGAGCCAGCGCTGGGTTTTGTACCAAAGAAAGCCATAGCTTTGAGGAGCTCTGGGAGTTCCGACCCAAGTGAAGAACACAGCATTTTATGGGACACAGAAATGACTCTGGTGCTCAGGGCCTCAGGTATTCTGGGGTCAACCGTCACCCCTCGCTTTGGACCTAGAGGCTTTGGAAATCCTGGGCCGACATGGGAATGAGAGACACTGACAGGGGATAACCAAAAACTTTGTTGCCTAAGAATATGCACTTCAGATGGTGGTGCCCACATGGCTCTAGGGTTTTGTGAGAGCAAGGGATCTTGGGTCAGCTCCCTCCTTGCTGTGTGGTTCAGGAAAATGACCTGGATGAGTGTGTGATGACAGACTGGAGGCTCTGAAGGAACAGGACCAAGGTGCATGGAGAGTGCACATCAGGGGGATGCTAGCTGGGCTGGGGAGCTGGGAGGGCTTCTGCAGCTCAGGAAGGTGAAGAGACCAGCTGGGGTGAGGGGGGAATAGACAGAGGAGCAGGTGTTAGAGGGAACGGAAGGAGGTATATGGGATGGGAACATGGAGAATGGTGCAGTGTGGATGAGACAGGCTGTGAGCAAGGCTGGGCCAGGCCACTTGGGACCTGCAGGTCTCACTGAGGGGTTTCCTCTCACATCTTAAGAGCAATGAGCATTGAGCATTTGTAAAAAAATAATTTTAGAGATGGAGGAGGGAGAGAGAGAGAAACATCAATGTGAGAGAGACACATTGATTGGTTGCTTCCAGTTCGCGCCCCGAACCCAAAACCTAGTTATGTGCCCTGACCAGGAATCTAACCTGAGACCTCCTGGTGCACAGGATGAAGCTCCAACCAACTGAGCCACACCAGCCAGGGCAGGATCCGAATTTTAAGCAGAGTGTGATGTAGAGGGTGGATGGGGAGAATGGAAGGGGCTGGAGTGGATGACGGGAAACCAGTTAGTGGGCTGCCTCAGTAGGTCAGGAGACAAATGACGGATCCTTGGAATTAAGTTGGGCACAGGCTAGGGCAAGGAAAGGCTGGCGGTAGACCCAACAGAGGCCAAGGTAGAGGCAATTGCTGTTTTCCCTTTCCTTCCGCTGAAGCTCTTCGAGTGTGCTGTCTCAGTGTTAGCCCAGGGTTCCTGAGCCCTGCGTGTCCTGCTCATGCCTTTGGTGTCTTCTCCCTGCAGAGAGCTCTCCTTTCCGTCCCTAGTGGCTCTGAGGGCCAAACCCCACCTGTTACATTCTGCAGGTCTGAACCACCACCTACTCCATCATCTCCAAAATTACCCCTTTCTCTCAAATTCCTGTCTTGAAGCTCAGCTGGATTTCAGAAGAAAGGAAAGTGCACAAAAATGAAACAAGAATGCACACTGAGGTGTCGCTGAGTGACCACTCCCCCGTTTTTGCCATCTAAGGCATGTGTTTCTTATTGATAAAAACAATATACATATGTTTGCAAAGCATTTTTCTCATAATCCAGTGTAATCCTGAAAATCACACTTCTGGGGCTCCTGTCAATTTATGATGACGGTATAACGTCCGAGAGGTTGAGTGATCATATTGTCATAATGCTTGCTAATGTCATAAAGCCAACAGTGGCAACTGCCAAAACAGCCACTGCAGTGACGACGACAGGCTGACCACCATCGCTGACATGATGCCGGCCATGCCCAAGGCCCCACATTCTGAATTTTACACAACACATTGACGTGTATCTCCATTCCACACCGAGGGAGGGCCTGCCATTCCCGTTTTGTGGATGGGACCACCCTGCTGTGGACCACAGCTAATAAATGGAAAAGGAGAACTGGAACCCAGGACCACCCGATTCCAGGGACCACGCTCTGTCAGCCCTTACACACTGTCCCAAGGCTGAAGCCCCTCCTCTCCCCAGAGGAAGTGATGAGGACTCAATAATAAGCTCATGCTTTGCTCCCACTTCAGTGGTGACCTTGAACCATGGATTAGGAACGGTATGCACTGTCAAACTACCATGCATCCAAGAACCCTTCATAATCCAACTATTAATTCCATGACTTGAAGAAGATATTGTAAACCTTTAGAAGATTTCACCTATGAGATGGGAGTAACAATGCAATCCCACAGGTTGGGTGTGAGAGTTTGGGGTGCTCATGCAGGTGAAATGCTTAGCACGGTGGCTGGGGGAGAGTGAGGACCCAGGAAACGGAAGTGAAAGAAAAGCTGAGATGCTCTTAGGCTTAATTTCAGGCATGAGGATTAAGTTAAGAAAGTCACATCACAAAGGGGAGAGCATTTTTGCTTAGATCAGGTCGCCCCAGAGATGTCCTGTCAACACCCTGTTCTGTGTCCTTAGGACCCTGCCACACCTTCACTCCAGAGAGGTCTGATTTCTGCTCTCTCCACCTGCAGGCTCAGCGCTGGGAGGAGCCTCAGTGATGATGGAGCCCAGCCCCTGAGCCCTGAGCCAGTCCCTCTCCAGTGCTGCCCAGGGAGCACTTCCTCTTATGGGGACTTCAGAGACCTCTAGGCTGCCCTAATCACTCTACTCTGTCTATTTTCCACTAATCTCCTGACTTAGAAAAAGTGTCTAGAATGACATTTTTGTCAGTCCTCATCTTCTGCAGTTTCAACTCTATTGGTCATTATTTCTTTTTTTCTTTTTTTTTTTAAAGTAAAATCTCTGTTTCATTCCTTCAAGAATACCCAGTGTTGCTAACAGGACAAGAATTCCTTACAATTCCAGAGAGAGAAAAGGGGGGGGGGGTCCAGTAGCTTATTTTACCTTATTTCTTAGCTCCTTGAAAAAAAGGTGAGCCCTCTTTCTGTTCTGTCATTTAGTGAGAAAGGACGCCGATAAATCCAGTTTTTGCTAGAGACAGTGAGAAGTGACAGGCTGTTCACATCTTTATTTGCCTGAAAGCACCAGATGCAGACATGTGGCCCACTAAGTGATCGGGTCTACAGAATTTTGCCCTTTCCCTGAGCCCGGTGTGAAGCCAAAGCACCGTTCCAGGCTGGCAAAACCAAGAGGCACATTCTTTGGCTGAAAGAGGCAAAGCGAGTCCAGCCTCGCTCGCTTGCTTCGCGCAGCCATGTAACACACAATGGGAGGCAGCAGAGAGAAGTCATACAAATACATAGTAAAGAAATATTTCATTTCCATCACAGTGGTTTTCGCTCTTTTCCGTTCCTCCTTGCCAACAGCCTGGAAATGGAGGGAAGGTGAGGGAACAGTGGGTTTGATCTGGACACAGTCTAAGAAGGTTCTGATTTTCCTGGTATTGCTGCTCAGCTCTAGCTTTTTTTTTTTAGAAGAAACTTGTAGATTCTTATATTTGAAGGGTCTCTAATTCAACCCCTCTCCTTTTACAGACAATCTGGGATCCAGAAAGGAGACTGATGGGCAAGTCAGAGACCCAAGGAAGCGAATGCTCCTAGGGGTCCCCCGGTTCAATAACCCCACCTGCTGCTGCAATGACCCAGCAAGCTCAGCTGATGAGGGAGCAGGAGGGGGACTTGACCCAGCCCTCCCCTTCAGGGTGGTGCCACAGCGGGTGCCCCACGGTCTAAGGGACTACAGTGATAAGAAATGGACTGGGCCTCTTTGTATTTCTGGCTGCATTTCTCAACAACTGGGGCCCAGCCTAGTAGCAAAATGTCTGGTCCTGGCTCTGCAAAGCAGTTGTTGCCTCTGGCATGATAGAGGCCTTGGCCAAAGGGCTTGTCTCTTTCTCTCCTTCTGGGCATGGCTCAGCAGCCGACAGCTCTGTGGAGAAAGCAGCTCCGGCCCATGGGGCTGCAGGCACTCAGGAGAGGGATCTTTTACAATCCCCAGACCCACCCACCGAGGGCCAGCCTCCCTGCTCCTCCCAGCTCCAGGACCAGCCGAGCTCGCCGTGGCTTTCCAGCTGTGTGGAGAGAGGTCTCCTCAGAGCCCCCACAGTCAGACAATGGCTTCGGAGGCCTTCCCAGGCACTGCTAGAAGGAGACAGGCAGCCTTCCTTGCAGAGGCAAGTGGCGCTGCCTGCCCATAAAACATTGGCAAAATGATCACGAAAAACCAGACCCCCGTTTCTCTGCGGGAGAGCACAGAAAGGACCACGAAGGAGTCTGGGGGCCCTGTGTCCACCCAGATGCCAGGATTCCTTCCTCCTTCCAGGCAGCCCTGGCGCAGGCTCCTGCACCTCCCGCCCCCACCCTGTTCCCATGGCAAAGGAGAGGAGGACCCACTTACTGCTCGAGTTCATGGTGATGCCTTTGCACTGGGTCTTTCATTCAATACGGAGGCCCTGGTTGCTTTTAAAATCTTCCGATCTTCCGACCTCACTCATCACCTGGGGGTGAAAAGGCAGTCCAGTGCCAGCTCTGTATCCTCAGGTGCTCTCTCTCCCTCTGCCGTCCCCTCTCAGTCTGGGCTGTAACCACTGGCCTTGAAGGCGAGTGGACTAAGAGGCGCAGGTGAGAGCAGGGAGGAAGAGGAGGCGGGCAGGACACGGGTGCCCGGGTCTTGGTGCCCCGGTCTTGCTGCCCTCGGACCCGAATCAGAGGCAGAAGCAGGGCTGGCGGCGCCTGATCGCACGCACCCCCAACTACTCCAGCCCAGCAGCTCCGGAGCCCAAAGGGGGTGTGGACCACAGGGAGGCAGGGCGGGGGCAGCGCGCGGAGAGCCGGCTCCTCTGGGCAGCGCGTCCCCGCCCGGCTTCGGAGAGCAGTGACCCGCCCCCGGACCCACCTTTCGGCCAGCGTCGGGAGCCAGAGGCCCCTGCCCGGGCCCCTGCGACCGGTTCATGAATCCTGTTTCTCGTCTGGGGTCTCGAATTCCAAGGCGAGCAAAGCGAAATAGGAGAGCTCGACATCCATGATGCGGGCTCGCGGGGTGGCAGTGCAGGGGGCGCGGCCGCTCGCTGCTGCCACCTGCTGGACACGCCGACCCGTATTCAGGCCCCGCCCCACCTGGGCTTCTCTCTGGGTCCTGGGGTGTAATGGGATGACTAAGGGGGCCCTTGTGCCTTGGGGCCAACAAGGGAGTGCTAGAGCTCTTGTTTCCCTCCCTCGGTCTTAGAGTCTAAGGGGCTAGATAATGACCAGGAAATCAAGTAAGATTGGGAGCGGCTGTGAAGAAGGGATTGGCTTTGTAGGAAGACCGGTTTCACTTCCAACTCTGCTTCAGTTCAGCTTGGTCTTGACCAGGTCACTGCTGTCTCTGGCTGGTCCTCCTCGTGTGTGGAAGGGAGCAGCTGGACAAGCAAATGAGACATTCGGGGATTCTCCCAGCCCCCTAACTTACGTTACTGTCTCCCTCTTAATGCCCCATGTCTCTGGTTCATTTGTTACAATTGTTTATCCTCTCTCTTCCCCACGAAAATGTTAGCACCATGAAACTATGGGTCTTGTCAGTAGGGTTTCCTATGGCACCCCCAATACCTAGAACAGTGCCTGGCACACAGTAGGTATCAATAAGTATTTGTTGACAGACACTCCAGGGCTCTTCTAGATCTAATATTGTGCAGCTCTCAGAGTGGAAGTTCTAGGAACCCCCACCTTGAAACACTTCCCTGTCTGAGGCAAACAGCTGGTATGTGGCCTCATGACTCAGTCTCACAGGTCCACCCAGTTATTGTATGGCCAACTAGCTCTTATCCAAAGTGTTTTTGTTTAGTTTAGTTTTTGTAATTAGTTCACCTGGGTGTGTATTAGAGAAACCTATATTCTGATTTTTTGGGGTCATGAGTAATTCAGTGGGGGTGGGGTTCTTTACATTCCTTGTTATTTCCTGAATGGAATTCATGACCACAGAAGCATGACTTTTGAGTGTAGAAAAACAAGACCGAGAAGACACATGATCCCTGTCTATGGAATGACTCCAGTTAGAGTTTGTGTTGAATCAAAAAGCTGTGAACACTCACACCCCAACTTATAGACAAGGAAACAGTGGGTCAGAAAGGCTGAGCTACCTGCCAGAGGACACACAGCAACTGCTGGCAGAACTGGACAGGGTCTTCTCATTTCTAGCTTGGTCCCATGTGAGAATGACTCAATGCACCAGAGTCTGGGATGACAGGGTAGGGGTAGGTAGCCACCCTCTTAAAACTTGGAAAGAATACCTTTTAGGCAAATACAATATTTCTGCCTTCCACACGGTGAAAAAAAATTGATATGGCCATAACACCAAGATGTGATAGCAATTAAAGTATCTTCAGAGAAATTGAAGGGTCAGTGGATTTGAAACACATTTTGGTAGCTTAATAGGATTTGTTTTCAATGGGGAGTGGGGGGAGATAACCCTAAACCTACTCACAGTGGTTCTCAAAGTTTTGTTAGTGCAACAACTACACGAGATATCTGTAAAAATGCAGATTCTCAGGCTTCTGAGTAATTGCTCTGCATTTTAAACAAGTGTCCCAGATGATTCACAGACCACTGTTTGCTACTGAAAAGGGCAGAGGCCTAGAATTGCTGTGAAAATATAGTAAGTGATTAATAAATATTTAAATCATTCCAAAAGATTGGGCTTCCTTATTTGATTCTCTTGTTGTGTGCAATTGCTCGGTGCCAATGCTTGGAAAAGGGTATTTTTTTTTTTCTGGGAGAAAGTTTAGGTAAGTTAAATATAAATATGTAAAATGAACAAGGCTGTTCAGTGAACATATGTAGTTATCATCCAAAGCTTTAGTGTTCAGAAATTTTCCAATTATAAGACAAAGTCAAATAAAAGTTTAGTATTCATTCATTCATCCAGCAATCATTTGTTGAATATTTACTTTGTGCTAAGCCTTATTCTAACTACTGGGGATATAGTGGTGAATGGGACAGACAAGGACCAGGCCCTCCTGGAGCATAAGTTTTATTTGGGAGGGGGCAGGGGATAGACAGTAATTAACTAAGTAAAGCAAGAATATTAGGTAAACCCAATGATGGCCTGGTTCAGAGTCTAGGAACTGCTTCCAGCACATTCAGAAACTGGGATTTTCAGTCCCAGTTTCATCACTAACAAGCTGTGTGACCTTGGACAAGATACTCAGCCTCAATGAACCTCAAATTCTTCATTTGTAAAATGGGGAAAATATGATACCTACCTCATGAAATGTTGGGTGTATTAAAGTTGTTGGGTATAGTGGTGAACATACTTATTAGTGTCATCCCTCTCTTATACCTACCCTCAGAGATGGTCCTGTCATTTTTCACTTATGTAGACCTATGGGCCTTTCCATAGAGTGAGTGGTGGCCATGAAAATATGCCTTAGAATTTTCCAACTACAGGGCACTCAATTGACTAGTTCTTTTTGTCTAGGGTTCTTTTAAAATAATAAAATCAGCTGGCTGCTGATGAATTCAGCTCTTTGGAGAGACCATTGAGCTTTGGACCACTCTAAAAGCCTCGAATTGCTTCTGTCGGGGAAACAATCTGAAACATTATAAGGCTAGGGAGAAAAGGGTTAAAAGAAGCTTAAAAAGCTACACCCGTGAGGATGTCCACAACAATCGGAGAGGCGGGAAAGACGCAGGAGGAAGCGAGGGTGGGCTTCTCGGTGGAATGGGCTGTGAAAGTCATCAGGAAAGCAGAATCTTGGCTCTGGCCTTGCAGGAGAATGGGGCTGACAAGCACAAAGCAGGGGGGCCCTTTGTTGGGGTTTGTTTTGAACTTTGAGACTCCAGAATGGAGATAAACAAGTCTCACTCGGAAACAGGCGAATGCTCCTGGACGTTAGAAAACCAGGTGGCAAAACCATTGGGAGGCAAATCCGCCACCGTCTTCAAGGGGAAAGCGGAAACTTTGGGGCCAGCTGAGCCCGGCTGCTCTGGGCTGCCGCCCTGATGCGTCTCTTCTTTGGTTATGTGGGTTTAACACTATCACTTGGGCAAGTACAAGATGTGAGAGATTTTGGCAGACATTTTATTTGAAGAAGAATTCAGGTTTTTTAGTTCATTCTTTCATTGACCCACCTTTCCTGACTTCCTGTCCCTAATGGGGGTCGTCTCTAGTTCCCCTCCCCACATTCTGCCCCCTCATTGCTATGATTTACTAACACAGGCCTAGGTCCCCAACTTTCCTTTCTTCTCACCTTTCTCGTGTTCCCATCCCGCTCCTTTCTACAGTCTGTCGTCCACATCACTGCTCCCTCCTCACCCCACTCCGGTGCTGCTCCTATTATTCACGAATACGCTCTCATTCAGCCTCACCTCGAATACAAAACCCTTCTGGCCTATGGAGTGTGGGAATGGTGGGAAGAGGGGCCTGCATCCCCATAGTTCCTACTTGCCATCCCTAGACTATTGAATATCCCATCAAAAGTGAGGACTTTTATTTTTGAAAAATGATATGTAGTTGTTAATAATATGAGATAAATCTATGTGTGTGTGTGTGTGGGGGGGGGGGGATTTTCCTGGTATGCAATTAAACAGGAAAAGAAAATTCCAGAAAAATATATACAGTATGTTCTTCTTAAGGATCATGTATATTTATGGGCATATGTATTTATGCAACACAATCCATATAATATATAATTTATAGAACACGTAGAATGCACACAATATTATGTAAAAGTTAAATCTTTTTTTTTTTTCACAAATGGGACCCCATATGTAGGTACTACATATACATATAACTATAATGCTTAGCAAAAGACCTGGAAGGACACACTCCTAGTTACCTTGCTCAAGGTAAACTTTTGGATTATGTAGTTTTAACAAAATCACTTGGACAAGTACAAGATGTGAGAGATTTTGTCAGACATTTTATTTGAAGAAGAATTAAGGTTTTTTATTTTGATTTATTTATTTTTTAAAATATATTTTTATTGATTTCAGAGAGGAAGGGATAGAGAGAGAGAGAGATAGAAACATCAATGATGAGAGAGAATCATTGATCGGCTGCCTCCTGCACGCCCCCTACTGGGGATCGAGCCCGCAACCCAGGCATGTGCCCTTGACTGGAATCAAACCCGGGACCCTTCACTCTGCAGGCCGATGCTCTATCCACTGACCCAAACCAGCTAGGGCAGAATTAAGGTTTTTTAGTTCATTCTTTCATTGACCCATTTATTGAATGACTTCTAATGGAGTGTTTATTCTGTGCCAAGCACAGTGCCTGACAGAAACATGGGGGAGGAGACAATGCAGAAATAAACACATAGATGTATGATTACAAGCTGTAAAGTTAGCGAAGAGAGGGCAGTAATAGACACTAACAGAAGGATGTTTCATTCAACAGGTGACATTTGAGCTAAGGCTGAAGAAGAAGGAACAGCCAGTCTGAGTTGCGGGGGATGGAGGGAAGAAGAGGGTGTGGAACTAAGCTGTGAAAGAGGGAATCACAGGTGTGAGGGCAGGCAAGACCGGCTGCTGGTGGTAGGTCTCATGGCTTCTTTGTGGAAGAGCTCAGTGGGGTTCACATGACCCAAGATCATGTTCAGGCTTAATGGACCCAGGATGGAAGTGGCTCTACTGGGCTGAGAGGTCAGAAGTCCTGCTTATAGTCCTGATTCAGCAGGATGTGAAGAAGCCCAGGAGCAGTGGGATAAAAAGGTCTGGATTAGAGACCTGGCTCTACTCTTCATAACTGTGTGACCTTAGGCAAGGGACATAACCTCTCTGGGCCATAGACTTCTCATATAAAGCAGGGATCATAGCAGTACCTACCTCACTGTGTGTGTCAGTAAACACCTTAGCTCAGCATCAGGCACCTAGGAAGTGCTCGTACATAGTTATGATGTGCCTTGGGACAACCTGACTGACTGGTCAGGTGACCTCCTCTGGGCCTGAGCTTCCACATTGATAATGGAGGGTTAGACTAGATGACTCTCGAGGTTCCTTTCACTGAAATGTTCTTGGTTCTCGGTGTCCTGCGGTTGGGGTTTGGCAGAAGGTCTCACCACATGCTAGGCTGCTGCAGGGTCCTTTGGTCCCCCAAGGGCACCCCTGGTTTGTGCTGAGACCCAGGTGCTGAGCAAATAGTGGACTTCCCACCAGGAGAGGGAGCCTCACATGGTGCTCCCTCCACATCTGCGCCCCCCGTCCTCCCTGGAAAACCGTGAAGCCCAGGTGGAGTTAGCAGGACACAGGCCTGTTTTTCTAACAGCTTTGTGCTGGGGCCATGCTTTTCCTCTTGTTCCTCACATTGTTGCATGGAGAAATGTTTCTTAAAAAATCAAAGGGGTATGCATATATGCCTAACCCATGGACACAGACAATAGTGTGGTGAAGGCCTGGGGCCGAGGCGGGGCAGGCTAGGAGGGGTCAATGGGAAAAGAAAGGGGATGTATGTAATACTTTCGACAATAAAGATTTTTTAAAAATCAAAGGGGTTCCTGAGGTCTTTGGGAAGCTTCTGGGGGAGCCGGGGAGACAAAGGAACTGGCTTTGAGATCAGAGTGTTGGGGGCTGCAAGGGAGCTCCAGGCAGACGGTCCCACCGGGGGGTTCTGCTGGGGCTTTGCACTCACATCCGACCACAGTCCCAGCCTCCTTCCTGACAGAAGCAAGAAGCTGGGGCGGAGCCAGCTCCGGATGGGAATCTGGAGATCTGAGAGCTGGACTCGGCCCTGCCATTCCCCTGGCCAAGCTGCTCTTGGCTCACTTTCCAAATTCATATCTAAAAGGGACCTCAGCGAGCCTTCTGTCCTGGTCTTCCATTTTGCAGATTAAGAGAGGGAGTCTTACTCATTATTCACCAATAATTTCTCTTCTGCCTACAGTTCTGTTGGCCCTGCCCTCCTCTGCTGTGCTTCCCTTGAATAAAGCCATCATTTCCAGTCACCTTCTCAAGATTCCTCAAGTCCCATCCTCTCCTGGGAGCTGTCCTCTGTTCTCCTCGAGCACCTGCCCAGGCCAGTCATTAGGGGCCCCCCGGATCTCATGCTCCTTCTCCCTTTGCTCCCTGCACAGAGGGACTTCATGGCTTCCCAGTGAGTTTGCTCATCTTGGGGACTTTACAAACTGTTCCCCACACCTGGTTTCTCTTCCCCTGTTCCTTTGCAAAGCTGGAATCCCCTCTCCTCCAGGTCTCAGCTTAATTGCCAGCTCCCTAGTGAAGCCTCCCGTGACCAGCTAACTCAAGTGTCCCAGAGAGCATATTTAATTAATGGGTGGAGTAAAAGCCTTTCAGACACCATGGATTTATTCATCTCTTCTTAGAGTTCAGTTACATTAACTCCCATGTCATCTTCCCCCAAACTTGGCTCTCTTCCCTCTATTCATGTGGCTTTTTTAAGACCTAAATTTTATCTCTGCACATGCTCTTCCACCAAATCCTTTAGAACAGTGGTTCTCAATCTTTCTAATGCCGCAACCCTTTAATACAGTTCCTCATGTTGTGGTGACCCCCAACCATAAAATTATTTTTCATAACTGTAATTTTGCTACTGTTAATGAATCGTAATGTAAATATCTGTGTTTTCTGATGGTCTTAGGCTCTACAGCAGCAGGGTCGCCTAAGACCATCGGAAAACACAGATATTTACATTACGATTGATAACAGTAGCAAAATTACAGTTATGAAGTAGCAACAAAAATAATTTTATGGTTGGGGGTCACCACAACATGAGGAACTGTATTAAAGGGTCGCGGCATTACAAAGGTTGAGAACCACTGCTTTAGAATCTGCTGAGAACTCTGGTCTCGCTTAGTTATTAAGCCCCACAGCTGGGAAGTCCAGTGTTGCCTTGCGCAAGAGGAAAGGATGGAGTCAGAAGACCCGGTTTCTGGGTTTAATCTCACTTCCTAGCTACGGGACCTTAGGCGACCAATGAATTCTTGCGCGTCAGTCTACTCTGATGTAATGAATAACAGTGTCCATTAAACATCAGTGTGATATGTATTGCAAGGATCCCTTTCCTGTGTGTGTCTTGGGGTTATTCTAGGAACAAAAGGAGAAACTGTGTGCTTTGTAAAACTAAAGTCTATGCAAAGTAGGTGGTGATTATTTTTGTCCTCATCTCGCTATACATTAGAGATTGAAACTCAGGCATTTTCACAGAATTTGCAGACGGTGACGTCACAGCCCCTGATATCCAGGAAGGCCATGGAAAAGGGCGGTCTGTGGCGCTAGTCATTTCCTCAGGAACGCCAGGGAAGCGCTCCGTGCTTGGAGTGATGCACTGCAGTCCACGGGCCCCCCTGCAAGTGCCTTGTAACCTCCGAGAGGGAATTGAACCTCTGCTTGTGAGGGAACCCCACAGGTCCACTCCCTGGGATCACAGAGTTCTAGGTGGCCATCACTGGGAGAGTTCATCAGATGCGCCCCTCCCTCTATCAAGTCCCAGAGGCAATGGGTATTGAGTAACGCCACACAGTGAGTGCACGGTGAGGCCAGTGATGAAAAGGACAGGTCTCTGGGGTCTAGAAGGCCACGAGGTGCTTAGGAATTCCCCCGGCTGATTCCCTTTTGGGAACTGCATCTAAGAGTCTCGTCCTCCGTCTGCCTTAGGGGGACACTCACAACGTGGACGGAGAAGAGCTTTCCCTGGAGTGTTATTTAGTAATGCAGAGAGGATTGGAAACACTTGAAATTACAATTCACAGGGAGATAAACTGGGGCCCATCTTTCCAAGGAAGAGCGAATAGCAAAATGAGGTGAGTGTCAGTGTCGTGACCTGGAAAGCTCCTTTCGACCTACTGTCTGATCGGGTAAAGAGAAGTTGCAGCCATTACATGCAGTATGCTGCAGTTTGTGGAAACAAACCCCTAAAAATCGCCCCGTCTCCTTTTGGGCGTGCACACATATGCATTTTAAGGCATAAGGAACAGCCGGGAACACTATTCACTTAATTGATAATAGTTTTTAGCTCTAGATGGGATAGAGGTGGGGCTACTGATGAGATGTCAGGATTGGAGGAGATGAGTCTACACCTTAGGGACCATATTTTATTTCATTTCATCTCTTTCCTTTTTTTTTTTTTAATATGGAAAATGTATCCATCAGTTCTTGTATAATTAAAAATTAATAATAATTAAAAAATCTGCCTTCGCCTCTATTGAGGCCTTCCTCTGTGCTGGCAGGGCTGATTCATGACCCTTGTATGTGTCACGGTGACCAAAGGGAAGGGAAGTCCACTTTCCATTTTGATGCCGTCCAGCCACTCTGCTCCTCGGGGCTCCTTTGGCCTCTGGAGGCCTGTCCTTGTAGGTCCTGAGTGGGAGCACAGTGTGGCCAAGGCCCAGAGTGGCAGGGTCCTCCTGTAACTACCCTGGTGAGCCCACATGCTGGAAGGGCCCGCACAGCACAGGTGACGCAGAACCCTAAAAACGGTGAGCCTGGAGGCCCCAGTTTGAATCTCAGTCCCGTTTCCATCTTCCAGGGGGACCGTGGGCCGGTGCCTGTAGCCCCAGCCTGCTGCCTTGCCCACGGCTACCACCTCCTCTCCTGGCATCTGCCCTTGCCCACTCTCTTCCAGCCACACAGACTTCGTTTCTGTTTGCTCTGCCTCCCACACTTGCCTGGGGTGGCTGTTCCTTCTGACTTGAACCCCCTTTCCTCTGACTTCCATGTGACTGGCTCCTTCTCATGGTTCAGATCTCATCTCCAGTGAATGTTGTCTCCCAGTGAGTCCTGCTAAGCTGTCCTTCCCCCACCAGTCCCTCTCCGCCACAGTGTGTTGTTTACTTCCCCCAGGGCATGGAACACCCCAGAAGTGATGTTGTACAATTCATTTGTGCACTTTTATGGGCTGTTGTGCATTAGAAGCAGACACCTGGTCTGCCCAAGGACCAAGAATGGCATCTGGCCCACAGTCCGTGCTCAGGAAAGGTCACTTGGATGAATGTGTGAACTGCACTTGGAGAAGGCCTCCACACTTCCTGCCAGTCCTTACAGTCAGGGGTCAAATCCCTGAGCCAGGCAGGATTGGACCAGGAAACGAGCCCATGGCTCCTCTTCCCAAGTCGGGCACCATGAGGCCGAAGGCGTGGGGCCTGTTGCTTGATGCCCAGGGGCTCCAGTTTGCTCATCTCAAAGGTGAAAGGGTTGGACAAGATGCTCCTTTTCAGCTCCAAGATCTCACTAGCTATCCTATCTAATAATAGAGTAACATGTAAATTACCATCACTCCGCTACGCCCACGATTGGGTGGCGGGAGGCTGGGGGGCGGGACTCGGGGTGGCCTATCCGGCCATTGAGAGGCACAGATCCGCTGCCACTGAGGGGGGCTACCCTGCTGTTGAGAGGTGCAGGGGTTGGGACTCCCGCCCCCTGCGCCTCTCAACGGCGATCTGGCCGCTGAGGGGGCCTGCCTCGGACACTCAGCTGTGCCTCTCAACGGTAGGGTAGCCAGGTGTCTGCGGCAGCCCCCCTCAGCGGCCGTTGAGAGGCGCAGGGGGCGGGAGTCCCGCCCCCTGCGCCTCTCAACAGCTGGGTAGCCCCCCTCAGCAGCCGCGGACCATCAAAAGCGTGGGAGCTGGGTGCCTGTCTGCTCCGGCACCAGCGGACAGGCACCCAGCTCCACCGAGAAAAGCGAAAGCGTGTAGGGGACCCTACACATGCATGATTCAATCATGCACTGGGCCTCTAATAAAATATAAATGGCTTTGGTCCACGTGCTCAATCAAGATATATGCTTGAATACACTTTCTTTACTGTGCTCCTAATGTCAGTCCTCCCTGCACCTTTTCCTCCGACTCATAAAAAATGGAATACAGAGCGTGTGGCAGTTTGTTCTCTGGTCCTCTGTGATACGGGCCTTTATGCAAAATTCATTATTGAATCAAAGGCTGCACTTTTCTCTCCTCATTTGTTTCTTTGCTCTCCAAACAATTTCCAGCGTTGACATCTTTATTGGTGTCTTTGGGCCCTTTAGCAGAATGAAAATGCCGTGCATCTAGTCACCAGGGCTGTGTTCCGCGTGTGACTAAGTGGGCACGTGGAACAGTATGGAATGCTCGTCCCAGCGCTGCTCCTTCAGGCACATGGAGCAGGGAGAGAGGGGCGGGCTCCTGATTTGCCGCCCAGCAGAAGGGAGCCTGCTCAGCGTGGTCTCTGGGGCCAGGTTCTGATTTCCGCACTGCGTCTCCTCTTTGTTTTGCGGAGGTAACAGAGCAGGTGCCCTTGATTTGGAGGCCTGAGGCCAAAAGCATAACAAAGCCTCTTTCTTGGGAGCTGGCTGTGTGCTGTGCACCAGGCACTGTGCTAAGGACTTTGCATCCATTATCTCATTTAACTTGAATTTTTCTAAGAGCCCTGTGAGATAGGAGTTGTTATTACCCCTGTTTTTCAAATGAAGAAGCGCAGGCTTAGAGGTTAAATAGAACATCTAAGCTCATGTAGTGGTGGAGCTAAGATTTTAAGCCCGGTGGTCTAATGCTAGAACCTACAGTTTTCCCCACAACCAATACTGTACACGCATAGCAAAGGACATTATACATATCCCAGAGTGCTAGTTGGCTCTGCCAGGACAAGGTACAGCTAATAATAGTAATCCCTAACATTCAAGTCTCTAATCAAGAATTTAAAATAGCAACCTACATCAGAATAAATAAATGATTGTTATAAGGAAGTAAGGTCCCATTTATTTCTTCCATAAACATATAACCACTTACTATGTGCCAGGAGAATGTATATACTTTGCTGCCCCAAGAAGAGATGGCTCCTGTCCTCATGAGGCTTATGGTCATTTGATGTCTGAGAGATTTGTATAATATGTCCAATTCCGTCCAGTTTGCTGGCAGCAGAACTGGCATTCAAACCCAACCACTGGACCCTTCAGCCCCTAAACTTCCCTGCCCAATGGGAAGGTGTCTAATTTGAGTGGCTGCCTATATTATTAGCCTTTCCCCTGATCTGTGGAAATACTCAAATAATCATTCAATAAGTTGTCAAAGATTTGGATCAGTATGAGTTGTACAGAGCAGGATTTCTTGACAGGAGCACCACTGAAATGGGCTGGATAATTCTTTGTTGTGTGGGTTGTCCTATACATTGTAGGGTGTTGAGTAGCATCACTGGCCTCTACACACTAGGTAGTAGCCAGTTGTGACAACCAAAAATGTTGCCAGATATTGTCAAATGTCTCCATGGAGGCAACATTGCCCCTGGTTGAAACTAAGGGACCTGAGTAATGAAAAAATCAAAACAAAACACTCGTACAAAATTTTCCTTTGCTCTAAGCCAATGTAGTTTTGCATACATGGGACTTATGTCATATTGAAGGTTAGCACCTCAAAATCTCACTCACTTAAAATCATTCTTGGAATGACTTGGAAGCCAGGAGCTATGGTATGAGATCATGGTTTCCTCAGGTGAGTTTGAGGTTAATTGATGGGCTTAGTTTAGGGACTATGTATGATCAATATGTGTCTTTAAACACTAGAGTGGCTCTCAGTGGGGAGAGATGCTCACACAGTGAAGGGCAAGGATTGAAGCAGATAGCAGCTCCATTGCTCCCATCTTGTGCTAATCCATGGAAGGAAGTGGCATTGGGTGACATAGGCTACTACTTCTTGAAGTGTGGTCTGTGGACCAGTAGCCACTGCATCACCTGGAAGCTTGATGGAAAATGCAAAAGTCAGGCCCTGCCTCAGTTTTACAAAATCAGAATCTGCATTTTGATAAGATTGCCAGGTGGGCCCAGCCGGTGTGACTCAGTGGTTGAGCGTCAACTTATGAACCAGGAGCTCACAGTTCGATTCCTGGTCAGGGCACATGCCTGGATTATAGGCTCGATCCCCAGTGTGGGGTGTGCAGGAGGCAGCCAGCCAATTGATGATTCTCTCTCATAACTGATGTTTTTATCTCTTTCTCCCTCTCCCTTCCTCTCTGAAGTAGTAATCTATGGTATTCAAATACACTTGAAGAATTTAGAACCAGCCTATAATTTAAATGGTTTTCTCTTATTCACTCTTACTTTTGTCAACTGTGCATACATAAGTATGTGGATAAGTTTGTTCCTCTTGTTTGTTTGACAGCTATAGGAATGTGGTTTGTGTAGGTGAGAAGCATCTGGACTTTATTATTAGGCAGAATTGGTGAAGGTGGAGCTGAGGTTTGGGAATGAAGGTTGTGCTGTGTGTGTGTTTCTGGTGCATGTTCTGTTAAAAGTTAAACTTTAAAAATTATTTTAATGAGATAGAGAGAGAGAGAGAGAGAGAGAGAGAGAGAGAGAGAGAGAATTGTTGTTCCATTTACTTAGGCACTCATTGGTTGATTCTTGTATGTGTCCTGAGTGGAGATCGAACCTGCAACCTTGGAGAACCAGGACGACATGTTAACCAACTGAGCTACCCGGCCAGGGCCTCTTATAAGTTTTAAAGGGTGAACCTACTGTAGATGATTCCTTCCCTCTCATCCCCCTTTTCTCCCAACGAATGTGTGGAAAAACCTACTCTTACCAATGGTTAGAAATATGACCTTAGAGAAGTCACCTGACTTCTCACACAAAGGCCTGCTGCTTCACAGGTATGCAACAAGGGTTTAAGGAGTCGATGACTTTGGAGGAGCTTCATAAACAGGGGCCTCCTGTACAATTATAGGTTGTTATTTGTGATCACTGTATGCAGATTATTTTCTCTGTAGCTCAAATGCCCTGCCCGTGCTGCCCCCTGCTGGTGAAGGCTTTAAATTAATTTTGGTGTGGATCAAATTAAGAAAGGAGAGCCTGGTCTTGAGGATCCTTGCAGTCTATACACCTGCCCCTCTTCCCCGTGAAAGGAAGTCCTGGGGCAGCATTTGCCAACATTTCAGCTAATCAGAATCACCTAGAAGGTGTATAAAACATTTCCAGGGTCCCTCTTCCAGGGACTTCAATGATTCACCGTACAGGACAATGTCTGGGAACCTGCATTTTGATGAATCTGTCCGAGTCAGAAGTGCAGACAGGTGTGCAACCTGTTTCAGAAGCACTGGTCTGTGGTATGTTCCTCAAGGTGTGATTCTAGAACCGTCTCCTGAGTAAATGTGGGCTACAATAGAAAGATAGTGAGTGAAATGAGGGAGGGGCCAGCGCCCCCACGCCGTGTATTGGACAGGACACCTGGGGACTGACTTGGGCATGCCTTTTCCTTTGGACTTGGCCAAAGTCCCAAGGAGCAAGATTGGCACAGTGTGGGGACTCAGCTATGTCATGTAGGGAAGAGGGGAAGGGACAGAAAAAGGACATGTTTGACTTGCTCAAGGTCACTCAGGAAAAGAATGAGACAGAGCCACGTATATTTTCCTCATCACTAAAATAGATCCATTAGACTATGAAGCCAAAAATCATAGCTGAGTCCCCACACCTTGTAGGTGAATGAATGGACCCCCATCATCAGGCTGATGTGGTCCTCTTTCTACACATGCAAAGTCACATACGTGGTGTAATTTTGTACATCAATATGACCATACTGTGTGCAGGTCTCTTCAGTTTTTGCTTTGTAATGTGTACTAAAGATCCTTCCTAGACTCCATATCTAGACCGGCTTCATTCTTTTTCACTGCTGACTAAATCCACCATCATTACTTGACCCCTCCCATATTGATGGGCGTTTAAGTTCCTTCCATTTCTCAGGACTTCCTGCATTGCGGCCTGCCCAGGCCTCTGGTTGCCCAGGCGAGAGGAAAGCAGCTGAGGTGGACTGGCTGGGTGGGTAGAAGGGCTCCTCCTTCCTACCCCACTCACTGGGTCAGATGCCTGAAAACCTGAATTTCCCAGAAAAATAAGCTAGGCTGAGAGAAATTCCTTTCCCTGGGAGTGGTTGGGAGAGTCAGTCCTGGCTTGTATTTTGCACTTCACACACACACACACACACACACACACACACACACACACACACAGTCCCAGCCTCTCCCCATGGAACTTAATTGTTAGTGTTGGCATGTTTTGTGGAAGCACATGGAACTGAGTTCTGAGTTTTAATATAGGCTTTGCCACAAAATTGCCTGAAAGTATTGAATGAATGACTTCATCTTTATGAGACTCAGTTTCTTTACCTTTAAAATGGGTTGAGACAAGAACTATGCATAGAGGAGTGGAGAGATCACTGTTTAAGGACACATTCCCTGCTAACCTTCCAGGCTGAGGCTTTGGTTGCCTGCTCTTGACCCCGGGTTTGCTGCGGGAGCCAAGAAACAGGAAACTGCCTTTTGGGAAAGAGCCGTCAGCTGCTCTGGGCGAGGTCAGGGCCAGCAGCTTGGTGACCTGTTCCTGGTTCAGCAGGTCAGCAGCCCCACCTCCTGCCCTGAGCTGCAGGACCTGTTCCTCAGCTGACCCTGGGCAAGGGCACATTTCCCCTCCTTCGCAGAGGAAAGTCTGGGGAGCACCCCGCCCGTAGCCTGGTCACCTGCGCCTTCTGATGGCTGCCGGGCCCCTCCACCACAGACCTGCATGGGTCTCCCTGACGGCATCAGGAACTAACCACCGTGGTGAGGACCATGTCAAATCAAATCTAGCAATAAATAAAAAGAATAACACATAATGAACAAGTGGGTTTATTCTGGGGATGCAAAATTAGTTCAATATTTGAAAAATCAATTAATGTAATTAATTATATAAACAGAAAAGATAAGAAAAAAACCCTCATGATTATCGCAATATATGTAGAAAAAGCATTTTAGCAAAATTCAGTATCTGTTAATAATAAAATCTCTCAAGAAGCTAGAAACAATAGGGAGCTTCTTTACCCTAATAAAGGTCAAGCATGAAAATACTTAATGTTGAGAGACTACTTTATCCCTAAGATTAGAAACAAGACAAGGATATCCATTGTTTAAAATTATATTGAAGAAAAGAACAGGAAATAAATGGTGTACAGCTTGGAAAGGAAAAAAAAGTCTTTATTTGCAGATGACACGATTACCTATATAGGAAATCCTAAAGAATCTACAAACAATGCTAGTACATTACAATAGCACCAAAAACAGAGAGATATGTTTAACAAAATCCATGCCAGAATTCTATGCTCACATTTATAAAACATTGACAAGAGCAATCAAACTAGAACTAAATATATGGAGAGACATACTGTGTTCATGAATTGGAAGGCTCAACGTTGTCAAGATATCAGTTCTCTCCAAAATAATCTATAGGTTCAATGAAATCCTAATCAAAGTACCAGCACCTGGATGTGAGCTGGCAACTGCTGTGGGCACTCCTGGCCAGCATCAGTCCATCCTCAACACTGGAGAGGTCCTCCCAGGATGTAAGCCAGACCAGCCTGCGTCCTCCCTACAACGCTCATAGGCTTCCACTTAGCGTTGAGGATCAAGCTCAGTCTCCAAGTAGCCGGAAACACAGGCCCTGGATTTCATGACCTGGCCCTGACTTCTCTTGGCCTTCATCTGCTTATTCTCCCCAAGGGAGGCCCCGGGCTGGCTGAGACTTCTATTTTGGGACACATTCATTTAGAAAATGCTTTCTGTCACTGAGTGGAAAGTTTTGTTCCTGTAACACCCACCGTGGATGTGACTCCCACAGATCACAGAAGTGCAATTTCTCACCTTCAAAAGAGCCTTTAAACACTTAAATGTGACTATTCCTTTTGAGTTTTTTTTTTTTTACCTGTTTGCTAAATGTCTTCTGTTAACGTAGATATTTCTTCATGTGCTAACTTTCTTTACTGTTTCATTAGTTGCCCTTTTCTCAGTGAGTTTTGGTCAATAAATGTCTATTTTAATATCTGTCACCTAGAGCTGAATGTGTGGTCTCAGCAGCTGGCCCTGAGGACAGCAGGATTTTCCATTTGCCACTTTGTTTACTTTTACAGTGATTCTCCTCCGGGGGCCTACCCTGCATCAGTGTGTGGTACCCTCATTTATGCGTCCTTCACACTTAGAGCTTGAAAGTACCCTGAAGTGTTTCTTATGTTTTATTTTTAGCCATTTCCCCCACTTGTACTTGTGTCATTGTATTTTTGAGTGTATTTTGAGTTAAGAGTTTGCATTTATTTAATTTGCTTGTGACATTTCCTCTAAACGTTTTGAGATAATGGTGAATTCAGATTCCATTTTCCTGTGCACCCTCTTTCCTCCCTCACCAATGACTTTGACCAATTTGTGTCCAGGAGTCCCTCACCAAGCCCCCTGAACATCCCTTGATACTCTTCACTTTGCTCTCTCTGCAGTGCCACCGCCTAGTTTGAGCTGCCTTCATCCAAAAAAGGAATGCTCATCTTAGCTGGTCTCCTACATCTACTCCTGCCCCCTCCAGTATTTTCACTACGAAGCTAATCTCTACAAAACAGAGAGATCTGTTAGCATCATCCCATTGCCTAAAACTCTTCAAAATTTCTGTTGTTAATATCCCCTATGTACTCTATTAGCTTCATATACCAGTGTTCGTTCGTTCGTTCATTCATTCATTCATTCATTCATTCATTCATTCAATATTTCTGAATATCTACTATGCGTTAGGCACAGTTCTAGCAACTGGGGATACAGCTGTGAGCAAAGTAATAAAAATTCTCTGCCCTCATGGAGCTTACATCTTGGCAGATAAATACAACTCCTAATTGCTTCCTGCACCCGCTGCTCATTGGCCCTTTATTTGCTCTCACTAGGCATAGTCCCTCCTGGCGCAGGGCCTCTGAGGGACATGCTGGTCTCTGGGATGCTTGTCCTTCCTATCTTTGTCTATGTAACTCTTATCTTTCAGAGATTAGCTTAAGAGTCACTTCTGTAGGGAAGCCTTTCCTGATTTCCCCACATAGATGAAACTCCTCTTTTACATGCTCTTATAGTACTTACTTTCCTCCCTGTCATAGCCCTTACTGCACAGTCATTTGATTGCACCTAACTTCCCAATGGATTGTGGGTTCTGTGATGGCAGAGGCTCTGATTTCATTCATAGTGTTACTAGTGCTCACTACAGAGTAGGTGCTCATTCATATTACTTAAAGGAGTGAATTTGTGACTTCATCCAAGACTTTAATAAATTTTGGCCTGAACTGCAATGAGAGCTGAGACTAAGAACCTGCTCAGAAAATAGCCTCCAAGGAAGCGTTAAGTAGCATATTGGCAGTCAATTTCAGTCATCACTCTGTCTAACCTTATGCATTCAGCGCATGTTTGCTCCATCTCCTTAGGGAAATCTCATGGGAGGGAGGCTTTCCTAAAGGTGAACTCACTGTCTTGGCTGTAGTTCCCTGCTCTGCTGACTATCCAAAACGAAAAAGAGGTTGGTCTGTGTGACCAGTTTTTGGTGTATGCTTGTGGCCTTAGCAGACCTGGTCCTCCATCCTCTCACCTGTAAGACCAAATGTGAATCAATCTCCTGTGAGTCAGTCCTCTTTCTGACGAGGCCCTGACCGTGGTCTCTGTCCATGGTGTACTCAGTCCAGTTTTAGCAAGAATACTCATTAGTCAGCTTAGCAAACATTCTCCACTCAGCATCTGATCTGATCATCTCAACATCTGATCAAACTCCTCATCCCCTACCCGTAATATCTGGTCACCCTCGCCCTACCTAGTTTGGCTCAGTGGATAGAGCGTTGGCCTGCAGACTGAAGGTCCCAGGTTTGATTCCCCGTCAAGGGCACAATGCCTAGGTGGCGGGTTCGTTCCCCAGTAGGGGGCATGCGGGAGGCAGCTGATCAATGATTCTCTCTCATTGTTGATGTTTTTAGCTTTCTCTCTCTCTCCCTTCCTCTCTGAAATCAATAAAAATATATTTTTAAAAAAATATCTGATCATTCTTGCTTGCCTTCAGCAAGAACCCTTTTAAGTAGGTCTAACAAGAATCCTACTATCCCTGAAGTTTCCTCTGAGTAATTTTCCATTTACTGACCCCACCCTTCTCCTTGGCTAGAAATCGCCACTTGTCCTTGTGTTTGGAGTTGAGCCTGATCACTCTCCCCTATTAAAATCCCCCATAGCAGTAGTCTCTACTTGAATAAAGCCTCATCATCATAAGTGTCATGAATAATTTTTCTTTAAAAATATCAATTTCAAATACCTTTGACTTCTCATCATAAACCATGAGGGCCAGAAGACTATAAAACCACACTTTAATTAAAAGAGAGAGATTGTCAGAATTGATTTTTTAAAATAATGAGGCCCAATTATATGCTGTTCATCAGATATATACTTTAAAGATAGGTTGAAAGAAAATGAGTTGAAAAAGATATTGCACAAGAAGGCTGGGGTGGCTGTAGTAGAACACAAAAAGACATACAACCATTAATGTGTGTGCTGAATAATAGATCTTTAAAATAGACAAAGAACCACTTGAAACAATTATAGGGAGAAACAAATTCTACAATCACAGCTGGGGATTTTAACACTCTTGCTCAATAATTAAAAGAACAAAAATCACACACAATTGAAAGAACACAAAAAGTCAGTAAAAATAAAGATGATCTGAAAACACTGAACCAGCTTGATGTAATTGCAATTTATAGAACGCTATGTCCTATAATTATAGAGTAGACAGTTTTTCTCCATGCACATAGTACGTTTTCCAAGATAGTCTAAATTTATGGAAGAATATGACCCATGCTCAAACTCATACGTCATCTACAGATCATCTAGACACCACAACCAAACACATTGCAAGGGTATTCACTTTATCTCTGACATTTACTTGCTGACAAGTCTTCTATCACTCTCCATTTCCTGCGAGGTTAATTTAAATCCCTTCAGGCTGATATAAACATGCTTCAGAATTTGGCTGCCATTTTCACCCCCCCCCCCCATCATCATGACTCACAGTACTCCATTCCATATAATTGGGGCGGGGAGAGGGGAATAGTGGATATGGACTTTGTATTATCTCCGACTGCCAAGTCTTCATCCATTTCTTTCCCACTACTTTTATACCCTCCATCCAATCTTCACTCAAGATCTTCTGCATCCTCCATGGTTCACCTCAGTTCTTTCCCTTCATGATTTCTCTCTCTCTCTCTCTCTCTCTCTCTCTCTCTCTCTCTCTCTCTCTCTCTCTCTCTCTCTCTCTCCCTCCTGAGCTCCACTGAATTATGCTCCCATGTCACTGATCACATATTCTGTTAGCTGATTCTTGATGGAATGATCTGGACTTGAGGAGAAAGGACAATTGGACCATGGCTAGTTACAGTCAAAAGCAGAAGTTCAGAAAAGCATGGAACATACAGGCAAAGAGACAGCTGCTTCCCAGCTCAGGTAATCTGTAACACTTGACATGAAGGATTTAATCTGGCTCTAAAAATTGCAAGAAATATATCCCTAAAAAGGATGTGGATGGATGGCTTTTGAAATATCTCAAATTACCTGTAAATAAATCTAAAGCAAATGTTAACCATTCCTGTGAAATGCCATGTGAAAAATTTGGCTTCTTCATCTCCAAGGAGACCCTTCTTTATTAGAAAACCAAACAAAACTGGCAAGCAGTTATTGATTACCTACCAAATGCAAGGTACTGACATAGATGTATAATTGATAGATTTTTAAAATTAAGGAACTAGTCCGGAAAAAGAGCAAAGAAGCAGTTCACAATATAAAAGTTCCAGATGCCCTAGGCCAGTGGTCGGCAAACTGCGGCTCGCGAGCCACATGCGGCTCTTTGGCCCCTTGAGTGTGGCTCTTCCACAAAATACCACGTGCGGGTGCGCACGTACAGTGAGATTGAAACTTTGTGGCCCATGTGCAGAAGTCGGTTTTCGTCTCTCAAAAAAAAATTTCAATCGTTGTACTGTTGATATTTGGCTCTGTTGACTAATGAGTTTGCCGACCACTGCCCTAGGCCAAAGCTTTGGGAAAGAGTTGGGGGAATGATCTGGGTACAGCAGGATCAGGCTGCTGGGCTTATCCATAGGGGTGGCGGGGCATGCACTGTGTCCACAGCACAGGACTACTCTGGTGGGAGATGGTTTGCCTACCTTCTCCAGGGAGAACAATGTTTCAATTACCTAAATTAACTAAATTTTCCCATTTTAGCTGCTCAGTTGTCGGGGATACACTCTCACCCTGGAGAACATCAGCCCCCGTACCGCAGTGGTGGCATGAGACCTTCTCCTTATTTCCACAGTGTCCTCTGTTGTCCTGCACCTGGGCACCTGTGAGACCCCATGCTGCAGAGACTGCTCACGTGGTAGGGAAAGGGGAAGTGAGCCCGGAGACAGGGAGGGGTGCCAGGAGGGGAGGAGAGGGGAACTGGCTCACTGAACCCCCACAAGGCACTCTCTAGATTGCAGACCTCCCTGAAGCAGCAGTCAGGGAGACCCCACCAATGTCCTGGACACAGCAGCAGCCAGGGGGTGGAAGTCCTGGGAATCATTCTGTGGGCTGTGCTGGTGGTTGGCCACTGGGTGTCACTCTTAGCCCATGTTTGTTTGGTGTCAGGTTTCTGAAGATGGTCCAGCATTTGCTGAAGTCCCCATCCTCTTCCCACTCCCTGTCTGGGATATCTCCCTTGGAAGGTTCTACTGACCACGTACATAGGAAGTGTACTAGCATGAAATCACCCCAGGAGCAGACATCTGACCTGCACACGGAAAGTGCCTGTTTGTCATGGAAGTGAGCAGAGGCCAGCATTAGTAACTGATTCTATAGCAGTGGCTCAAAAATAAGCTCTTAAAACATAGAGATGCTTCATTAGTTTTTCCATTCAGCAGTATTTCCTTCTTTCTATAGTCTTTGTTTTCTATTTTTTAAATTTGTGTTCTTAATTTTTATTTAATTCTTTCATTCTACAAAACTAAACATTTAGATGAAATAGAAATTAAACTCATAAAAGATTAGGAGAAAAACCTGAACAGACAAAACCATTAAAGAAATACAAATCATATTTTAAAAAATCTATTATTTTTATTTATTTTCTTCAGAACTTGGTGTGCTTTTTAAATCTGAATATACATGTCTTCAATTCTGGAATATTCTCAATCATTTCCCTGTGACTAGTGACTCAGTTTCTCCTCCTGGAAGCTCTATTAGATTATGTGGGGCATCTCATTCTATCTCTCTTCTTGGGTAATTCTTTCATAGTCTCTACCTTGTTTTTCTATGTTGCATTTTGTGTGATTCCTGCAGATCTGTGTTCAGGTAACCTATTTTGTCCCTCTGCTCTGTTGAATCCTTACCCAGTGAGTCCTTAACGACAATGCCTTTGTTGTTGTTTTTATGGAGTTTTATTTGGCTATCAAATTTGTCTGTTCCTTTTTTTTATAATACTCTATTCCTTCATTATGGTTCCCCATTTTTAAATTCTTTTATATCACACTAGAGGCCTGGCACACAGATTTGTGTACCGGTGGGGTCCCTTGGCCTGGCCTGTGAAGGTCGGGCTGAAACTGGCTCTCCAACATCCCCCAAGGGGTCCTGGATTGTGAGAGGGTGCAGGCCAGGCTGAGGGACCCCACCAGTGCATGATCGGGGCTGGGGAGGGACCTCGGGAGGGCTTCAGGGCATGTCTGACCCATCTCGCCCGGTCCTGATTCAGCCGGACCCCAGCAGCAAGCTAACCTACCGGTTGGAGCGTCTGCCCCCTGGTGGTCAGTGTGCTTCATAGTGACTGGTTGAATGGTCAAACAAACGGTCGGACACTTAGCATATTAGGCTTTTATTATATAGGATTCCCTTGCTTATTCTAGTCCTATTTCATTTTCAGTTCTTTTATTTCCCATCCTCACCATGCTAATTCACTGGCTGGTGGCATCTGCCAGTTTTCTCTCTCAGTAATTAATTTTGTTGGGTGATTTGTATCTCTTTAACTATAAACTACTCAGAACTGCTCTTTAACATTTAAAAAATGGGCTTCTCATGGCATCACACTGTGAAGGGAACCTTTATAGTTTTTGCAGTTGTTTCTGTTGTTTGCCTAGATAATTGACGTCACGAACTCCCCTGAGTGGAGAGTGCATAGTAAATTCAGATCCTGTACTTCTCAAGGAGCAGGCCTGGGTGTTGGATTTTTGCACACAGGATTCAGACAGATGCGTGGCTTCTTCAGGGTGTCCTTGGAAGGTGGGAGGAAGTTTTCTAATTCTTTTTTGATAGAATAAGCAGCACTTTGAGACTTCGGGCTTTAAGCAGGGAGCAACGTTCCCGCTCCCCTGCTTCCCAGAGGCCCAGGTCATGTCTAGTAAGGGGGTGGGCATTTGAGAGCCAGCCCCAGATCCGAGGACCGTGTCCTGGCTGACCCTCCAGGCTCCCCGTGGCATCAGCCCATAGGACTTAGATTTCCACGCTTGTATCTGGACCCCAGACATATTCTGTTCTTTCTTTAAAGCTAAATATGTATTACGTTTTTTATCTTTGCCTACCTTGGCCTTGAGTGATTCAGTTTATCTTCTGGTTTTCAAACAGGGGTCATCTGAGATGTTGGGGAGAAGGACAAGTGACAGGGCTCCTGGCCCTTCCTCACGCTATACCCTGCCCTCCACTGGGCTTTAAACGAGGAAGGGAGGAGCACTTTGGCCTGCTCTGTAGCAGCAAGTGCTTCATCTTCTTGTGCCTGTATCTCCACCTGTAAAAAGGGAATAATAATAGTGCTGCCTCATACCACTGTTTTGCAATTAAATGAGATAGTGTACACGAAGCACCCAGGTCAGTGCCTTTTTCAGAATACACACTCAGGAAGTGATCCTTGTTAATTATTGAACTCCAAGTTATATTTATGTTTGTTTATATTTTAATGTAATTTAATATTTATTTTTTTAAAAATGGTTCAGAATGGGGGCTTTATCTAGATACAGTCTAGACTATATGCTTTATAAAAGAACTTCTGGTTAGAAAATTCTTTGCTTCCATATCAAGTCTGCAGTAGGAAAGTTAGCTTTAGCCAAGCTTGGCTTATCCCTAGCAGGATAGGCATAAAGATCTCTATTGTTTACGCTCCTTTTCCTCAGCCCCTGACATTCCTTCAACCCCACGTTCCATCCCTTAGCAATTCTATTCTTTTCTTAGTGATTCACAAGGGACTTGTTGTCACAGTTGGAGAAGCCTCCTTCTGACTAGAGTCAGCCTTGCTTCATGATTTCTCAATGTTGTCACCTCTCCCTAGGTATTTTTGCTAAAATCTCCTAACCATAAAGAAATTTTATTTAATGGTTCCTCTCTAACTCTTACACTATGGTATCCTCTTCTCCATTTCCCATGAAAACGGGGACCATGTTGTCTCAAGGAAGGGATGGAGTTAAGGGAAGGGCTTTGCTTCTCATGAGGGGAGGGGCATTTTCACTCCCACTTTGTTCAGCCTAGTTCTGTGCAGATGAGCTGGTGACAGCTCTTCTTACTTGGGAGCAGGCTACATGATGAACCAATGAGATGATGAGTCAGGATTCGGCCTTGAGCAACCAGGGTCTATGGTCTCCTACCACATCCCAGGGTGCAGTGCGGAAGGTGGCAGGTCGGAGGTCCGGCACTGACTGCGTATTCCTAGTATCTTCTGAAGGATCTGAGTGAACGTGCTTCCGTAGCAGCACAAATTCATATATGAAGGTGACAGGGTCTTGAATCCCTTCTCTTGATTTCTGGTTGAGATCAATTTTCCTTTCTAAGACCAAACATTTTTCCCATTTGTGTAGACTCAGTTTAATGAAACACACCCAGTGCCTCCCAGCAATGTTCTTCCAGGGATATTTTAACCCCCCCCCCCCCCCCACACACACACACAGCCACTCTGGGAAGCCTACAGGCAGGGGCTGCATTCCCATGTGATGCTGATGAGCCCTGCTCTTGGACCAGCTGCTCAGCCGCTTGGCCTCACATTGAGGCAGGGGCAGCATCGGGCTCCAATGTGGGGCCCCTCACCTCTCTTTGTCTAGGATCCTTGCCACCTTCCTGCTGCATGCTGATGAATTAGGCTCTTAGGAGAGACATGGAACCTTGGGCCATTTGAAAGCCCCAAATAACTTCTTTTGGGAAAACCATTTTCTTTTCCCTGCACAATTATGAGGACATGAAGAAAGGGGCCAGTAGAAATAAAACGCTACCCACAGGAGGATGTCCATAACAATTGGTGGCCACCAGGAAGGTGCAAGAGGAAGCCTGGGGTGGGATTCTGTGGGGCTCGCCTGCTAAAGTCGTCAGGATCCTAGCATCTTGGCTCGTTCCTCTCCAGGGAGTGGAGTCGAGACCTAGGAGCAGAGGGCCCCTTTGTTTAGAAGTTTGTTTTGAACTTTATTTAGACTCCAGGAAGGAAGATTAACAACTCTCACTCAGAAACAGGAAAACATTTCTAGATGTTGGAAAACCACGTGGCAAAGCCTTCGGGCCACACTTGCTCTGCCTTTGTCCAGGGGAAGGAGGAGAGGTTTCTGGGCCAGCATCACCCATGGCGGTGGCCTCACCCTCACAGGCTGTGGCCTGGGCTGCCCTCACCGAGGCTTCCTTCTCCACAAGAGCCCCGCCTTTCTCACTTGGAGATGGAGCCGCAAGTCCAGTGAAACCATCCAAGTTGGAGCTGTCAGTCTCACACTGTGGGCAATTCTGGTGCCAAGAGTGAGGCAGTGAGAGAGTTACTATATAGAATATGACCCTATTCAGGAATATATACAGGATGGGCAAAAGTAGGTTTGCAGTTGTTTGTATGGAAAATAATACAACAGTTAATAAATAATAATACAAGAATGAACTCTGTGTTTTGTGCACTCACAACTGTAAAGCTACGTTTCCCCACCCATGTTTATATACACTGAGTGGCCAGATTATTATGACCATCTGATGTTTGTAGGCAAATTAGCCGTACACTGCATTGTATGGGATATGGAAGCCGAAGGCCTGTTTGAACACCTTTGCTGTCTGCAGTTACCAAGATAAAACGTCTCCAGTTCGCACAGGAACACAAGGATTGGACAGTCGAGCATTGGAAAAAAGTCATGTGGTCCGATGAATCACGTTTCCAGTTGCATCATGCAGATGGCAGAGGGAGAATTTCACGGAAACAGCTTGAAAGCATGCACCCCACATGCATGAGTACAACCCTTCAAGCTGGTGGGGGCAGTGTTATGGTTTGGGACATGTTTTCCTGGCATGATTTGGGCCCTTTAATTCACGTGGAACAATGTCTGAATAGCACAACATACCCAAGCATCATTGCTGATCAAGTTCATCCTATCATGTTGATGGTATATCCCAATGGAGATGGCTTCTTCCAACAAGACAATGCACCATGCCACGGTGCTCGTATTGTGCAGGAGTGGTTTCAAGAACATGAGGGAGACTTTACCTTGCTTAGGTGGTCCCCACAATCACCAGATCTCAATCCAATTGAGCATTTGTGGGACAAAGTTAAAAGAGCCATCAGGCAGCTGGTTCCACAACCATCAAATCTCACAGAACTGGACAGTGCTATTCATCAGGCATGGTGTCAGATTCCTTGCATCACCTTTCAACATCTCGTGGAGTCAATGCCAAGAAGAATCGCCGCAGTATTGAAGGCAAAAGGTGGCCCAACGTAGTACTGATGGGGTGGTCATAATAATCTGGCCACTCAGTGTATATACTAGTACGTAATGCATGTATTTAACACACACACACACACACATATGTATATATGTAAATTCTTTTTGGTACAGAAATGGGGTCCCAAATATGTCATCTGGAATGCAGTCAGCGTTCTAGAAGAATACTCCTGGTTGCCTGTGGTTGCCTTTGGAGAGGGAACTGAGCTTTGGTTAGAGGTAAAGTGGTTTGAAAGTCAGCTTGCATTTTTATTCAATATATGGTTAGAACTACTTAATGCATTTATCATTACTATAATGTCACAACTTTAAATAGAACACCTGCTTTCCTGAAGGATAGTACTTCCCTCTCCACCCTCCTCTTCATCCTCCATCATATAAACACGATTCCTAAAATTCCCCTCTGTACCCTCCACCTGCTCTCCTACTCCCCAAACCCTCCTGAATCTGCTGGGAATTCTTCTCATGACCTCATGTCAAGGTCTGTCTCTCTTCTCACGTCCTTTCCCACCCCCTTGGCCTCCTCATCGAGCTTGAGTCTGAAGTCACCCATTTCAGTGACTCTCTCACCAGCCCCCGGATTCTCTCATCCCATGTCCCCTGCCACACTTGCGTTGTCAGCTCTGAGCTGTCCCTGCTCCATTCCAGGCTCCTGCGGAAAGACATAGACTCCCGTGACTGGGCCCTGGCCAACTCCCAATGTCAGCCCAGCCTGCCCTTCGCTGTGCCCAGCAATGTTCTTATTCCTTTTTACTTGGCTTCTTATCATCCTGCCCTGTGTACCCTTTCCCCCTTTCCCCCTTTTCCTTGTTTATATTGTAGCCTTCACCCGTGAACTGACCGAAATGCACACCTCATTCCTCCATGCTGTCGACACTTCCACGCATCACATTCTCCTGAGGCCCCATCTCAGAACAACCTTGTTTCCAGGTCGTGCTGTCTGTGCACCCTCAAGTCCATCTCACTTTTCTTCCTTCTGGACTCTTCTACATCAGCATCCTTCTCGCTCTCTCTCTTTAAAAAATATTTTTATTGATTTCAGAGAGGAAGGGAGAGGGAGAGAAAGACAGAGATATCAATGATGAGAGAGGATCATTGATGGGCTGCCTCCTGCACGCCCCACTGGGGGTTGAGCCTGCAACCTAGGCCCTCACTGGGAATTGAACTGTGATCTTATGGTTCATAGGTCAATGCTCAACCACTTTGTCACACCAGCCAGGCAGCATTTTTCTCTCTTGAATCTTTAGTCTATTCCACCCCACTTCATATTGGTGTGACACAGAGCTCCATCCTGGGCTTAGTCTGATTTAATAGTTTCTTTTCCCCAGTGACTAAGGAAACCAAAGGCATGCTTGGAGCCTGCCTAGATTCCCACCTACCATGACTGGCCCACTCCTTCTCCCAGCGGCTGGAAGCTTTTAAGGTTGACAGCTCTCAGCTGAGTCCTTCTCTGGGGCTTGCCGAGAACTGCTGTCCCCAAGTCATGCTCTCTTTTGGGCCAGCCTGCCCCCAAGGACTGGCCATTACACAGCTGTAACCAGTCCAGTGACTGGTTGTTATCTGTGCCCTTGGGCCGGGACAATTCTGAAGGGCCATGCCTACTCTGAGCTCCCTGTAGGAACCAGCTGAGAACTCTGTTGGGTCTGCATTGCAGCCCACTCCTCCCTCTGCCCACTCCTGTTTCCCTCACTCCCCACCTGAGTGGACCCTGTGAGCATGTCCTCATACGCTTCCTGCCTGCAAATCTTCAGCTCCAAGTCTCCTTCTTGGGAACCCACCTGCTTCAGCAGGCTTTTCAGATTTGGGCAGAGATCTTGAACATGGATGGGAAAGATCAATATTCAGGCTGATTTTATCTGCTTGGAATGTAGACCCAGTCTGAGAGAATAAAGCTCCTTGGATCAGTGTAAACTTTTGGATTATGTAGCTTTAAAAAAATTCAATTTTACAAATACAAGATGTGAGAGACTTTGGCAGACATTTTTTGAAAAAGAACTAAAGGATTCCTTACTTTTTGAGTTCATTCATTCACATAGGAGTGCCCGTTCTGTGCCAGGGGTGGGGCAGCAGAAACATGAGGAGAAGGGTGGTAAACTAACACCCTGACTTATGATTATAATCCGTGAAGTAAATAAACAGGGGGGCAGAAATAGGGAATAAAAGGGGCACCTCTCAGAATAGGTGATTTGATGAGAGATCTGCACCATTATTAGTGGGACGGATGCGTGGGTACAGTCAGAGGAAGGGAACCCCGAGGTCTGCAGGTCATGCGCCCACCCCATGCTAACCCTCATGCTAACCGGAGGCCTCCAGACGTTGAGGCCGCAGGGAGTTGCTGATGGCCTCCACGCTCAGAGTGTGGTTCCAAGACAGCACACAGGCAACACCGGCAAGCTCCCATCAGAGCTCTCACCACTAATCTTGGACCCAGATAAGGGTCTGTGTCTTACTGGTTCCCAGGTTTATCTGTTTCTTGTGGCTGCTGTAACACATTACACACTTCCTGGCTTGAAACAACACAAATGCATTACTTTATAGTTCTGGATGTCAGAGTCTGAAGTGATTCTTACTGGGTCAAGGCCAAGGTATTGGCAGGGCTGTAGCCTTTTGGAAGTTCCAGGGGAGAATCGATTCCTTCCTTTTTCTGACTTTAGAGGCTTCCCATGTTCCTTGGCTCATGGTCCCTTTTTCCATCTAAAGCCAACATTGCAGTAGCATCTTCAGATCTCTTTCTCTGATCTGCCCTCTTGTAGTTTTGTCATCACATCTTCTGACTCTAACCCTCCTACCTCCCATTTATAAGGACCCTAGTGATTATATCTGGGTAATCCCCCAAATCTCCCCTTCTCAAATTTCTTAATTATATCAACAAAGTCCCCTTAGCCACATAAAGTAACATGTTCATAGATTCTAAGGATTGGGGCATACTTTGGGGGGGCATATTCTGCCTACCACACCAGGTAACTCAGATCCATATCACAGGTTGAAAGCCCTGGCACCCTGTATGTAAATGGCTTTTCTTTCCTACTTTCCCCAGGTGCTCATGCATTGCTGAAACCTCTTAAGTCCTTTGTTTTGCTTATTTGCTAGACTCCTGCATGTATGTGGTCACATGTCATTTTAAGTAATTCTGACTTTTTAAAATATATTTTTAAATATTTTATTGATTTTTTTTTTTTTTTTTTTTTTTACAGAGAGGAAGGGAGAGGGATAGAGAGTTAGAAACATCAATGAGAGAGAAACATTGATCAGCTGCCTCCTACACACCCCTACTGGGGAAATGCCCACAACCAAGGTACATGCCCTTGACCGGAATTGAACCTGGGACCTTTCAGTCGGCAGGCCGACACTCTATCCACTGAGCCAAACCGGTCAGGGCAATAATTCTGATTTTTTTTATTAGACAAATGCTGCTTGAGGAAGGAGCCGGGGGTTGGGACGCTGTGTGTATGTGTCTGGTTCATGTTCTCCTGGATGTCTTAAGTGGTGAAAGCTACTGTATGTGCTGGCATAGGCTTGAATGTTCAAGAAAATCCATCTCTACCAATAACTAGCAAACTAGGCCTTAGAGAAGTCACCTGACTTCTCTCAGACGACCCTTTCATCACTTCCTACATGGCAGGTTCAACCCCTATGTCATGGGTATGGTGTGAGGATGTAGTGAGATGACGGGTTTCATCAATAGGGAACTTCCTGTATAATTATAAGTTGTCATTTCATTATTGGTGGACACTGAACTTTGAGGAGTGAAAGGGAACCTCTCAGATTCTTTTCACTGAAGTGGACTGTCCCCAAATGTGCTACCCCCCTCCCCTCCCCGCCCCCATGGTTAAGGTTTTTAATTACCTTTGGCATGGGTCAGAAGATTAAGAAGGGTGTGCTGGGCATTGAGACCCCTGAAAGCTACACCTGGGCCTGTCCTCATCCCTGTGAAGGGAAACGCTGGGACACTTGCCAAAATCGGAATGCATATTAGACTCACCTGGAATGGCTCTAAAAGAAAACCTCCAAGGATCCTGCCTCCAGAGATTCTGATTTGTTGGGGCTGAACAAGATCAAGGCATCTGAATTTTGATAAATCTCTCCAATGAATGGAATATGAGCTATCTCCTGACTCAGCAGGCTGTGATGTAAGCTTGGGGTCTATTAATAGAAGTACAGTAAGTGGAACAAAGGAGGGGACAGTGTTTCAGAGCTGTGAACAAATTACAGAGCTGTATTGGACGGCTGGATGGAGATCTGGGTACCCCACTCTCAGAGGGACTGGGACAGAATCATCATAGGAGCAAGACCCGGTGGTGTGGGGACTCAAAGGAAGAGGGGAAAGCACTGAAGGGGAAATGGCTGGCTTGCCCAAGGTCACTCCATGAAATTTATCAATGAAAACACCTAGAAAAGAAGAGAGACACAGTTCCTTTTGCTTTAAACAGCTTTATTAGATCACAAAGTCAAATACTATAGCAGTGGAAATAGTTGAACATGAGATTTTATCTTTCTTTCTTAAGTAAACAGCTTGTAAAACTCATGTCTTTGAAACTGTTCGCCATGTGAGGAGTGAGGACAGAAATGCAGTTAGGGTGGTCTAGACCGCATGCCTTCGCCCCAGGTAGCCTAAAGGAATCTTTCTGATTATCTCTGTGGACAAGTGGGTCTGGTTTTACTTGGATGCATTTCCTTGTAGGCTTTCTGTTTGGGACTGAGATTTGGTCTCTGTCACAGGCACATTCTGTTTGCCTGGGATGCTCCTTCCCCTCAAAATCCTGTCAGCTCCAGGCACATCTAGGAGATGAGCAGAACAGTGATTGTGCACGTGTGTGTGTGCGCGCGCGCGCACACACACACACACACACACACACACAAGGTTTGCACAAGTGAAAGACAGACACCTATAAAAACTTTTAAATTGAAATCTATATAATTTTATTAACCAATGGCCGCCCAATAAATTCAATAAAAAACATTAAAAAAACTTTTAAAATCCTCACAACCATTTTGTGAAGTAGAACTTTTTTGTTATCTTCACTTAATTATTATTGTTGTTATTTATGAAGGAGGAAGTATGTGGAAGAGCATACCAGTTGAAAATGGCAGAACCGGGATTTAAACTCTGGTCTTCCGATCACAAATCTCTGCCCAAACAGACACCAAGAGGCAGAAGCACATCAGAGTGCTGGTAAGGTTTCTGGTACCCCACTGGCCAATCGCTTGTCTGGTTCATGTTTTTGTCCAGAGAAGATAGAAGATAAACCCAACGATTGGGAGGTGCTAGGGTGGGAAAGGGTGTGCCTGTCCTTTCACGCAATCCATGTAACTGTGCAATCTGCTCAGGGTTAGACTGGCACCTTCAAGAAGAAAAGAGGCTTCCTCTGTTATCACCCAGGTTCCCAGCTAGAGCAAGGGCCCTCAGAACAGGCTGCTGGTCAGACAGAGGCACTTGACAGGGCAGGAGGGTATAAAGGTCATGTTTAGAAGACCACTTTCACAGAAGACAGCGCAGCTAAATTCATGGCATCGGCTCCGGAAGATGACCCTGCTATTCAAAGGTTGCCTCCTCTGGAACCGTTGCGGCTGCTGGCAGTGCTCTCTGAGGGCCATCAGGAAACTGCAGGGAGGTGTGGGACCTTTGTCACTGGAATATGCTTTCTTCCATCTATGATGCTGTGGACACTGCGCCTGACGTTCTCTACTTGGTATCATCCTTCTGGGATGCTCGGTACTAGAGACCATCCCTCCAGTAAGGTCAAGAGTAACAGCTTGAAAGACAACCCAGGAGTCCTCCCATGAGCACCCCTGGCACACTATGTTGACATGTGCATTCCTCCTCCTTCTACTACCTTCTTCTCTTTGATCATATCGTTTTGTATTTATTGTGACATCATCATGCAACACTCTAGCTGGAAAACTTGCCATAACACAGAAGTACCTAAAATATAAGGACATCATGTCCCTTCCTCCTTTCCTATCCTCCATCCCTCCTTTACCCACTTCAGAAACTCTGATTTGTTGTCTGCTCTGCTCTCTGTGGATCCCCTCACCTAGCCCAAGGCCCGCAGCCCGATTATGGAGTGAATAAATGGACCCCCATCATCAGGCTGATGTGGTCCTCTTTCTACACATCCAAAGTCACATACATGGTGTAATTTTGTACATCAATGTGACCATACTGTGTGCAGGTCTTTTCAGTGTTTGCTTTGTAATGTGTACTAAAGATCCTTCCTAGACTCCATATCTAGACCGGCTTCATTCTTTTTCACTGCTGAGTAAATACACCATCATTACTTGACCCCTCCCATATTGATGGGCGTTTAAGTTCCTTCCATTTCTCAGGACTTCCTGCATTGCGGCCTGCCCAGGCCTCTGGTTGCCCAGGCGAGAGGAAAGACAACTGAGGTGGACTGGCTGGGTGGGTAGAAGGGCTCCTCCTTCCTACCCCACTCACTGGGTCAGATGCCTGAAAACCTGAATTTCCCAGAAAGATAAGCTGGGCTGAGAGAAATTCCTTTTCCTGGGAGTGGTTGGGAGAGTCAGTCCTGACTTGTATTTTGTACTTGATACACACACACACCCTGTCCTAGCCTCTCCCCACGGAACTTAATTTTAGAACATGAACTGATTAGTGTTGGCATGTTTTGTAGAAGCACAGGGAACTGAGAGTCCTGAGTTCTGAGTTTTAATATAGGCGTTGCCACAAAATTGCCTGAAAGTATTGAATGAATGACTTCATCTTTATGAGACTCAGTTTCTTTACCTTTAAAATGGGTTGAGACAAGAACTATGCATAGAGGAGTGGAGAGATCACTGTTTAAGGACACATTCCCTGCTAACCTTCCAGGCTGAGGCTTTGGTTGCCTGCTCTTGACCCCGGGTTTGCTGCGGGAGCCAAGAAACAGGAAACTGCCTTTTGGGAAAGAGCCGTCAGCTGCTCTGGGCGAGGTCAGGGCCAGCAGCTTGGTGACCTGTTCCTGGTTCAGCAGGTCAGCAGCCCCACCTCCTGCCCTGAGCTGCAGGACCTGTTCCTCAGCTGACCCTGGGCAAGGGCACATTTCCCCTCCTTCGCAGAGGAAAGTCTGGAGAGCACCCCGCCCATAACCTGGTCACCTGAGCCTTCTGATGGCTGCCAGGCCCCTCCACCACAGACCTGCATGGGTCTCCCTGACACTCGTCAGGCAGTAACTAGAGTGGTGAGGGCTCTGATGTGCCTGTCAGCTGAATGAGCTGGGCAAGTCGCTCAGACTTAGGTAGGTGCGTGAAGATTAAAGGTGGACTTTTCACATGAGCATATAATAAAAGCTCAGTAAGCCTTTATTATTATTACTAGAGGCCCAGTGCACGGATTCATGCACTGGTGGGGGTCATGGCCTCCAGGGATTGGCCCACTGTGGGAGCGCTGCTCAGCCCGGTCAGCCAAGTGGCTGTGGACCCACCCTCTGAGCGGCTGCTGAATGAGGAAATTAGTCTGAGCTGATATTTCTGGGTAATGTCTTGGGTAAAGGCATGTTCTATGTCCTGGAGGGACCTGGTGGAGAGCTTTGCACCCCAAAGCCACTCAGTGAATGTCCTTGATGTGTGATGCCAGGTTGGTGACACCACCGGGGATGTTCAAGGCAGCCGTGCTCCAGGATCCTCAGCCATTAGGGCAGCCTCCCCAGAGGGTCCACAGTCACATCCCCTCTTGCCATCTGCCTATGACAACTCCACGCCCTCTTTCTAGAACACACCTTAGAGGCCCTGTATTAGCTGGTGGGGTCAAGCCAGAGTCTGGATTGTCTCAGGTGTTTGATAGGTGAAGAGATTCCGCTTCACCCTGGGCCTGTGAGCAGCGCTCCCACTGTGAGAGTGCACTGACCACCAGGGGGCAGCTCCTGCGTTGAGTGTCTGCCCCCTGGTGGTCAGTGCGCATCATAGCGACTGGTCGACCAGTCGTTCTGGTCGTTCTGCCATTCGGTCACTGGGCTTTTATATATATAGATTATTTTATTATTAATGCTTGAGGAAAAATAGACAAATGATGAATGAATGAGAAGATGCAACATCATTCCGTATTAATTCACATGGAATTACTTTCCCCTAAACTTGTCTCCAATGCAATCTTAGCACATTTGTAAATGGGTTTTCCTCAATCTGGGATGCTCTTCCCACCTCCTGTCAAATTCCTTGCTTCAAAACCCCTAGTCACATGCCACCTCCTCCATGAAGATTTCTTTGTTTTTCCCTTTGGGACGTGCTAACTTTCTGCTCATATCACCAATATTGTCTCTGTATACTAATGATTCCCAAGTTCATGTTTCCAGTAGAGGGTGAATAGGTGGTATGGTGTGCTTATCGCTCATGTGGTCTGTATTGGTTTCCTAGGGCTGCCCTTACAAACTACCACGGTGGCTTAAGACAACAGACATATATTGTGTCATGATTCTGGAGGCTAGAAGTCCAAAATCAAGGTGCGTCTGCATGGCTGTGCTCCCCATGACTCCTAGGGAGAAGCCTCCCTTGCCTCTTCCTGGTGTCTGGTGGTTTGCTGGCGGTCCTTGGCTCACAGCCGTATCGCTCTAATATCCCTCCCTTCGTGGTCAGCTGGGCTTCTCCTGTGTGTCTCTATCTCTTCACAGGGTGTTTGTTTGTTTGTTTGTTTGTTTGTTTATTAAGGACACAAGTCGTATTGGATTAGGAGTCTACCCTACTCCAGTGTGAATTCATTTTAACTTAAATAATTACATCTACAACAATCCTATTTCCAAATAAAGTCACATTCTAAGGTACTGGGTGTTAAGTCTTCAATATGTTATTTTTTGGGGGCACAGTTCCACCCACCACATGGACTTTTAGTTTTTCTCTTAAACTATAGCACTTAAGAGCATATCTTATTATCTCAACTAGATGGTAAAATTTTCCAAGGAAAATGATTCAGTTGTATATCCAAAGGGGCAAACAGGCTGCTCTTGGGCTGGATTTGATTGGCAGACATGTTTGTCTGCCCTGAAGTATTGGCCCAACACAGTGCTTGGGAAGAGATTCTGGATTAGTCTGAAAGTCTGGATGTCTGGTTTCCATGACAAACCAGAATGTCTAGCCACACACCAGGGAGTATTACACCATGTCCCTCACTGCTGGAAGCCTCGCAGGGGCTTCTCCTGAGACTGGGCAGTGCCCTCCTGGCACCACAGGGTACTATATATTCTACTGGATCTGTTTCTCTGGAGAACCTTGCCTAATATACTTTTCATTGAAAAACATGTCAAACACCTAAGCCCCTGTCACCACTTCCACTAACTTCACTCTTGTTCAAGCCATCATCATCTCTCCCCCGGACGTCACAATTGCTGCATACCTGGAATGCCAGCTGAGCTTATTTTCTAAGGAGCAGCCAGGGTGACCCTTTAAAACACTAAGTCAATTATAGGACTCCTCTATTTAGTGTCCTCCGTTGGCTCCCATCTCACCCAGAGTAAAAGCTAAAGTCCTTAGATGGCTTTCTAGGTCCTACACATTCTAACCTCCTGCTGCTTTCTTTGACCTCATCTCTGTACCCTGCCCTGCCTCACTGGACTCCAGTCACACATGCTTTTCCTTTAACATGCCACACATGGTCCAGCCTCAGGGCCTTTGCACTTGCTACTCTCTCTGCCTGGAAAGCTCTTTGTTCTGGTTAATTCATCTGAGCTAGCCAGAGCAGAATAGCACTAGTTTCTTGTATCTCAAGAGAAGCAATGACTTTATCTAGAATGGACCATTTATTTCAGATTTGCCAAAATGTGTGTCTCAGTCCACTGCTTCAGGGTGTCTGTCATCTATGACAGATGACCTTCCTTTGGCTGATCTGAATCATTTACCATTTCTGATCTCTATCACTGTGCCTGTATGAGAATGGTGTGCAGGCAAGTCAAGGAGAAATGACAAGTCTGAGCATTTGCTGCCATGTGCAAGATAGACCATGGTTTCTCGTCACTGTCTGATTCTCACATAATACCTCCTCACATTTCTAGTGGCTGCTTTCTAAAGAAGCCCTTGCCCTTTTATCTTGGGCCCAAGAAAACATCCTAATTCATACTTCAACACCATTCCTTGGTGAGGGGAGAGGTGTGGGACACATTATGGGAAGTAGATGCTTTAAACATCCTGCATGTGGTGCTGTGATCAGAGAGATCCTGTGATCCCTGCCCCTGCCCCCACCCCCCTCTTCTTCCGCCCCAGGGATCCTGTGATCCCTGCCCCCGCCCCCGCCCCCGCCTGCCCCAGCCTAATCTTTCCTCAGTGGAGTCACGAAAAGAGCCCATAATCAGAAGAGTGAAGCCCTGGGCTGTGGAAGCAAGGAGACCTGGCTCAAGATAAAGTCCTGAATCTGACACCATACATGGCAGGGCCTTAGACAAATTGTACACCCCTCTCCATTAGTTTCTCACGAATAGAGGTGATAATGCCTACATTATGGGATTTAAGTGAAGTGATGTATAATGAGCGCCTGGTCCATAATAAACTGGGAGTCAAGATGGGTCAGGTTTGAAACGGAAGCCAGACTTCAGAGACACAGTCAAATGCTGTCACCTGGGGTTGAGCTGGTGTGTGCGATGGACACTCCCGACCACTCCAGTGAGACGGACCCCTGGGCCATCCTTCCCATTGTCACCCCAGTGCTCCTTCCAGAATTGAACTTGACCAGGCCACCTCCTTGCTTAAAGTACTTGCGAGAGGGACCTCAAGTCCATCCTCCAAGTAGCCCACAAGGCCGGCTGTCAGGACCCTGCTTTCTCTCGGCCCACACCTCCTCACTCTTGGACCACTCACCACTGACCTTTGCTCTTGGCATTAAAGAAACATTAAGTAACGAGTGATCCTTGGGCATGGTTGTTCGATCACCTGTGCCTATGTCTAACCTTGTTGGCATCCAGCCATATTTCCTCCATCCCCTTTGGGAGATGTCACGAGAGGTTTTCTGAGATTCAGCCACACTGTGTCAATTGCATTCCCCTGCTCTGCTGACTATCCAAAATGGAAAAGAGGTTGGTCCGTGTGACCAGTATTTTTGTGCATACTGTAGCCTTAACATGCCCTGTCCTCCACCCTCTCACCTGTAAGACGCTGGGCTACATCAGGCGATTTCCCGGATTCCTTCTGACCAGGACCTTGGGAGCCCGGGCTGGGGCGTTGCACCTTCACCAGCAGGCAGTTGGCTCACTGATGCTGCTGGGGTTGAGGTGAGATGCTGCACCTGCAGCCCCTGCTTCAGCTTCATGCAGATACCACGGGAGGTGATTGCAGAGAGAGGCTGGGTGGGGAATCCCTTTCCCCGTGGCAGGCCAGTCAGTGAAGCCAAGTCAGTCAGAGAGGGAGCAAGAACAGCAGCCTGGTTCCTGGTGCTCTCTGCCCTCCTCCTCCGCTCTGGCTGCCCCCACAAGGACCAACTGTGTATCTGAGTCTTAGAATGCCAGGAATGTGCCACAGCCTGATAGGCATGAAGCAGTCTGCAGAGAGGCAGGGAGGAGCTCTGCTCCCAGGCAGAGGCCTGGCAGTGGAAGGACTGTGGGGCCTGAGGGCTGGGCAGCCCCTCCCATCCTCCCTGGGCCTCCTGCTGCAGCCGGGATTTCAAAGGCTGCATTGTGCATTGAGCCGGGGCCTTGGTCCCTCGTGTGCCAGGGAGTAGGCGGGAGGAGGAACACCGTGGGGAGGCTGTGCCCTGGCAGTGCTCTTCTGGCTGGTGTTCTCAGGGTCCTCGGCCCGTGGAGGATGGTGAACACATGGGTGGCTGCTTCTGCATCCCCAGGGAGCGGAGTCTGTCCTGGGGCCCAGGTGAGTTTCCTGGGGGGCCCTGGCCTGTGTCTTGGCTGAGGTGTTGGTTCAGTGAAAGCTCAGGGGTCTGCTGGGGTGGGGAAGTTGCTCTTCCAAAGTTGGGGAGATGGTTGTGCTTTCCGGCTCCCTCCTCCCTCCTTCAGTGTTTGTCACTCTGGCTTTGTAAAAGGGCATAAAGCTCGGGAAGCATCTACTTTTCCTGAAGAGAGAGGCTGGGAGCTGGCTCTGCGAGGAGCAGTGTTGCTCTTGGCTGCCACTCCCAGGGTGTGACTAAGCCCTTCCTTCCTTTCTTCCCAAGATTCCCTAGGTCAGGAAGAAAGCTCAGGCTGTGAGTTCCTCTGGGGCTCATGGGTGGTCATAAACTTGGCCTACATCCCTCAAACCCTATTTTCGTCAGGGTTGCTGTTACTGAGGAAAAACAGGCGTTTCCTGCCTCCTACCTGTTGCAGTGTGATATACTTTTTTTGGTACGTCAACTTGAAGCCACGGAGAATTATTGCTCTAAGAGATTGCCGAGTCATTGAGATTGTCATTGGCTGACCAGCATCCCTGGAGGAGGGCTCCCCCAGGCTCTAGTCAAGGCTAAAATTGGGACAGTCCCAGGCACACCTGGATGGTCAGTCACCCTAATGCAAGTTCCTTTCTTCTCTTCAGAGCAGGCCCAAGGTGAGGCTCTGCGGTCTTGTGAATGGCATTTATCAGGACAAATGGCAGCTTTGGGGTGGGGGTAATTGAATTGGGGGAGAGCTAGGGAGGAGATAGAAGAGCATCACACAAGGAACCATTCCTAACTCTTGCTGACATATCTCTTCCTGGAGCACCACCATGGCTCCTTGGAGCGGGAGCCCAGGAGAACCCCTAGACAAAGCTTTCTACTCTCTGGCAGATGACTCCCCGGGTGTCCTGTTACTTGGGCTGGCCAATGCCAAAGTGAATGGGAAGTAGCCGTGTTCTGGAGCCTGAGCACCTTGGCACCTCCAGCAGGGAGAGGCTCCCAGACTAAGGCCACCCCAGATCTATAAATTATAAGTAAACAACCCCCTAAGCAATGCCACTGAGGCAGGCATCATCACGGTTAATCACCTGGCCTTTGAGGCCAGAATGCCTAGGTTTCATCTCCGTTCCTTGACTTGAGTTGAGCAATTTACTTAACCTCTCTGCGTGTCAATTTCCTCGTGTAGATTTTATGGTATGACTGTCTTCCTCATAGGGTTGTGTGAGGATTAAGACTACATGTGAAACAACCTGGTACACAGTTGATTAAGCACAATAAATGTCAGCCACATCAATTTCATGTCTATGGCCCCGGCACATCACAATCTTTCTCTAGGCCTCCGTTTGCTCATCTGTAAAATGAGGGGGTTGTGAACTCGCCCTGGGCGGTGTCTTGGGACCTCTGCTCCTGCTCCCTGACCTCAGCTGCTGATGCAGCAACTCTGCTTCTGTTTGATGCCCTGTCCTTCAGCCCAAGATTTCATATAATAGAATTCTACAGTTCAAACCCACCAACCAACCACTATTGAGAAAAACAACCTCAAACTTCTCCAACACTATCATTCAGTTATTTTATTGGTTTACTTGACTTTGCTATTAATAATTGGTTGGCATCCTAGATTCACTTTTTCACCAAGAGTCAGCTTGCTATTTATTTCTATTGAGGCTTTTCATGACACCCTCCCATATTGTTCTCCATACTTGTCAGGGCCTTTTCTTAGGGTGTTGATAGAAGTGTTGTAGGTCTGAGGCCAATTGACATAAACATCCCCTTCTAGGTGCTCCTATTTATCCTAGAAAAATGGAACAAAATATGAGACACATCCTGGAGTGACTTAATAATTGTGTGACATTGGGCAAGTCTCTTATATTCTTTGAATGTGTCGAATGAGCGTAAATATAACAGGAGTCTTTGGCTAGAAAGAAAAGATAAACATTTATTCAAGGGTCTTGAGGTGTGCAAACTGAAAACACAACTAAGCAATACCCAGAGTGGTGTGAAGAAGCAAGTACAGTGAGGAGTACATTCTTGAGAAGAATTGGTTCTGCATTCTTAGACTCAGTATGGATCCAAGATGCTGATCCTCTAGAGGACTGGTGGTCTGGATAATGGATGTCAGGTGTTGTGAACACTCTTTCCTTAGCCCTTTAAGGGGTAATCAGAGGGTTATCTGGAGGTTTGATGGATATCATGTATTGACACAAGACTGGAAAGTTCAAAGGTGTAGGTTCCCAGGCTCATTAAAACAAGAATAGAACTGTTTCCTCATACCTCAACCTACTTGCTTTTAGTTATTTTGCATCTTGACTCTAGTGACTTCATTTTATTTCTGCATTCTATTTGTCAAACCTCAGTTTTCCTGTCTGTAAACTGGATCTAATGGTAGTATCTAATGGAGCATTTGTGAGGGTTAAATCAGATCATTCATCTCATGGATTTAGCACAGGGTCTGGCTTCTGAAAACCCCTCAGTAATCGTGGGCTGTTACATTGTTAGCTAGTAGGGACCACTCCAGCGTTCCTTCTTCCTAATTCCTGACTCTGTAGGACTAGGAGTCTGTGCTTGTAATTCTTTGGCTGCTTCTGCCATTGTGTCTGTTTAAGTGGGAGTAAACAGTGAGGATCAACAGTCCTCAGGGGTAAGGGAGGCAGCAAAGGACAAGGTTCTTGATAGAACTGAGGCCTGGCTGGCTGCCCAGCTGGCTTGCTGCTGTGTGACACAATGACTGATGTTGGCTCTGACAACCCCAGGCATGCTGCGTTCTCACACGTGCATGCTGCGTTCTCACACGTGCATGCTGCCTGCAGCATTAGTTCCCTGTGATGTCTCTCATTTGCTCACGTAAATCTCCTGACTGCAGGCGCCGAGAGGGTGAGTTACTGGTCAATTGCCATCGTCGCTGACTTCTGGGACCCTTAAATGTTCTTGCCATTGTTTAATAAACTACAGTTGCTCACGTAGGAGTACAGAGCAAGCCACATCGAAGTTTGTCAGTTCAAAAGCTTTCTCCTTATTTTCAACACATTCTTGAAGAAATTTGGCAGACTTACACCCTTAAACAGTTGCTGTGGGAGAGAGATATTTGCCTACATTGATCCTGTTTGTAACTTCCCTTTCAACCTTTTTGGTAAATACTAATCATCAGTGTAATAATAGGAGATTGAAGGAGAATGCCAGGGTGAGATAGGAGAAATGGGAGTGGATTCTCATTTCCAGCAAGTTTCTGTGAGTTAGAGGTTTCCCGGATTAGAGACTTTAGACCTCAGATTTCCAAGGTCAGGTTCATGTAGTGGAAACAGCAAGGTCTGCACCCAGTGATCTGTGTGGCACCCGACTCTGTCACAGTTCCCTGTCATTCAGAAAATATATGGATGGCAAATGAGCACATGAAAAAAAAATGCTCAGCATCATTAGTTATTAGGAAAATGCAAACTGAAATAATGAGATGAAATTGAGCATCTATAGAATGGCTAAAATGAAAACGAGCAATACAGTCAAGTATTGGTGAGAATGTGGAGCAACTGGAGCTCTCACATATTGCTAATGAGAAGCAAAATGCTACAGCCACTTTGGAGAGTAGTTTGATAGTCTTTAAATAAATCTCAGTGTTTTCTGAATTAAGTATTAGTAACTCTAACCAATATTAATAATAAAGAAAGTAGCTTCCAGAAAGTAATTTATTGAGTCATAAATGAAAAGTGCGGAGGTTATTTGTTTCAGGTATAGCTTCATCAAGATGTCCAAAAAATGTTGTCAGGAAGTTATCTTTCCTCAGCTCTATTTGTACTAGGTTGGTCTCATCCTCAGGCAGGCTTTCTCTCTGTGTGGGACCTGCAGCTCCACACTGTCATATTCACAGCTTCAAGTTCAGTGGAAAGAAATCTTCTCTTCCCTAAGAGTGCTGGTGAGGGTCGTACGGCCAGTTTTCATTGGCTTAACTTGGGCTGCATGGCTACGGCAGAGCATACTCGATTCACTTAGGCTGAGTCCTGTGATCACATTTGGAGTTAGGGATGAAGGGAGGCAGCCTCATCTGAGCCACAGAAACTGGGCTCTCGTAGGTCACATGGCTAAGCTAATGAAGAAGCCGGGCTTGGAGTCCAGGACTTTCTGATTGCAGAGTCTTTGTTCTCAGACACTGCTTCACCTGCTTCTAGTGTTAGAAGACAATACAGAATATTTGGAAAGTAGGCAGAAGTATAGGAAAGATAATTTAAAACAACTCAGCAATAGCCACCATGGACCTTTTGGGTTATTTCCTTTCAGTCATTAAAATACCATATATTTCCCCTAAAGTACTTTATTCTACACAATAGTTTTTTGTTGCCTTCAATAGTGTCCGGTTCTTTCACAAGGCCCAGCTCAGATCTTGAAATTCCTTCATGTCGAATTTTATGTAATTCCATATATGAAAAAGCTTTGTGACTATAAATCCTGTGCAACTATTAACTGCTCTTCCTATTATAAAACTCACTCTCATGCCCCAGATTCCTTATTGTTTCTCAAGGAGCTGGCCTCTGGCTCACGCATCCCAAGGTATCCAGTGAATTGGCTGCCTCTATACACTCTAGAGCCACGGTTGCCAACTGGTGGTCCGTGGACCACTGGTGGTCCGTGAGGTCCGAAAGGTTGGCGACCGCTGCTCTAGAGGACATCGGAAATCCCCGACGTCTAATTAAAAACACACATCCCAGTCTACCCCTATATATTCTGAGGTAGACTAGGTAGAGAAGGGTGCCAGGAATATTTTAAAATTTATCCTTTTATTAAAATTTACCATTTATACAGAATTGTGCATAAAGTTAGATGTGTACAGCTTGTTGAATTTCCACAAGGGGAATATATCCAGCTGTGCTGCTTTCTGTGGCAGTAACTCATTTATTCCCATTGCTGCACTGTATTTAATTGTACATGCTACCATTCACTTATCCAATCTAGTGTAAATGGACATCTGTATTGTTGGCAGGGCTTGGTTCTTATGGATACGGCTGCTCTGAATATTTCAGTGGATATATTTTGGTGAACATATGTGTGTACTATTTTGAGTATATATCTTCTCAAAATTGGAATTGCTGAATCTTATGCATGTGTATAAATGGATATGCTCAGCTTGAATTGAAACTCTCAGTTTTCCAAAGTAAAAATTTTCAAAACTTATTCTTACACACTTGCCATAAATGGGGTTCTAGTTTATGAGTATCCTTACAAACACTTGGCTTTATCTGTCTTTTTCATTTTAGCTGGCCTATGTAAAGGTGTTTCATTGTGATTTTAATTTTCATTTCCCTGATGAGCTTGAAAACATTTTTATAAATGTATTGGCCATTTAGATATTGTTTTTGATAAAATGTCTATCCAAGCTTGTTGCCCATTTTTCTAGAAGATTGCCTACCTATTAAAAATGTATTAGCATTCTTTGTATATTCTGGATTCTAGCTCTTTGATGAATATACATATGGTCTATATCTTCTTCTACTCTGTCACTTATCTATTACTCTCTTAATTGCATCTGTTGATTAACAGAAGTTTCTAATTTAAATGTATTCTAATTTATTCATTATTTCTTTTTTAAATATATTTTTATCAATTTCAGAGAGGGAAGGAGAGGGAGAGAGAGATGGAAATATCAATGATGAGAGAGAATCATTGATTGACTGCCTTCTGCATGCCCCTCACTGGGGATGGAGCCCACAACCTGGGCATGTACCCTGACTGGGAATCGAACCGTGACCTCCTAGTTCATAGGTCGATGCTCAACCGCTGAGCCATGCTGTCCGGGCTATCCATTATTTTTGTGTGTGTGTGTGAGTAGTGCTTTTCCATCCTATTTAGAAAATCAATGGCTACTCCAAGTCATACAGATATTCTTCTATATTTTTCCTACAAGTTTTCTGTACAGGTATCTTTTACAAAACAAGCGTGTTGTGTGAAATTCTGCAATTTTCTTCTCTAAACCTCACACATCTTTAAGAGCTGTGCACCCACCCTCCTTCCCTGCCCCCCAAACCAGGGCCATCATCCTGGCCTTTCTTCTTCAAGGTGGACTCATCCATGGGTCCTCATCATCCTATAACAGGGATACACTCTCAGGGCTTGCTGAGGCGGAGGGTAAATGAGTGAGCTGTCAGTGTGGGGGATGTGTGGCTGGAGAACAAATGCCTTGTAAAGCGGCAGCAACCACAGCCCCGGCTGACTGTTGCCACTGAGAGTGAGGGCCTCGGGCTGTAGATCTTCCAGTTCTCAAAGCAAAGCCAAGCATCTGAGTTATGCAAAATATCCCAATTTCTAAATTATGCCAAGCAATTCAAACTTTAAAATTCACTGTGTAGGGAAAAAAAAAAAAGAAAAAGAAGAAATATTTGTGGGTTTTCTGTGGCCTGTGGCTTCTGGTCTACCAGTTTCCAAACTTTGTCCTAGAGTAGCGAAGCAGGCTGCCACTCCGAGTGTGACCCTGGGACCAGCAGGAGCATCACCTGGGACCATGGTAGAAATGCAGACCCTCAGGCTCTCAACTCCGGAAGCAGCATCTGCATTTTATTAATATCCCCAGGTGATTCACATGCACATGAAAGTTTGAGGACCACCGATGTAGACATGTGGTTCTTAACACGGACTCAAATTAGAAGCATTTGGGGAACTTAAAAAAATACCTGTGGCTGGGCTAACTGCAAACCACAGAAATCAGCATTTATGGAGATGAGGGTAGGCACTGGTATTTTAAAAAATCAAACTGGGTGCTTCACATAGGCAGCCAATGTCGAGAAGCACTAATTTAGGTCAATCCCTCATATATGGGTGGGAAAAGTGAAATCTCAAAAAATGGACACATGAAATGTCTTGCCCAAGGTCACCTAAATGATGTATGGGAGAATCTGATGGTGCCCAACCTCGTGTCTCATGATTCCCAAGCCAGTGTCCTTTTGCTACAGTTACTTTTGGCTTCTGGGGGTAGAACTATGAAATGATCCTGTTCAACTAGAGCTCATTATCGCCAGCTTTCCAGCTAAGGTGCTTAGCTTTTGGCACTGAACTCTACCGAGATTTACCGGATGAAGGGCTGTGAGCTGATGGGCCCCTCCTTCTGCCAGTTTAAGCCAAAATCCACTTTATTCTCCGTGTTCACCACCAAAAAAGGACTGACTGTTTTCTATATGAAGAAATGATAAGTCCTCCACTTGGATCTCAAAACCTTGCTGCACAGGCACAGAAGGAGGCACAGACTACATGCAGCAAGATGAGGATTTGGGTTCAGTGTGAACCGGCTGTGACCGGATGGAGCATGGTTGCCCTATTATTTATCATGTTTGGGCTGCATCACCAGCAGCAAAGGTCTAGAGTGAAAACCTGGTAGCCTGCTTGACTTTGACCCACCACCATTGTGCAAGAGAAGAAATGGGGGGGATTAAATGAGTGACTTGAACAGTAATTGCCAAGATTGCTAACCCCTCTTTTCAGGGCCAGGTAATATATGATTCAGACCCCATGCTATAGTCCTTGAGCAATATCATGGTCAAAAGAATAGAGTAATCAAAAGTAATGTGTTAAGGACTTGAGTTCTCTCATATTTGGGGGATGCCATAAAGGAGACCCACTTTCCATAGCCATACTTGTGAAATTCCTCTCTATTCTTTTTTTTTTTACATGTACAGGATATCCCCAAAAATGTACACACACTTAAACAGCTGATAGTTCAATTGATCTTTCTTTCTTTTCAAATTTAACCCATTGGAATTAATAATTATTCAAAATATGTATACTTTTTTTTGGCACACCCTGTATGTATTTATTGCCTCATGCTTTTTAGCCACACTCTCTTCTTTTTTCAACTCTCTGCCATCAAAGTAGCCTTCTCCCTATCTCTGGCCTGTGTCACAATCTTCTTTTTTATCCTTTTCACTCCAATTCTATAGCTGCAAAGACAGAAACATTTGAAGAGCTGGGGAGGAGAGACATCCCATACAGGACTCTATTTAGTGGGCAGACAGAGGACAGTCTGGGGACATTCATATGTTTCAGGATTATTATAGCCATGCCCCAGCCATCTCCCCAACAATGCCACTCTCGCTTGTTCTGCTCCAGCACTTCTGTTGTCCTTACACAATGCTGTAGTCAGATCTATGATGACCTTGTTGACTCAACATATATTCTGCACTTCCAGTGCACTGCCAAGGGACTCAGTCTGGCCTGTGGGTGGAAATCTGTTTCTATTTTAATAAAACGGGGAAACTGTGACTGTTGCATGATTGAGATGGCATGTGTGACAGTTTGTTTGTTTTTGGATCATAGTTGAGTACTAAGTAATTATAAGGCAATGATGATAGGAGTTTTCCATGCCACCAGCCCTGGAGAAAGAGCTCTCAGTCCTTGTTTATAACTTGCTTACACTTTCACAATGATCTTGCATTTCATCTCTTCCAGGTAAAGAAACTCTTTCCAAGGATCCAGCCATATCGAGTGAGTTTATATCCTCACCTGAAGATAAGGAAAAATGTTTCCAGTTACAGAACATGATTCCAGGTATCTAAACTCCGAAGACAAACCCTATTTTAAAAACAAACAAAACATTTTCCATGTAGAATACTGCAGTAATCTCCTTGCCACTCCCATCTGCAGGCTCCCTTCCTCTTCTCCTTGTTAGGACCCCACAAAATTCATCCTGTAGGCATGACCTTGATATGACATTGCCTTACCAGTCTTCCAATGCTCTCCATTGACTACAAGATTAAGTTAAACCTCCTCAGGCTGATACTCAAAGCTCTTCACAATCTGGCACATATTAGGAGCTCCATTCATACTTCTAGTACTAACAAAAGTTAATTTGGTTAAATTTTAAAATCAGGGGTAATTTTTTTCTAAATAACTATGTATTCTACATGGTATCTAAAAGAATTACCTGTACATAGCTGGTGCTCAGAAAATGTCTGGTAAATAAATACAGCAATAGTTGAATAAATATGTAGCAGTCATATTTGTATTCTCTATACTACCTGACACCACCTTGTACATTGTAAGTTCTCAATAAACATTTGTTAACGTAATGAATAAGTGAATAAATGGTTGAATGTGTGAGGTGATTGACTGATCAGAAGGGCATCTGTATGAATTGTTCAGAAGCAGAAAAAGATTTTGAAATTAATGTGAAAAAAATCTTATTCTTGATGCATGCCTCTCACAAGGGTCCCCTTAAGAGACCTCAGGGAAGCTGGCAAAGGGAGAGTTGTCATCAGAGAGCTACTCCTGGGCTGACCCTTGTACGTGAGACTCTGAGGATAAACCTGTAGAAGACTCAGTTTTTGTTGTGTAGTAAAAGGGGCCTTTTTTGAGGGCAAACCTTGTGCCAAGTGTGTGCTAAGTGATCCTGGTGTGTTGTGCCCATCCTGCCTTGCTCACCTCGGGGAGGTGGCGCCACACTCCTCATTCCGAGGTGGCAAACCGAGTCTCAGAGAGGGAGGCAACTTCCCCACTGCCACAGCTAATAGGTGATGAGAAAGGTATTCAAACCCCGGTCCTTTTTCACAACCACACGCTCCACGGCCCCTCCAATCATGTATTTCTCTCCAGCAGACAACAGGTTTGTGGAAAAGGTTTACATTATGCATGTTCTAAAGGATATAAATCATGTAAATCGATATTGTATAAGTGTCTTACCAGGTTTGTTCTTTTCCTAATTCCAAATTCTGTCAAACTGCTAGGTTGGCAATAAGCAAAACCTTACCCTCCACTTCCTTCTTTTGTGTCAATCTGCTTGTCTGCCTGTCAGCTGGGGCCATCCCCGCCAAAAGCTGCATCACCATCTGCTGTTTCATGAACACAATGGAGTCAGCATTTTGCCTTATCTGTGCCCAGAGGCCAAGGCCAGTGAACAAGGGGTATGTGTAGGTGAAACTTAATCAACCAAGGCTGAACTGATTCTTTTTTCAGTGTTTTCTGCCAGGGCGCTGCTTCCAGGAAGGTCATGGGGAGAGAAGGGGGGACTCGCCTCCCACTGCCAACCTCTCCTTCATAAGGAAGAGTTGCAGACAGAATCCATCAGATACAATATTATGATTAAAATACCAAACATAAATATGACAAAATGCACTTCTCCGTGAACTAGAGTGAACTTGACTTCGCCCCTCTCTGGTGACGCAGAGGGCACTGCAGGATCCCGCAGTGGGCCCAGAGGCTCCGCTCCGAGTATTAGCTCTCACTGGCTGAGATCTCAAAACCTGTTTGCTTATTTACATCCTGGTCTTTAGCGTTTCATATCCAGGGGTGCATGGGCATGTGTGGCAAGGGGATCTATATAGAGGGGGGCTGTCAGTCACCAGGTGCCATGACCAGAGAGATTCCAGAGGGGAGTTTGGATTAGGTTTTGCAAGAACAGAACAGACAAGTCTGGTGAAAAGGAATCAGAGACTCAGAGTCAAGGTTAACTATAGGTGTGACCGATGAGGGCAGTGAGAGCAGTAATTGCTGGAGTACTGGGGTGGGCGTGGGGATTTGCGAGAGGCAACAGCTAATGCTTAATGTGTTTAGTGAACATTTAGAATGTACCAGGCACCAGACAAAATCTCCATGTGCATAATCTTGTTTAGTAAGCCTCTGCAAACCCCTGTGGGATAGGTACTCTAAAAGCCATTTTGCTAATGAGAAAAGTCAAGCATAGGGAAGTAATTAACTGCTCAGGTGGTGCAGTTAGCAAGGGCAGAGCCAAGCCTTGAGCCCAGGTCTGTGTGACTCCTCCCCCCGGACATCCCCTCCTCCTAGAGATCAGTGTGCAGAGGGGCTGCCCGACGGAGGGTGGACCTGGCTGCCGACGATGCAGGGCTTGGATGAGATTAGAACACAGGCCAGGGAGGAACGGAAGGCAACAAACATCCAACTGAAGTTCACACCAATGCCAGGTCAGTTGCGCATGTCATGTTGGAGCTGGGTTCAGGACTTCTGGGTTAAAGACAGGCCTCTCCATGGTTGGGGCCCAGGACTGCCCTGTGGACCCAGGCCTGTGTGATAGAGGCCATTTCTAATGTGATTGGGAATTGCCAAGGTCCTAGCAAGTTTGGGCTGGAAGAGAGACTTCTGTGATTATCCAGCCCAGCGCCTTCTTGCTTTATTGTGTTTGATAATTATTATTGGCATTGCTACTGATTGTCTAAAGAAGACACATGGCGAGGTGCAGTTCTAAGATGAACCTCCTGAGAGTGGCCTTTCCTGACAACGCTGCCCAAAGGCACACCCCACCTCCAAGTGCCCCGTCACTCTGCCCCTTTACCCTGGTACATGTTCTCATAGCACTGCCTCCATAGGAAGTTCTTGAGTTTGCGGACCTGGCCCTGCCAAGAGTACAAGCTCCAGGAAAACAGGGCCCATGCCAGTAGGCTTCCCTCTGTGTCCCGGCACTTAAAACAGCGTCTGCTCACAGTATTCAGTGTGCCATTTGAAGAAATTGAAGATAGATTTTAATAATTAACCAGTTACTCAAAAACATTAATAAATGCTTATCAGAAAGAGACAGGTTAGAGACAACGTATGTGTGTATGTAAAATGCATAAAGTATATCATACCTATTATAATCCATAAACTTGACATATGAATACATTTTTCTAAATACACAAATAGTTAGAAACTTTCACAAGTTATCTACAGGAGGAAGTATATGTCCTTGCTGGTTCTCCAGCGAATGCTTAATGTGCTTGGTGAACGTTCAGCGACAGTGTCCGGCACTGTCACCACAGTGCCAGGCAGCGTAGGAATAACCTGGCTCACAGCAGAAATAACCAACCCAAGTGCACCAAGTCCTGGGATTCCCGGGCATCCCGGACTTCAGCATTTCTTTCTGGGGGACAGTTTAAAGGAGGTGCGCCGAGGATCGTTAAGATCACCCGTAATCTCTAAGTAAGGAGGGCAGTCCTAGGGTTTAGATGTGGGAGACACTGGTGCTTATCTAGTTCTTTCTTCCCTTTGCATTCCCAACCTCATCCTTCTCCCTGTTCTCTTTCAGACCTGACACTCTCCTTCAGTGTGAAGAGCCGCTCCAGGAGGTGTGTAAATGGCCCCTTGCAGGAAGCAGCCAGGAGGCGGCTCTGGGCTCTGGAGAATGAGGACCAGGAGGTGCGTGCTCTGTTTAAGGTGAGCTTGGGCATGTATCCTCTGCTCCAGGCTCTCAGCACCTAAGACAGCACTGGAACTAAGTGGGCTCTCAAGAAAACATCTGACTAAACAAATGAGGGACACATTCTCTGCTCAACAGGAGGGCAAGAACTCAGATTAGGGGAGCCCCTGGAGTTGCAAAGTCAGAGAAAACTTCCTTTCAAATCTGTCATCCTTCGCTGTGTGACGTTCCCACGTTGTGTAACCTCTGTAGGATGGGGATCATTATACCTACCTTATTAAGTATGCTTAAAAAAAATTGGTGAATTTTAATTTTATTATTTTTATTGTGATAATATATATAAAACATACATTTCATTAAATTTAATCATTTGAAGTGTACAGTCAGTGACATTGAGCACATGCACATCGCTGTGCAACCATCTCCACTGTCAATCCGGAACGTTTTCATCATCGCAAACTGAAACTGTACCCACTAAACAATAACTGCCCTCCATCCCCTTTTCTCAGCCACTGCTAACCACTAAGTATCCTTTTTTTTCAAAGTACCAAAATTGCCAATAAAAAATTAGTAACTATGAATATTAGAAAGTGAGAAGAAAAAGGCGATAAGGTAAGTAAACCAATTTCTGACCTTTCATAGTGGGAAGATATTATCTTCGATTGTTAAACCAAGGGAGAAGAGTATGACCCAATTGCTTACAGTTTAGGAGGCATTTACTAGGAGAGCTAAAGTCAAAATTGGTTAAAAGTTGTTGCTGTAGAGGTAGGGGAAGGAAAAATAATACTTTACACAATAAACTATTATGTCCTAGTTATTTTTACAGGCTCCGCATTCATTTGATACGTATTTAAAAGAGAAGCGTGCTTTATTACTCTGTCATGTAACCAATGATCACATTTGTGATTTTGGGAGGAGTGAATGAGACAGTGAGCGCAGAGAGCTGGGCATTGTGCTCAGGGGGCGCTAAGTGCTCCATGCCTAGTAGATCACAAACAATAGGGTGGTTTTGGTTTTGGTTTTGGTTTTAAATTTTCAGAATTCAGGAACCATAGAGTTTCTTTCTTTTAAAAAAAATATGGAACACTTTACGAATTTGCATGTCATCCTTGTGCAGGGGCCATGCTAATCTTTGTATTGTTCCAATTTTATTATATGTGCTGCCCAAGCGAGCAGTTTCTTTTAACCTGAGTTGCTTTGGGCAGGGCAAGAGCTGGGTTTGGCTGAGTGAGTGGGTCTGTGGGCTGAGGCTCCAGCAGGGCCAGCTTTCAGGGAAAGCTGAGGCCTGGCGTCATCTGGATCTCGGCAGGGTGCCACAGTGCTCTCATAGGTGACCTTGGGCAACTTGTTTAACCTGTCTCTGCCCCGGCCTCCTTGACTGTAAAACAGATAATCCCATTTTCCATTTAACCTGAAATGGCGTTTGATTATAAAACGCACCATTATTTTGAAAATGAATGCTGCCCATTAAGTATGATGCCATGCTTCCTTTATCTTTTGTTTCAGAAATTGTTAAATGTGTTAACAATGCATTTTAGAATGGATTACGTACTGTAATTGTACTTTTCCCTAGGGTTACTGTGGGAATTAAAGGTGGCATTGCTCATAAAGCTCTTGGTGAAGTACTTGACAAATAGTGAGTTCTCTGTAGATCAATGTTTGCCTAGACCCATGCCCTGAGTACTGACTGGGCTCTTGATCCTCAGGACCCGGGCCTCCGGGGCCTGCTACGGCAGAACACCAGGATTCTGGCTTTGCTGAGCGAGGGGCTCTTCCTTCGGGTCCTTCTATCATCTTCTTTCCCCAAACTTCTCCCAGGTCAGGGCTCCAGGGGTTGATCAATGATGTGGGACCTGGCCTGGGGAGACAGGGACTTTCTGTTCATCACTCGTTACAGTCAACTCCAGAGGCTTGGGCAAGCAACAGAGTCAGATTCCAGGGGAAAACCAAGTTTAGTCAGTGACTCAAGCCCCTGTTTTCAGGTATTAAAAGGGGGTGAGGGGAGCTTGCCGGTCTCCTCTTCCTCTGCTTGTGAACACATAACTGGCACAGCCCTTTTAGAGGGCAGTTGGCTCCTGCATTTTAGGACTGAAAATGTATATATCTTTGCATTCTCAAGGATGCTTCTCAAAATTACTTGTGTCTAAACAGTCCAGGATGTACACAAAGGTTTAGGTATAGGATGTTTATCACAGTATTATTTAAGATGTTAAAAAACAATTAAAACAGCTCAAATGTCCAACCCTAAGGAAATGTTAAGTGAATTATATTAATGCAACAATGGCATATGTAACCATTAAACATAATGTAGACCAAGCATGTCAAACTCAAAGGGTAACATGGACCAAATAAACAAGGTTTAAGTTTATGTAGGCCGCAAAAAAAGCAAAAGCTTCAATTTTCATAGAAACGTGGTTTATTTTGAAAAGTATAGTATAAAAAAAAAAAGAACAAGAACAATGGTAAAATTAATGTTTTCTTCCTGACACTTGCTTCTCTTCTCTGCTACTATCTTTCCTACTTTGGGGGAAATCTTGTTCGCAGTGATTACTTTCAAGACAGACCCAAGGTGAATGTCAGTAATTCTGGATCTGACAGGAGATTTAGTTCCTTTCAAAATTGTAAATAACTGCTCCTACCGTTAGTGGGCCGCATGTGGCTAGCGGGCCACGAGTTTGACATGCTCGATGCATACCAAGCACGTCAAACTCGTGGTCCATGGGTCGCATGACTCATTTATTTGGCCCATATTAGCCTTTGAGTTTGACATGCTTGATGTAGACTATTTAATGACATGAAAGATAGTTCACAAAATATTGTTGAGCAAGAAAAGATTACAAAACAATTTTATTAATGTGATGCTAATTATATAAAAGTAGTTACATAGAAACTCAGGTATAGGAAAAAAAGACTCAGTTGATGCACCAAAGTGGGGTCTCTAAGAGAAGGAATTTTGGGTGATTTTTATTTTTGTTTGCTTTTTCTGTTTGCCAGCTTTATAAAAATAATCAGTAGACATAGATTCATAATAAAAGGTGCCATCTTTGATTTATCTCCCCTTCCCCCCACAACTTTAAAAATTTTTATTTACACAACAGGTGGCATTCGCTGCACTTGGTTCTACACCCTGGTGTTGTTTTTCTCGGTCACTGCCGTTGTCCCATTTAGCAGTGTATATTTGGAGGTTGTATCAGTGCACAGAGAGTGTCTTTATTCTTTTTTGGCTGCGTGACATCATAATATCCCATTGTCTGGATGAACCATAATTCATTTTCACCAGTCTCCTATGATGGACATTCAGGTTGTTTCCTTTTTGTGTGTGTTTGATGTAAAATTCAGTGCTGTAATCAAGAAATTGATACAAAGCAATTTTGTACTCATGTGGGCTTGTTAACAGGACACGGTCACCTGGCTGACTCACCCTTCTCTTTGCTCAGGACCTCTCAGCCAGGTTGGTGGGCATCCAGTCCCAGCAGGCCCAGTTCCTCATCACCTTCAAGACCATGGAGGAAATCTGGAAGTTCTCCACCTACCTGAGCTTAGGTACGGCAGGGAGCAGGCAGGGGGACGAGCGCCCACGCCACAGAGCCGCCCAGCTGCAGGGCTTGACGTGAAGGAATTGGTTTGGCTCAGATCATTAAAAGAGGTAGAGCCCTAACATGGATGTTAATTTTGAAATATCACAGAATGCCTGAACTAAACCTAAAGCCAATGTTAACTATTACTCTAAAATGCTGAACACAGCACTGCTTTGTATTCAGGGAGAGACTTCTTTATTAGTCAGTCAACTGGCAGTCGTTATTGGTTGAGACTAAATTCAAAGTGCTGAGATAGATGTGAACTTGGTGGTTTACAAAAAGGAGCTGGTCTTGAGTAAGATCAGAGTAGCTCCTTAAAGTACTATCCATAATTGTTAGGATTCTGCAATTTGCATGGTTTCTAGTTGGATTTTAACAAAGAAGAGCTTACTGGGCCTGGGTGAGGCGGAGGGTCAGAGTGGGGACATTGAAAAAGTCCTGGCTCTTTTGTGGGCCATGGAGAACCCCCACCCCAGCCACTGTATCTCCAGGGGGACAGGAATGTGAGCCTCAGCTCAGGGGAACTTGAAGGGGAAGCCAGGAACCCCCAGACTCAGCATTGTCATCTTGGAGATTCCTCCGTGGCTACATTAGAAAAAGGTAATGGGGTTTGGTCATCTCACTATGCATTTATGGAGACCCATAACTATGTTGAGAACGGTAAATATCATTTAAAATGACTTGTATTTCCCAACAGATGCGGACAAGAATAAATTCATTCTAGAAATTGTTAAGATACCATCTTATGCTCTTCCAATTCCAGTGAAACGGGGACGAGTTGGGGACCAGAGCCTGGGAGGGACCTTGAGGAGGGGCTCGCTCACACTCCTCTGTGCTCAGCTGGTGGCCACAGTCATGTTGCTCAGGACCCTTGTGGCCTTGCCTTCCTAGGCTACGTGTCTGCGTGTCTGGAGCATCTTCTCTTCGACCACAAGTACTGGCTCAACTGCGGATTGGTGGAGGACACAGAGGTCCAAGTGTCCGTAGATGATAAACACCTGGAGACAATATTCCTGGCACTCCTGACACAGGAAGGTGAGCAGGGAGTAGGGGTGGGGGGTCTTATCTGGATATTTATTTTCAAAGTCCCTGAAATGATCAGGTTACAAAGGAGGCAACAACCATTAAAATGTGGTAATATTTACAAATGAACCCACCTATTATGATATTACCCCAAATATCTCTCTCAGTTTTTAACGTTGACATCACGTGAGCAGCTTTGCTGGCCAGTCTCTGATTCTCTCATGTTGGAAGCACTTGGGGAGTTTTTATTTTAATTTATTATTTTAATTTTTATTTTAAAAAAAATATATTTTATTGATTTTTTACAGAGAGGAAAGGAGAGGGATAGAGAGTTAGAAATATCACTGAGAGAGAAACATCGATCAGCTGCCTCCTGCACACCCCATACTGGGGATGTGCCTGCAACCAACATACATACCCTTGACCGGAATCGAACCTGGGACCCTTCAGTCCACAGGCCAACACTCTATCCACTGAGCCAAACCAGTTAGGGCTTAATTTATTATTTTTAAATTAGTGGCCCGGTGCACAGATTTGTGCACATTGAAAGGAAATTTCCTATTGTTTCATTTTGGGTTTTAGCAACATCTATTTTAGCTTTAGGTGCAATATTATGAAGTTTAAAAACCGCTGCTGCCAAGTCACCGCAGCTTGGCGGAAAACCAGATTTGGGCTGACAGTGCCCCAGCAACAATGTAACCCACAGCCAAAGGTGGAGTCCCGCGCGGCCCCCCCCCCCCCCCCCCCCCCCCCCCCGTGAGGAATCGGGCTCCCTCCTCTCTGGTTCTGGGTGTGTCACCCAAGAACTGCCTCTGCCAAGTCACTGCAGCTCCGCAGCTCCTGCGTTGAGCGTCTGCCCCCTGGTGGTCAGTGCACGACCAGACGGTCAACGATCACTTAGCCTTTTATATATATATATATACTTTTATTGATTTTTAGAGAGAAGAAGGGAGAGGGAGAGAAAGAGAAACATCAATGTAAGAGCGGACATCAATGGGCTGCATCCTGCACATCCCCCACTGGGGATTGAGCCCGAACTCGGGTTTGTTCCCTAACAAGGAATCTAACCGGTGCACAGGATGATGCCCAACCAACTAAGCCACATGGGCCAGGGCATCTTGAGGAGTTTTTAGAAGATGCCCTTGCCAGGACTCCACCCAGGCCAGTGACATCTCCTGAGGTGGGGGCCCAGGCTTTGGTATAGCTTGAAAGTTGCCCAGTTAATTCCAATGTCCATCCAAGATTGAGAATCACTTTTCTAAACGTATGCTAGAATTTGACTGTAAAATAAAATTGCAAATCTTGCAAAACCTAAAAGGTTTCATGAGATTGAAGAAAGGGATGCTGAGGAACTGCTTGAAGCTCCCACCAATCTGTTTGCAAGGAAGGGTTGGATCAAGGCTCCACCTGACCAGTTGATAGGTGATGACGTCATACACATTGAGAGCCAGATTTGCATAGAATCTTTTGCAAAATGATTCCCTTTATGATTATATTGCACAAATCATATAAGAAGGAAAAAATGTGATACCACGCTACTATAAAACCTACTTGGAGAAATTATATTCATTCGAATCAACAAAATTTATTCTATGCTGGTCCTAAGATTAAACGTGAGGTTGTAGTTATAACTGAAGTTCTATTAAATATATTTTCATAAGTTTTTGTTTCATTCTTTTTCAAGGTGAAGTCCCAATTAAATCTTAGTCTCATGAATTACTCAGAACTTTTAGTTTCTATTTTTCTTATTTAAATATTTTTATTGACTTCTAGATATAGAGGAAGGGAGAAGGAGAGAGAGAGAAAAAAATTGATGTTAGAGGGAAGCATGGACTGCTGTCTCCTGCCCACCCCTTATTGGGGATCAAGCCAGAAACCTGGGCATACGCCCCGGCTGGGAATGAACCCGGCAACCTTTCGGCACATAGGATGATACCAACCAACCGAGCCACACCGGCCAGGGCTTCCAGTGTCTGTTTTAAGTGAATTCCTCTTAGTGGCTTTTATTCTGAGACCAGTTTTCTGGGATCACAAGGATCTCCTGCAGCGCCCTCTCCCCACCTTGACCAACTGTGTGCTTTTTCCCAGAAAGAAAAGTGTCTGGGCCATGGAGAGATAATCCCTTTTCGCTTCCTGCTACTCCTTGGAAGGGCTTTTCTCATTATCTGCAGGCCACTTCTTCTGCAGAGCCATGTGTGCCGTGGCTCAGCCGGCTGAGAACGAAGGCGAGTGTCTGACACTCAGCGAGAGCGAGCTGATCTCAGTGAAAACAGCTGACGGCGGGTCCAAGTGGGAAGGCATGTCCTTGGTGACGGGTCAGCGGGGCCTGGTGCCGGTGTCAGCCCTGGAACCTCTGCCACTCCCTTTCCACCAGTGAGTAGCCTCCCGCCTCCTGGGAGAGGGTCCCAGAGCACACCCAGGTCTGTGCGGAACGGAGCAGGCATGCTGGGCTTCCGTGCTGCCAGGGAGGGAACACAATCTAGGTGGCTTTTTCTCTTTTATTTTTTGTAACAGTCAAGGTTTGCACAATTTGATGGCATTGGAGACAACTCTCAATGTCAGATGGGCATTGTACCTAAAGGGTAATATTCTACCTGGTCTCCAATGTGGTATTTCTCAATGTGGGATCTGGGGGCCATTTGTATCATAATCCCCTGCGGATTTTACTATAAATTTAGACCCCCTATCCCTCCTCAAACTCTCTTGGGGTTGGATCCAGGAACCTGCATTTGGTATAAGCTCCCCTTAAGCACAGGGGGATGTTTTTCACACTAAAATGTGAGAATCCTTGCTGGAGGATACTGTGAACTCAAACATACATTGCGGCAACAAACATTACCCAGGCCGGGAACCCGTGTGCGGCTCTGGCAGAGAACCTGATGGTGAGAATGGAAAGGGATCAATGGTTAGTTATTGAACTGACACACTAATTGCAGAGCCGGCAAACATGCCAGACAGGCTGAACCCCTCTCCTTTGCACAGTGCCCCGTACAAAGTAAGTGTCAGTAACGCCTGCCAGCCCCGGGCCAAGTCATAACAATCACACATCATCACGACCATCACTGTCATTTTAATGGACTGTTTCGCTCTCTGCTCTGATTTTTTGAAAGCCATATTTGCAAACCCCGTGTTTCCATTGGCAGATGGTTCCTGAAGAATTATCCAGGAAGCTGTGGCCTTCCCAGAAAGAGGGATTGGACGGGCTCCTATCAGATTGGTACGGCTGCGTTGAAGAGAGTGTTGTCAGGGAGATAATGTTGCCCTGACTCCTAATTTCATCTGCAGGTTTGGAGTCAGTAGATCTGAATTCCTGTCTCGCCCCAGCTACTGACTGGATTTGGGGAAGCCAGTTACTGTCTGTACCTGTCTCTCCTCACCTGTAAAACGAGCGGTCTCGGTCTAGGGCTGTAGATGCCGGTGCCTGTAGGAACGGGCAGAAGGCACATGCATGAGGGCATGGATGAAAGATGGTGGGGAATGATAGGGACCTTAGGGATTTAACGACATGGGGAAAAATAGGCTGCTTGTTTTCTTTTTTGAAAATTGAACTTATTGGGGTGACATTGGTTAATAAAATTATATAGGTTCCAGGTATAGTGTATTGATCACTCCAAGTCAAGTCTTCTTCCATCACCATTTATCCCCCCTTTACCTTCTTCTACTTCCCCCACCCCATTTCCCTTTGGCAATCATACTATTGTCTGTGTCCATGTGTCTTTCTTTTTTTTATCTTTGCTTAATCCCTTTCACCCTTCTCACCAAGCCTCAACTCCCTCCCCTCTGACAGCTGTCAGTCTGTACCCGTAGTTTATTTTGTTCATTAGATTCCACATATAATTAAGATCATGGGGTATTTGTCTTTCTCGGACTGGCTCGTTTCACTAAGCAGAATAATCTCCAGATCCACCTATGTTCATTGAAGCGTTATTTACAATGGCCAAGATTTGGCAGCAGCCCAAGTGCCTATCATTAGATGAGTGGATAAAAAGGCTGTGGCACATTTACATAATGGAATACTACTCAGCCATAAAAAAGAAGGAAATCTTACCTTTTGCAGCAGGCTGCCTGTGTTCAATCTCTGGTCAAAAAGTTTTTAATTTCCCCTGGAGTTTTGTGAAATTAATCTTGAATTTAGGAAGAGTAAGAATGCCTGGCACTTAGTGGGTAACTAGTAAATATTTTTTGAATAAATGAAATACACACACATATGTGCACATACATGTTAGGCAATCTCTATCTGTATGTATGCATATGTCTGTCTGTGTATATATGTATGTGTCTAGTGGATAATTTTAATGTTTGCTAGATACCTAGAATATAAATTTCTTTCATCACCATCCTTAGAGTACCGCCCCCCACACCCTCCCCCCCGAAGCACAAAGTAAAATTTTGTAAGTTCTAAGCCTGAATAATACTTACAAAAAAAGAAATAGTGGGAATTATGGAACCCAGATATTAAGTCTAATCAGCAACGGCCATAAACAAGATTTTTTTTACTATCTGAGGCCATCTAGCCTTGTAGTTAGTGATGAGTATAGGGCTGTGAGCTCTATTCTAGGTTCAAATTCTGACTCCACAACTTAAAGCCAGTGTGACCTCGGCCAATTCACATGCCCTCATTATGCCGAACTGTCTCATTAGTAAGTTTTACCATAACACCCACAAATGGGTGGAAATTTCTGATCATGAAGACACTATCAATGGAAACTTGGCCAAAAATGTCGGGGGAAACGCCAGTAGCTTTAGCAGAGCAGCTAAAGCAAATATGGAAACCAAGGCACATAGAAAACCATGCTGTCAGTCAGAGGAGAATCAGTAGAAAGCAGGGTCACCCAGAGTGGAGAGACCCAGCTTCGTCACACATCGTTCTCCTGCTTCCCTGTGCCCCCCACTTTCTAATCCATAAAAAAGAGGGTTCCGATCATCGCTCTGGGGCTCCTGCGGAGATCTGAGAAAACGGACACAAAAGGGCTTTGTAAATGGACAGTACATGCTCATAAATACGTCATTACTAGGTCCTCGCTGGGCAATTCATCAAGCTGGGCACTGACCACAGTCTGAAGGGGAGACTTCAAGATCCCTCTGGGCCATCAGCAGTTTTCTGTTCACCAGTGATAGGGGCTAACGGTTGTTGAGGGTTGACTGGGTACCAGTCATCGTGACTCTTCCCAATGTTCATAAGAGACAGGCATTCTTGCTGTTCCCGTTTTACAGTTGGGGAGGCTGAGGGTCACAGGGGCCAAAGGAGCTGGGAGGAAAGGAGGAGACCCTACAGTGGTTCCCACCTTGGTCTGTGGAGTCGTGCCGACCACAATGAAGTGTTCACACGATGCTGGCAAACAGGCTGTGGACAGTATAGTGAGCTTTGCGGTTTTCCACAAGTGAACTTTACTCAGAGTTAAAGGTATATCCAGATTCTGAGATTATCTTGCCTCCATGTGTTCAAACATCTTTTCTTTATAAAGTGATGGCGAAAGTGCTTGGCTGTTCCTTTTATTGAATGTCCTAGTTTGGCAAAATGAAATGTCAACGGCCCTATGTCATTCCTATGAATTGCTTTTTTTTGGTGGGGAGGGGGCGGCAGGGGGATCTTTACTGGTCCTTGAAATTCTAAAGTATGGGACTCCCTCCCTTCATATTGCATTGAAAGCTAGTGGAAGGCTCGGCTGTGTCTGCCTCACTTAGCTGACCTGTGTGCTATTTCCCCGCAGGCAGAGGAAAATGCAAGGCCTGGAAGGACTACGAGAGGGAAGAAAAGGATGAACTGAACCTCCGCCAGGGAGAAAGCATCGAGATCGTGGGCTTTGTCGTACCTGGGCTTCGGTGGTTCATTGGGAAGTCGGCGTGCTCCGGAGAAGTGGGCTTTGTCCCCACCAGGAACATAGATCCCGACTCTTACTCCCCAATGTGAGTCTGACGGAGAGACCCCTGCTTCGCCCTGGAGCTGGGCCGCCCTCCTCAGGAGCCCCCCATCCTGAGCAGGGTTGCAGATGAGCATCAGTTCCCTGGAAACACGCAGCCAGAGGAGCACACTGACAGGCAGGGCGACATAGAAATGACAGGAAGGAGGGGGTGACTGATCAGGGAGAGAGTCAGTTCAGGTCCTTTCAACAGCTGGTCCGGGCTTCCCTCTGTACAAGGAGAAAGGCCTGCTGCTGGGCCCCGAGGGTGCAGCATCGGTCCTTGTATTTAGCCACGCATCCGATCTAATCGAGAGGCCCCATCAAGAGACGTGCACTCCCAGGGCCTATAGATTACAGCTTAGTCAGTGGAGAGTCCCTCCCAGGTAGGTCTGCCTGCTGACAGCTTCATGTGTGACGTTGGTGTGGGCCCGGACTGTGGAGTGCATCTTTTACTCCTTCCGGCCTTCAGTCCACAGGGCTGGGCTGGGTGCAGCTGGCCCCCCTGCTCCCCCACTGTCTGCCCAGGCTCTCTGGGGCAGCTTCCTGCACAGGGACAGGAAACGGTAGGAAGCCTGAGCCCAGGAAGTGAGAGGGAACGCAGAGTTGGCTGCTATCAGAGACTGCACACCAAGAAAGCATGGCCCATGTCTCAGCTCTGAACACAGACTGGGTCACTTCTCTTGTGGGAAAGAGCCCCGGGGAGAGTGCATCCAGGGCAGAGCTCTCTCAAAGCCCTGCCTTTTGTGGAGAGAGGAGACAGGTCATTTTCCCTGCGCAGAAATGTGGGATCCCAAGGAACTCTAAGCCAGACAGATCACTCACTGAGCTGCCGGAGCGGGTGGAGTGCTGTGGGCGTCTGCAAGGAGGAAAGGGTAGCAAGCGAACTTTCATGGACAAGGTGACATTTGAGTTCAGTTCTGCACGATGTAAGACATTTCAGCAGATGTAAATGGGGAGAGGAGGTGACAGGTGGGACAGTGAGGGGATGTTACGGAACGACTCCTGTCCTGGGGGAGGCAGGTTACCAGGAGGGCACTGGTGCAGCCAAGGTTTAACAGGCCGAGATGGGGAAGGCTAGAAATGCTGGGCCAGGCTGTCTTTCACCCGGCAGGGAGTGGGGAGCCACTGAGAACATCCGAGCAAGGTGACCTGATGCGACTGGAACTTCTCTCTAGGAAGCTGATCTTGGCTTTGGGTGAGGCGTGCATGGGTGAGGGAGGACCTGCAGCAGGTGACCAGGGAGGAGGCAGAGGCTGGTGGCATTTGGGAAGAGGCGGGGTGTAGAGAGGAGAGGGCACTGCTGAGGACCAACTGTGTCCGCCCCTTCAAGGTTCTATCCCATTGGTCTGTGTGGAGTCTGGGCAGCTTTAGTTATGGAAGTGCTCCAGGTGGGGCCACTGTGTGGCCAAGGTGAGACCACTGGGCAAACCACCCTCATTTTATGGTGGGGGAAGTGAAGGCCCAAGGGTGAGAGGGCTGGACTCAGGGCCTTGGGTCTGGAACCCCAGAATCCTGGCATTAAATCCAATGAGCGTTTGCACCGAGGTCCTTTACAGAGCAGAGGAAAGTAGCAAAGGAGGCGGGGGAGCCTGCTGAGAGGGAAGGACCAGCCACAGGGGAGGGTGTGTCTGTGATGCTTAACACGATCACAGGCCTTTGGGATTGGTCACCAGCAGGTCACTGGTCATGGGAGACAGCAATCAAGACTTTCAGAGCCAAACCGCTAGAAAGGCATTCAGGACCATGCGAGCACGGCCTGTCCCCACGCGCTGACCCGCTGTGACTATGGGGATGTGGATTTGTCTCTCTACGCCTCAGTTCTGTCATCTGTAAACTGCTTACAGTGATCATATTTTTTCATAGGATTGGCATGAGTTGAAATGAGTTCATACATGTCAGATACTTAGGGTGGTGCCTGACACTGTGTGTGTTTGTGTGTGTGTGTGTGTGTGTGTGTGTGTGTGTGTGTTGTGTGGTGAATGTGTTAGTGCTTATTATTGCTGTGACTGTTGTGGGTGGTAACCTTTGAGAGACAGTTTTAATAGGAGATCGTGGGCAGATGTCAGATTTGATAAATTATATTTGGACTTCACCTCATACCTTGTTCCAAATGACAATGACACAATGCCACGAAATTAATGTTTCCCATTTTAGCTGCTCAGTTGTCGGGGATACACTCTCACCCTGGAGAACATCAGCCCCCGTACCGCAGTGGTGGCATGAGACCTTCTCCTTATTCCACAGTGTCCTCTGTTGTCCTAAACCTGGGCACCTGTGAGACCCAATGCTGCAGAGACTGCACACGTGGTAGGGAAAGGGGAAGTGAGCCCGGAGACAGGGAGGGGTGCCAGGAGGGGAGTAGAGGAGAGGGGAACTGGCTCACTGAACCCCCACAAGGCACTCTCTAGATTGCAGACCTCCCTGAAGCAGCAGTCAGGGGACCCCACCAATGTCCTGGACACAGCAGCAGCCAGGGGGTGGAAGTCCTGGGAATCATTCCTGTGGGCTGTGCTGGTGGTTGGCCACTGGGTGTCACTCTTAGCCCATGTTTGTTTGGTATCAGGTTTCTGAAGATGGTCCAGCATTTGCTGAAGTCTCCATCCTCTTCCTGCCCCTTCCCTCCCTGTCTGGTATACTACTCCTTAAAGTGTATCTATGTATGTATATATGTATGTGTTAATTAATTAACTTATCAAGCAAAGCTGTTTTTCTGAGTCAGATTTGCTGTCTCTGACATGTGGGAAAGGGATTGTGCTTGTCCACAGGAGCATATTTGTGGGTTTCCTTTTTTAGAGCACAGATTTCAATACCAGCTCCCCAGTTTCACAGCAATAGCAGCTGGGAGACAAGCTCTTATGACTGGCATGCATTCTATCCCGTCTTTGCATTTGGCCAGAGTGGCTTCGGGGATCTCAGAGCTTTTGAGAATGACAGAACTCCACATCCTTCCTTTAAAAAATAATGTGATTTTGTTTTAAAATCTACCTCAGTGTGTTTGTTATGTGTGTGTGTTTTAAAGAAACCATGTCTTTAGATCTGACTGAAGATGCCTTTTCCCTTCCCAATCTCATCCTCTGATCAGATCCCCATCCCAGAGGCAAACTCTATTTGAAGGTAATACATATGTTTCCAGTCAGTCCTTAGTCTGAGACATTTTAAAAATAGGTATTTGTTCATAAGCAAGCATTCTATGGTTCTGTGTAATTAAAAGTTTATATAATTTTTTTCCTGTAACTGGCCTTTTTCTCAAATGACTTTGTAAATTTAGGATTTATTCCCATTGTAATAGACATAGTTCATTTTAATAGTGTTACTTAAAGGAAATTTATATACTTAAATGCCTAAATTTAAAAATAAATTTAAATAAAGATTGTCCGGCCAGTGTTGCCCAGTGGTTGAGCATCAACCCATGAACCAAGAAGTCCCCGATTGAAATTCTAGTGAGGGCACATGCCCGGGTTGTGGGCTCAGTCCCCAGTAGGGGATGTGCAGGAGGCAGAAGATTGATGTTTCTCATTGATGTTTCCACCTCTCTATCTCTTGCTCTAAAAAAAAATTAATAAAAACTCCTCTAACCCCCCTCCATGCTGGAAACCACACTTAGAGTTTGCCTACCTTCTTGGACTCTCCAAATACCTGGGCCTCAGGATGTAAGCAGATCAGCCTTGAGGCAGTGGACACTGAGACAGGAGCCCTCAACTTCGGTCTCAGCTTTCCCACTTTCTAGCTGTGTCCTTCTGAACCGTTCTGAATCTTCATCTCCAAATATGGATAAAAGTATCTACATCACAGGGCCATTAGGAAGGGTAAATGAAATAGTAAATTCATGAATGCTTTGTAAAATTCAAGAGTTCTACAGAAATTGGGGTTGTATAATTCTTTTTATTTCAAATAGGTTTAGTCATAGGTTTCCATCAGATGCTCTTTTGAGAATGGGCACTCTCACAGAGAATCGGAGGCTAGGCCAGAGAGATGGGGCATCAGCAAGTGTCGTGGGAAGAACCCTGGGCCAGATGTCAGGACACAGCTTGAGTACCAGTTCTGCCCTAATTAGTGGTGTGGCCTTAAGCAGTTCATGTTAGCTGCTAGTTTCCTCATCACTGGCTTTCAGACTGCACTTATCTGAGCCATGGGGACAAAGGGTAGGCGCCCCCTAGGGCAGATGTGTATATTAAATGACATAACATTGTCCGATTGATAATAAGCAACCCAAAATTATTAGCTGTTATTAACTCTTAGGATTCCAATTTATTTCTGTTTAAAATTGGGTTCTGAGGTTAAAAAAAACAACTTTATAAGTAAGACATCTTAGCAATTGTTCAGATAGATACTGGATTGAACACTTTCTAAGGCACGTCTAGTTTTCAAATTCTTTGAGTCTAAGACAAATCTCTAGTAAGCAAGTTTGTTTTAACAGTTTATAAGACAGGGTGAATATAAAGATCCTTATTGTTTATAATTATTTCTTCCAGCCCCTGGTCCTTTTTCTACCCACTTCTACTCCTTAGCTTTTTATTTCTCTCTCGATGCTACGTGACACTGTTATTCTGTGCCATGGAATCTGATGTTGGCAGTTGGGAAAGGTCCCTTCTGACCATAGCCATGCTTTCTTCATTGTCCCTCTAGATTGTGTCACCTGTCCCTAGCGTTTTCTTGCAGTAACCTAACAAAGAAACTTCTTTTTAAAGGTTCCTTTCCAACCCTTACAATTAGGGAAACCAATTCCTGTTCCTCCCATTAAAAATAGACACCACATGGTCTTGAAGAAAGGGAAGGAGTTGAGAGAAGGGCTTTGTTTTTCTTGGGGGATGGAGTTTTAACAGCTTTCTTCTCAGCCATAAATTAATGCACTGTACAACAGTGAGGCAGAGTCTGATGCTAGCTGTGGCACATGGGTGATGGCTTCTCGATGTCCTTCACTACGTCCTCACAGAGGGGGAGAAGGGGTCGTGCTGGAACCTCTCACTGATCTGTGTCCATGTCTTTTGTCTCAATACAGGAGCAAGAGCTCCGCCTTTTTCAGTGATGAAGAGAGATGCTCTCTGGGAGTCCTGGGAAGTGACGGGAAAGCTGAGAGCACCAGCTTCCTCCACACACTTGCTCAAACTGACATAACGTCTGTCTACCGGCTTAGTGAGTGTCTGCTCCTCCAACCCCTGGGAAAGCCCAGGCTCCTAAGATTAAGAGAGTGTTTCCAACCGGGAATTGAGTATCTTTAAATTCTAATCCCACCCAGGAATTTGGGGCTGTGGTTACTATTCAGTTGATGACCTGGATACTAGTTGATTAGCAGCACTTACATTTGAGATTTCAGGCAGTTCTGGATTTGGTGGGACTTGTTGCCTAGAAACTGTGAGACATGTTGACATCAATTCAACCATCACTTGGGAGGTCAGCCATATTGAGCCTTCCATTCTAATCCTGGAGAAGAAAAACTTCCCAAGTTGTGGCTATGGTCCCTCCTTTTAGGGCTGAAGCAAGTCTAGGTCCCCAATGATAAAGGTGGGGGCATAGAATGTTAAAACTGGAAGGACCCTAAAAACCATGACTTCTCCTCCAGTTTCACAAATTGGGAAACTGTGGCCCAGTGAATTAGTGCCTGAGCCAGGAAAAGAACTATCTTCACCCATTTTCTAGTCAACACAATCCCTACTTTCACACGGACCCCGAAACAAATGACATTGGACTGTTGGGTATGTTAGACTTGGGTGGGTGAGGGGTCTTGGTGCCTAGCACAGTTTTCAGCAGTGTCAGAGTGATTGACAGGGTGAATGAATGACATGCCCTTCCCTTCCTTTGGAGAGGGCCTGTTGCTCTGTGTCAGGAAGTACATTCTCCCATTGACAGTGTCTTGAGGAAGGATTCCTGTTTCTCCCATCTCTTCAGAGATGGTGATGTTGTGTCCACTCCCATGTGGCAAGATTAGTTGGGGCATGTTTCATGGGTACAGCCAGAGATTCTGCAGGAGGGACCCTCAGGTCAGCCCCCGGAGCAGAGGTGGGAGCTGGAGTCTTTCTCTAGCACAGGGAGGAGCACCTGGCTCTACATCAGCTCCAGCCCTGCCATCACATTGTCCACCAGGCTGTCAGGAATCTGAAACTGTGGGTGCTGCCTGGTAGGTGGGGGCTGAGATCTGAAAATTAAGGACTACTTGGGGTGTGTCATGGGCCAGGTCAGCCACAGACTTGGAGCTAAGGTATCTGCCAACCATTGACCCTGTGGTTGGGAGAGATCCAGGAGCAGGTTCCAGGCAGCCCATGGCCTCTTATCTAAAGACCAGGAGTGCAGCTCAGCTGGATGCAGAGCTGTGCCTTATGGTTGTGCCGGCTGCCCCTGGCACCAAGACCGCCAGCAGAGGGAGCATCCTCTTGGTAAATTCCAGCTCCCCCAAGGCCTATGCCTAGGGAAGAAGTGCCTCCTGCAATTCTTCCTCTAGAGGAGCACCTTTTTGAGGCTCCTGCACTGTTTGTGCTCTCCGTGGTCCTGGTCTGGAGAAAAATAGCTGTGTCCTCCACGTCAGTGAGCGCCGGGCACATGAACACCTAGCTCTCCTGTGTTTGCCTACGGGACCTCCTCGCCCTCCGGGTTGCAAATCTCAAGTATGTGCAATGACACTCACAGAGAAAGCCTTCCCCAGATAATAAGGAGTCTGAGGCTTAACTTGGTGAGGGGTCTGATGTCCTCAAGTTCACTGGAGAGCCCAGAGCGGGCTGCTGCTTCTCTGCCAGGAAGAGGCAGAATCTTCCTCGAGCAGCCCCTGTCTGCGGAGCGCGTCTGGCCTTTGCCTCCACAGCCCTTTAGCGGCTGCTCTAGCCAAGAGGGTTTGCTTCTTTGCTGCACACTCACAAGGTCTTCTTGCTTCTCACCTAGTCTTGTTTCACTTTTGTGACATTAAGTGGCAGCACCATAAGGCACCCTGGTCTCAGTGTCTCTACTTTCCTCTCTGACTATACCTTCTCAGTCTCCTTCTGCCAACTTTTCTCCTGCCAGATCTATTGCATTCTCTGTCTAGAGCTCTTCCACGTACTGTAAACTCAGTGTCTAAAACAGGGCCGAAGATGGTCCTTTCATCTACCCCGCTCCCCACCCCGAGTTACTTCAGAGAACAAAACCACCACCCTCTGATGCACCTTCACTTTCTTTTCTTCATTAGTCACATTCGGTCACCTTGTCCAGTCAAAACACACCGTACACACTAAATCAGTGTCTGTTGAGAGGCCGGATGATGAATGAAAGAGGAAGGAAGAAGGAAGGATCTGGGACACCCGGGAACAGGAGGCGATGCCACTTGCCGCAAAGTGAGCTGCACGTGGGGTCTGTTCACGGCTCTGTCGTAAAACTGCTGAGAGATTTAAGGCTTCAGAGTTCATCATCACCCACACCCACACCTCTGGGCATAGAGCTGATATTTTCAGCTTTTCTTCTCTAACTCTGGGTCTCATTTCCAACTCAGTTCCCAGCTGTAAAGCGAGTGGGTTAAGTGAGATAATATTTAGGTTTTAGCAACTCTAAACTGACGGTGAAGGAGAGAATTCTGCCCAGTTCCTTAAAGATGCTGACGGTCTGAAGCTCAAATACAAAGTCCCCTAAGGGGGACTGGTCTGGGGTACACCTGCAGGCACAGGCATGATGACCCACGAGGACCTAACCCCAGTCTGTCCTTCATCTCTATCCAGGTGGGTTCGAGTCCATCCAGAATCTTCCAAACGATCTGAGCGGTGAGTAGAGATCATGCTGACCCTGACCGCCAGTCCCTCGGCACAGCACCCTGTCCTCTTGCCAAGCACCGGCCACTGTAGTTGCAGGGTCTTAGGGTTGCTCAACTCTGCTGTCCCTTACAGCGTCCCAGCCCGACAGCTTCCAGGAGGCCCGGCCTGGGGAGGAGCATCAGGCCTCGGGCTCCGGACGGTCCAGCAGCTCCGAGGACTGCAGCCTGGAGGAGCTCCTCTCCGCCGCCTCAGACAGCTATCACCTGCCGGAGCCAGACGACCTGGATGACCCGGAGCTGCTCATGGACCTGAACTCCGGTCAGGAGGAGGAGGAGGCCGAGACCTTCGCCCCCATCTTGGCTTTCCTGGATCACCAGGGCTACGCCGACCACTTGAAGAGCCTCTATGATTTCTCCTTCTCTTTCCTCACGTCTTCCTTTTATAGCTTCTCCGAGGAGGACGAGCTGGTGGTCTACCTGGAGGCCTCCAGGAAGTGGGCCAAGCGGAGCCACATGACCTGGGCCCATGCCCGGCTCTGCTTCCTCCTGGGCCGGCTGAGCGTCAGGAAGGTCAAGCTCTCCCAGGCCAGGGTGTACTTCGAGGAGGCCATCCACATTCTCAACGGGGCGTTTGAGGACCTGTCCTTGGTGGCTGCCCTGTACATCAACTTGGCTGCCATCTACCTGCGGCAGAGGCTAAGGCATAAAGGCTCGGCCCTGCTGGAAAAGGCAGGGGCCCTGCTGGCCTGCCTGCCTGACCGGGAGTCCAGTGCCAAGAACGAGCTCGATGTGGTGGCCTACGTGCTGCGCCAGGGCATTGCGTCGGGCAGCTGCCCCCTGGAGGCCAGGGCCTGCTTCCTGGCCATCCGATTGCTCCTGAGCCTCGGCCGGCATGAGGAGGTCCTGCCCTTCGCGGAACGGCTGCAGCTTCTCTCCGGACACCCTCCCGCCTCGGGTGCTGTGGCCACCATCCTGAGTTTTCTGTATGATAAGAAATACCTTCCGCACCTTGCAGTGGCCTCTGTCCGGCAACGTGGTCCCCAGAGTGCGCAAGGGATGTCCCTTCCGATTTGGCAGGTCCACCTGGCCCTCCAGAATGCCACCAAGCTCCTCCGTGTTCCCCCCACAAGCTGGAATGAAGTTTCCCCCCTGGCCTGTCCGGCGCTCAGGCAGGCGCTGGCCGCCTGTGAGGAGCAGGCAGATCGGTGCACCCAGAGGGCCCTGTGTCTCATCCTGTCCAGAGTGTACCTCCAACACAGGTCTCCTGATGGTGCCATCTACTACCTGAGCCAAGCCTTGGTGCTGGGGCAGCTGCTGGGTGAGCAGGAAGCCTTCGAGTCTTCCCTCTGCCTGGCCTGGGCCTATCTCTTAGCCAGCCAGGCGAAGAAGGCTTTGGACATCCTCTACCCACTCCTGCACTCCCTGAAGGAGACAGAGAATGCTATCCAAAAGGGGGTAGTCCATAACCTTCTGGGACTTGCACTTCAAGGTGAAGGCTGGGTGAACAGGGCAGCCAAGAGCTATCTCCGGGCCTTGAACGGGGCCCAGGAGGTGGGGGATGTGCGTAACCAGGCAGTGACTTTGGCCAATCTTGGCCACCTGTCCCTTAAGTCCTGGGCCCAGCAGCCAGCCAGAGACTATTTCCTGCAGGCCGTCCGACTCTATTGTCAACTCCAGGCCAGTGTGGAGACAGACATGGAATTAGTACAGGTGCTTCTCTGGTTGGCCCAAGTCCTGGTGTGTGGATGCCAGCTGGCCAGTGGGCGCCTTTGTTATGAAATGGCCTTGCTGTTTGGCTTAAGGCATCGGCACCTAAAGAGTGAGTATGTCCCCTGCTGCTGGGCAGCTTGAGAGAAAAGTGTTAGAGCACGTTTTGCCCTTTTCCTGTCTCAGGTCGTCTCATTCATGTCCCTGCTTTATGTTCAGGTCAGCTTCAGGTCACCAAATCCCTCTGCCATTTCTACAGCTCTGTGTCCCCCAACCCCGAGGCATGCATCACCTACCACGAGCACTGGCTGGCCCTGGCTCAGCAACTCAGGGACCGGGAGATGGAGGGGCAGCTGCTGGAGTCCCTCGGGCAGCTGTATCGGAACCTGAACACGGCCAGGTGAGTCTGGGCTTAGGGAAAAGCCCTAGAAACATCCTTTTTCCTTAAGGAGAAACAATATTCTTTCCTGCAGGTGTCAAGTCCAATGCCCATGGTATGTTTATAGCATCAAGGAAAAGAGCCTGGGCTTTGCAGCTTTAGTGCAAGCCCGGTATCATCATCACTTACTAGCTATGTGACTTTGGACCAGTTATTTCATTTCTCCAAGCTTCAACTTCCTCCTCAGTCCAAGAAGGATGATGATGGCATCCATGCTATAGTATTTTTGTGAGGAATAAGTGAGTTAATGCACACGGACCACTTGGAACAGTACTTGATACATAGAAAGGGCTCAGGAATGTTGCCTCGGTTACAGTTACTTGTGTTTCCATAACAACCCATCACCTGCCCATGGCTGAGGATGCCTAATGCAGAGAGGTGGCTGTTAGGAACCCTCAGGTCTCCCTCGCCTGAAGACAGCTGGTACTAGAGAAAGGACACAAAGGAAATACATTAACTGAAAGTGGGTGTGATTTTTCAAGGTAAAGCAAGTTGTTTGGGCCCTTCCCTTTAAAATTAAACTGGCAATTATAAAACTAAGTTTATTTTCACTTTTAGTTCAAAGTACTTGGGCTATCACTGCAACTATGCACCAAGTCTTGGAATAAACAACAAAAGAAGTGTTGACTATAGCTTAATTGTGTTGACAAAATTGTGTAATAGTACGATGAAACATCCTTTGTTTTATGGGTTGTTTTTTTCCCCAGCAATCTCTTAAAAAGCCTTATTTTTGCAAAAATATACCAAAACCTATTTTACCCAAAGGCTTCTTTTAACCCTTTGGTATTTAAAGTATTCTCAAGGCGTCCGCCCCCTCCTGCTGGTTTTCTCTTGCCTGTCTGCTCGCTGGTCTAATCTGCTTCATCCTCATTTGTCAGGGCCTGTGGCCTGCAGCTCTGCTCTCTAACAAGCCTTTAATTCACTCTATTAAATTCTACATGGTTTGCAAGATACTCAATTGCATTTTGCAACAGATTAGCCTTGTAGCATTGAATTCATAATTATGAATGACTTCTAAAATAGAGCAGAGATAATTGCTAGTGTTGCACAGAGAGAGGTGGCTGAGGAGAAGCTAATTAAATTATAATTTTGCTTTTCTAGGCTACATGGTAGGTAATCTGGTAACCTTAGGCATTTGGATAATCAGATCATAAATAATAAGATAAGGGTCTCTCTCTCTCTCTCTCTCTCTCTCTCTCTCTCTCTCTCTCTCCCCCTCCCCCCACCTACCCTCTCTTCCTGCCGTCACTCTGTCTTCTTCTCCCTCACCCTTTCCCTCTCTTATAAGAATCAGGAGTCCTGCAATCTCCCTTTATCTATGCCTTCAGTCCCAGGAAGGGTGTTTTTTTTTTTGTTTTTTTTTTTAATCTTTGTAGCATGTGAGGGGACAGGAGGCCTGGCCCCGTGCGTCCTTGATTCCATTAGGAGACCCTAGGAACTTGGATGATTCTGGAACAGATCAAGAAGTCAGGCTTGAATTAACCTTTGAGACAAAACAAGTCATGTTCATGGTGCGGCCGCATAGGAATGGGCTTCAGGAAAGTTGAATTTTATGGGACTGGAGCAAGGGTGGCAATATATATGTCAGGTTTATTGCCACCTCTCGCTGTGTACAAGTTCAGTGTAAGATTAGTCACTGCTCCCAGCCATCACCTACCCCACTGCCATCCTTTGCCCACCAGCCTCCCTCCCACCGCCAGTTGTCAGAAACCACAGTGATCTTAGGGGGAAGCCAGAGAGAAAGCCCTGGACACTGTCAGCACAGATGGAAGAGGTCTTATTTAAGCCAGTGCAAAGGGTCACTGTACTTCTTAGGCGGTGGGGTGACAGAGAGGAGGTGAGAAGTGGGGCTGCAGTTGGTCCAAGAAGCGACTGGAGGAAGACGGAAGCCAGGGCTGGGAGTCAGGAAGCAATCCTTCCAGGAGCTAATAAACGTGTCCTTAACCAAGTCATTTCTCCTCCTGGCTGCCCCATTGATGAGGTTAGCTTGAATGAGGTGCCTTCCACTTCTAGAATGTAAAGTCTAGGACCAGCCAGCTGTGCTATTCTGATCCTGGCAATAGCCCTTCCAGTACCAGAATTCCTGCTGCCTCCAAAGCATCTTGAGTTCTGGGGACAGATTCTTAAGGTCATGGGCTTTCTTAGAGGACCTTTTAGATCAGAGACCTAAGCTTTTGGGGTTTTGAAAACTCTGCGGTAGATTCAAAAGGTCTTGGTGTGGTGACCATGAGCTCCATGTGGGCAGACATGTCGAGCAGAGAAGTTGGCATTGAGAAACATACAATACATATTTGTGTGGTGGGTCAGCTGAGTAGTTAATTACAGTAGTCTCCCGTTATCCCCAGTTTTGCTTTCCGCAGTTTCAATGAACCATTATCAACTGTAGTCCTAATATGTTAAGTGGAAAAGTCCAGAAATGAGCTGCATGCTGTTCTGAGTAGCATGACATCTCTCTCTGTGCTCCTCCACCCTTTCTGGGACTTGAATCATACTTGTCCAGTGTGTCCACGCTGTACATGCTACCTGCCCACTAGTCACTTAGTAGTTCTCCTGGTTCTCAGATCGACTGTAGAAGTATCACAGTGCTTGTGCTCTAGTAATCCTTATTTTACTTCGTAATGGCCCCAAAGCGCAAAAGTAGTGATGCTGGCAATCTGGATATGCCCAAGAGAAGCCGTAAGTGTTTCTTGTAATTGAAAAGGTGAATATATATAGCACAGAACAGTGCATAAATAGGGATCAATACTATCCATAGTTTCAGGTATTCATTGGGGGTCTTGGAACGGGGGGACTATTGTAGTTATTTAGTGCAGTAGTCTACTAGGTCTAGCTCTTACATTTAAGTCAATCAGTCATTTTGGGTTCATTTTTTTATATGGTGTGAGGTAGGATCCAGTTTCATTCTTTTGCGTGAATATCCAGTTGTCCAAGTACCACTTGTTGAAAATTTATTTTTCCACATTGAATGTTTTGGGACCCTTGTTGACAATCAATTGACTATAATCATAAGTGTCTATTTCTGGACTCTCAGTTCTATTCTATTGATCAATATGTCTAGCCTATGCCAGACTATACCGTTGTGTTTATTATAGCTTTGTGGTAACTTTTAAATTGGGAAGTGAGTCCACCAAACATGTTTTTCAAGATTGTTTTTGGCTATTTGGGTCCCTTGCCTTTCCATATGAAATTTAGCACTTTTTCAGTTTCTGCAAAACAGCCAGCTGAGATTTTGATAGGGAGAATGTTGCATCTGTAGAACAATTTGGGTGGTATTGCCATCTTAACAACATCCTGTCTTCGATTTTATGAACATGGATGTCTTTCCATTTACTTAGATCTCCTTTAATTCCTTTCTAGTGTGTTGTAGTTTCTAGAATATACATCTTTCACTTCTTTTGTTAAATTGTATTCTGAAGTAGTTTTTGATGCTGCTATAAATGCAGTTGTCTTCTTAATTTCACTTTCAGATTGTTCATTGACGTTTATAGAAATACAGTAGATTTTTGCATGTTAATATTGTATCCTACAGCTGTTTATTAGTTCTAATAGTGTGTTCCTTATAATTTTCTATATATAAGATCATGTCACATGCATATATAGCTTTACTTCTTCCTTTCCTATTTAGGTGTCTTTTATTTCATTTTTTGTCTTATCACCTTAGAATCTTCAATACAATGTTTAATAAAGGTGGCGAGAGTAGAAATTCTTGTTGTGCACCTGATATTAAGAAGAAAGCTTTCAGATTTTCACCATTAAGTATAAAATTAACTATGAATGTTTCATAAATTCTCTTTATTAGGTTGAGGAATTTCCATTCTATTCTTAGTTCTTTGAATAGAACAATAATTTTTATTATTAAGAGTGTTAATTTTATTCAAATGCTTTTAATGCACCTATTGAACTTATCATGTGTTTTTTTCTTTTATTCTAGTAATAAGGGTATTGAGTTGATTAATTTTACTATGTGGAACTGATCTTGCCTTCCTGGGATAAATCCCACTTGGTCATGGAGCATAATCCTCTTTATATGCTGCTGGATTCAATTTCCTACTATAGGTGGAATATTTTTACATCTATATTCATAAGAGATATTGATCTGTATTTTTCTTTTCTTGTGATAATGTCATTGTCTGGTTTTGCTATTAGGGTAACACTGGCCTCAATGTGTGCTGGGAAATGTTTCCTCCACTTCTACTTTTTGAAAGAGTTTGTGAAAGATTAGAGTTAATTCTTCTTTAAATGTTTGGTAGAATTCACCAGTGAAGCCATCTGGCTTTGGGCTTTTCGTTGTAAGGAGTTGTTTTTTTTTTAATTAATTAATAATTTAATCTTGTTGGTTGTTATAGGTCTATTTAGATGATCTATTTAGATGTTTCTTCTTGAACAGTTTGATAGTTTTCATTTTAGGAATATGTCCATTTACCTAGATTGTTTAATATGTTGGAGTAGAACTGTTCATAGTATTCCCTTATAATCCTTTTTATTTCTGTAGTTATTTCTGGTAGTAGTAATGTCTCCACTTGAATTCCTAGCTTTTCTCTTACTTTTCTTGATTAGACTAACTAGAGATTTGACTCTTAAGTTTTTTTTAAAAAAAGAACCAATTATTTTTATTTTGTCAATTTTCTCTATTGTTTTTTTTATTCTCTATATTATTTATATCTGATTTAATGTTTATTATTTTCTTTCTCCTGCTTTTTTTGGGTTTACTTTGCTTTGCTTTTTCAAGTATCTTAAGGTGGAATGTTAGGTTACTGATTTGAGATCTTTATACTTTTTTAATATAAATATTTACAGCTATAAATTTCTCTCTGAGCACTGCTTTCATTCCACTCACTCCAGTTTTGGTATGTGGTATTTTTGTTTTCATTTATCTAAAAGTATTTTCTAATATCGCTATTTTTCTGGTTGTTACCTTGGGGATTATAATTAACATCTTCATTTATAATGATCTTATACATTTCCTGGACATGCACACAGTTTTGCACATTCAGATGGTCTTCTAGATTCCTGGGAATATGCTGGAGTTTTCAATGCCTTCTATGGGCAGCTCATTCCCCAACTTTTCCTTTTATTTGCTGTCTTTTTTTTCAGCTTCTTCTTTGCTCCAGATGTTTTCACCATCTCAGGCAGCAGCAGTGTGAAACAATTGCTGCTGATCCTTTTTGACAAACACCCCAGGGAAAGGGTTATCTGCACTGAGTGAGCTCTGAGTCAGGTTAAATAAAAACAAGCCCTGTGAGTGAAGGCTTGCAGGGAACTTCCAGACTTGTCAAATAGTGACAGTTCCCTGGGGATAGAGCATGGGGAATTCCAAACTCACTGTGTCCCCTCCAGTGGCTGCGAGAGGTTGCTGGTTTTCCCAGCTACTGTGATTGCCAAGTGTTTGGTTTTTGAGGCTGCCCCAGAGCTGCGGAGAGGAGATGCCTCTAGACCAGTGATGGGCAACCTTTTGAGCTTGGTGTGTCAAACTTCGCCAAAAAACTGAGCATAACTCGGGTAGTGTGTCACTTTGAGGAAAAAACATTATTTCGCAAATGTTTCATCTTCAGGAGCAGCAAATGTTTCATCCTCGGCATGTGGCCTCCTCAGAATTGAACCTGGGACCTTTCAGTGCTGACACGCGTGTCATAGGTTCGCCATCACTGCTAGACTCTAGATCAAGTTAAAAAGCAATGACACCCACTATTCTTAACACAATTCAGCCGTTTTCTTGAATAAACTCTCCTCAAATTGTTGTAAACCTTCGGTTAACTTCCAGAGTTCTGAAAAAAAAAATTTATTGTGACAATTTTTGCCTGTGTTCTCTTTGGTTTTTACGGGAGAGTGGATTTTTGGAGGTATTTCCTCCATTGTTCTGATCCAAATTAGGCTTTTTAAAATCCTAACATTCTATAATTCTAGAATTCTGGATTTTTATTTGTATAATTGGAAGGAAATAAACATTCACTTCTGCTTTACCTTCAATGAGTGATACTAAGAGGAAGACCATGAGGTACCATAAGTGACGGGAAACTGCAAATATAAGGTCATTATCCCTTTATACTAGTAGAATGCTCAGGTTATCAAGGAGAACGCGTTATGAGGCTGTGTTTATTTAGCATGTATAAATCACCCACTTCTGTAGAGCACTCAAGAAAAAGAGAGAACAAAGACCAGTTAACAGACATAGAAAAACAATCGTTTCCATGCACCCAGGGGTGATTACTGTAAGTTAGCACTAGGCTTCCTGGTGGCTGAGGTAAAAGGGGAAAGCCACATGTGGTTCACACTGCTTCATAAAAGACCAGAAGCAAATATATCTGTTGGAGCAAATTTTTTCTTGGCACTGATTTCTAGGGGGAATTTATTAAGTGAGTTTTGATGTAATGGACACTTGTTTTTTTCAACTGAACTTCCCTCAGGGATTTCCATTTCACAAAGCTCAGAGCCACCGCAGGCAAAGGCAAGCAGTGCTCAGAGGCGAGACGGCAGGCATCTGCAAGGCTAGGTCTGGAGAGGAAGGAAGGAACACCAACAGCGAAGGGTCAGGGAAGACCTCATGAAGCTCATAGCATGTGAGGATGCCCTTGAGGGAGAAGTAAGGTTTTGAAAGTGAAGAAGGGTAAAAGAATGGCATTTGGGGTGGAAGGAGTAGCAGTAGCAAGGGAAACGTGGGGAAGGTGGGGACACATTTGGATATTCCAGTGCAGTAGAAAGGTGGATGGACCATGGGTCAGTAATAACAATGATAACTAACATTTAAATATTTATCAAGTGCTTCCTCTGAGCACTCTCATTTTATTGTTACTAGTACCTTACAACAATCTTCCGAGGTAGTTTTAAAAGACAGTTTAATGTTCATCTGGACATGGGTACTAAGGGAGAGAGGGGCCTCTAGCCTGTCCCCCAGGAGGGGATGTGGATGGAGTTGGGGTGGGCATTTGCAGGGCTGGGCATGTGCCCAGTGAGCATCCATTGTGAAAGTGGTTGGGGTTAGGGTCCTCACACTCACAGAAAGCCTTTAGTGAGATGCACTGTTTACTGAGCAATGTGTAATCTCAGGGTACCCGTACGAGGTAGAAAGAGTTGTAGAAATTGCGAGCTAATGAAGCCTGGCTTGCAGCTATGATGATTCTGATAGAGTCAGTCTGAGGAAGTTCTGGGAGTCTGTGTTTTTAATAAGCTCCCTAGGGAATGCTGAATCCCATGGGCTGTGAATCGGGCTTTGAGGAATGTGGGTGTTAGAGGACAAGTTCAGGGCTGGGACTCAGAAGAAGGGAGTTCTGGCCTTGAGTCTTCCCATAACGTGCTGTGCATCCTTGTACAGTCACTTGCCATCTCTGGGCCTGTTTTCTCTATGAAATAAGGGGGTTGGACGAGGTCAACAAGTCTCAACCCAAGCTGGCAATGCAGTCAGTGTGGGAGAGCTTTGGCAGAGTGCTGCTGCCTGAGCCACACTCCCCGAGTATCAGGGTGCCATGGCGTGGAGCACAATGAGGTGGGTTCGCCTGTGTCTGTATGTTTGAAAAGCTTCCAGGATATTCCAATTGCTGCTGGAGTTGAGAACTACCATCTAGATGATGCCAGTGCTCCTTCTTGTTCTAGAATGTCAAATCTGCGCAACATTACATTAGCTGTGCCTCGTTTCCTCATTAATCCCTGTCATGAGGGATGAGTATCCTACATAAGACAGTTTTTTCCCCCCAGGTAATGAAAGAGCACTCCATTAAACCTGAACCTTTTAAAACTTCTACTCTTCTTTGAGCCTTCTTTTTAAAACATCTAAAGTTTTTGATGATTTAAAGTCACCACCATGGTCATTCATTTGTGCATTTATACAATAAGTAGGCCTGTGGCATCTACTGTGTGTTAAGTGCTTATGGAAAAAATGTTCAAGTGCAGTAGAAAGATGGATGGATGGTCATTAATAACAATGATAACTAACATTTAAATATTTATCAAGTGCTTACTCTGAGCATTCTTGTTTTATTATTACGTTTAAATCTTACAACAATCCTCTGAGGCAGGTACAGTTATATCCTCATATTACAGATGGGGAAAATAAGGCACAGAGAAGTCCTGTACTTTCTTACAGCTACTAGTTAAGGCAGAGCCGGGGTTCAAATCACACCCAGACCTTCCTGTGTGACCTGAAACAATGTTGTCCCCCTCCGCCCCCCTGAGAGCCTCAGTTTCTCCCTGTGCTAAGGGACTCTGAGGCCCTTTGGACCCTCCCGCCTTATGAGTCCATGTTCGCCCCTCAGGTCCCTAAGGAGGTCCCTCACCTGCATCAAGGAGAGCCTGCGGATCTTCATCGATCTGGGCGAGGAGGACAAGGCTGCCGAGGCCTGGCTCGGGGCTGGGCGCCTCTACTACCTCATGCAGGAGGACGAGCTGGTGGAGCTGTACTTGCAGGTGGGCCTCCTGCAGAGCTCATCTGCTGAATTGGGCCAACGGGGGAGGGGGCCGCACCCTCCAGGGGGTCCATCAGGAACTGGAGAGAGGTAATGGCCTCTCCTTGGAGGGGAAGTCTACACTGGGCTGCCCCCGGGACACAGGTGGGAACCAGGGCAGTCTGGCAGGCTGCATACAGGTGGCAAAGGGCCAGTCCCGAGTCCATATACACATGGAAGCTCCCAAAGAACGTGGTGGGAGACTCCCTCACCTGAATGCCAAGCACGTCCATCCTTACAGAGCTTGACACACACCTGGCCTTCAGGGTTGTGCTGCAATATGAGGCGAGGCTGATGTGTGTGGAGTGTTAACATTATTGTTCTCAAACCGTGTGGCCTTGGGCTGGCTACATGAGCTCTCTAGGCTTCAGTTTCTTCATGGGTGAACCCAATCTCTAGTAAGGATTAGGTATATCACTTGTATAGTAAATGCATATGCATAGTAAGCAGTACTAAGTCTTGGGGCTTAATAAGTGATATTTAATTATTATTACTATTATCTGCAAATACTGATATCATGCTGGTATATAAGATTTGTTCAATCAAAAATATGCTCATTATCTTTGCTTCCTTCCCATTTCTTATTTTCTTCCTTTTTATTCCCCCTTACTCCATTGGTTAAACTCACAGAAACTCACTCGCACTGAGACTGAAGGTTGTGTAACAGTGATTGAATGCACAGGAGACTTCGGTAAACACACCACAGGCATGATGTAGACTAACCCTCATTACAAATGCAGCAGGAGTTTCTATTGAAATTCCCATTTTACAGATGAGGCTCAATGAGGCCGAGTAACTTGCTCAAGATGATACATGTAGTAAGTGGTGGAAGTGGCCCCTGGCTGTGTGAAGTAAAGCTTTCACTCTCAGACTCCATTCTGCTTTCGCATTTTAGAGCTGGAAGGGTTTTCAGAGCAGATAATTCAGTCTTGCCTCTCACTGTTCGGGAGACGGAGGCCCAGAGGAAGCTGTTCGGGGTGGCAGCGGAGCCTCTGACTCCAGGATTCCATCTCACCGCCCCCTCTCTGTGTCGCTGCATGTGCGGTAACAGTAACTGTGGGGTCTTTCCCCAGCGAGAACTGGTCCCAGGCCCACCCAACCCCAGCCTGCCATCTACCTTGGCCTTCTGCAGGTCATTGCCACGGAAGTGAATCCTCTCTGTCTGGGCTGAGCTCCCGCAGCTGTGCTGTTGTGCGTTCTTCACTCGTCACCTTCCATGCCACGTTCTATTTCGATGCAACATTGACTAGCCTGTTAGCGAGAAGGAGGCCATGGAGGCTAGGAGAAGGGTATTGGGCTGGGAGACACTAGCATTTGTTTGCCACTAACCACTGACGTGAATGTGGAGAGGTTTCTTAATATTTCTGAGCCTCAGTTTCTCCATCTGGAAAGTGCAGGTGTTGGATGAAATCACTGCTTCCCAAAGACCAGTCATTCATACAAAAAGTTCACGGTTTTGCCGTATCCGTGTACTATTTATATCACTATATACTTACTTTTTTCTGATTTAACTTCAAGTTAAATGACTTAGCGTTGTACACTAAACAATGCTATCTGAAATCACAGGTTTTAATGTATTGTTAGTCTTTTTTTCTTAAAACACATTAAAATAAATACTTGTAGATTAAAACATAAAATGTTATGTGTACTGCTGAAAATTATTCTAGGGCCATACAATGTAATCTCTCCTACAATGAGAGGGAAATGCTGTGCTAGAGAATCTCAAAGTCTTCCAGCAGCTCTGAGTGTGGAGGACAGTGTGGGGTTCCGGGGGCACCGCAGAGGGTTAAGCTAGGTGGCCAGGCTCTCACTCCTGCCAGTCCTGTGGACGCTTGAAGTCCTTCTCTCTGTCTGTGACAGTTGTCTCTGTCCCACCCAGGCAGCCATCCAGAAAGCGCTGAAGCCGGAAGAGCCCTCCCTGGCCCTCAAGCTCTATGAAGAAGCAGGTGATGTTTTCTTCAATGGGACCCGCCACAGGCATCGAGCGGTGGAATATTACCGGGTAAGTCCCAGGCCGCACGGTGTGCCCGCCAGGCCCGGGCACAAACCTGGGAGAGGCATATAGACTTCAGCCTGGACCTGCCTTCCCCTCTTTTGCTGATATTTCTTTTCCTTCTCTTTGTTGATGTAAAAAACATCCAAGTCTGGAGAGAATTTTTATGAGTTTCTTGAGCCAAACTGATAACAATTCCTGGGAAGCAAAATCTCAACAGATTGAGAAAATGCTCCAAAAAAAAAAAAAAAAAAGGCAGTTTTGAGCTTATTTTATACATTAGAATCAAAGGAGGAGGCGTAAAGGAATACATGAAATCAGTTGATGGGAGATTAAGGGGACAGGAGAAGGCAAAGCAGGGAAATCTCTGGGATTGGATAAAAAGTAAAACAGAGAGACACATGTTTCTTTTACATTGGTGGGTACAGGATAGTTAATATTTGCAGCACATGAGATGGTATTGGGGGAACAAGATAACAATGAGGAGTTCTGTGGTCTTCTAGTTTTTAGATTGTCTGGAAAAGGAGATTACCCTGACATTTCAAAGGTATGTTATCCTAGATGCAAAAAGACAATAGACAGACTCACTTAAGGTTAAGATTGACCTTTGCCAAGGAAGCTACAGGCCTAGGATGTGACTACCGCTATGACCCACTTTTAGTGAGCAATTTTTATGTTCAGACCATCCATGTGGTTACTTTTCGTCTCTGAGTTTGTAGGGCCCACCATGCAGGCCTCCCCTGAGTGTGTAGGATCTGTGGCCCCTTTTGCTCCACACCTTGCTCATCCAGTGCCCACATACTTTCGCTCTCTTCAATCTGGCAGGCTCTCAAAGAAGGAGCTGATGAACTCTGTCCTTCTCAGGCTTGGAGAACAGGCCATAATAATTACATCTCTCAGGTGCCTGGTGCTTCACAGTGTGTAGCACACTTATCTGTTTACCAGAATGCTCCCAGGAACCCCTGGAGGCAGGTGGGAGATGGCTGGCCCATGGAGGAACACATCTGATTTACTATGTTTTTATCAAGTATAACACCAGCTCATCAAACCCACGATTTCACAGACATCGCTGCAAAGAATGAGACAATATAATAAAAGGGAGTTGATTTAATAAATAATACTAATAAATGTCTAGATGTTAAGCAGATATGTCAAAAATCATAATTTTTATCACTGACTGAAGTTGTAAACATTATCTTCTTTGATCCTAAAATCTCACTTCTTCAGATATTAATTCATTGGCTTGTTCAGTTGATTAATCACTCATCAGACATGTGTGAGTCACCCACTATGTGCCCGGCACTGAACAAGGAACGTGACCCTGACTATTGAAGGGCTCATTGTCATATGCATTTTTATAGATGAGAAAACTAAGGCTCAGAGAGATGACGTGACCTGCCTAACATTCTGTCATAATAAAAATAATAGAAATGACCATTGGTTGGGCACTCTCATCCTACACACATATGTACCTTGTAGATTAGCGCTGTGGGTGCTGAGGGAGCACATGGCTGGGAGGTAACTTTCCTGCTCTCCGTTTTCCCAAACTTAGGAGGCCCGGTGACCTCTAGTCCTTCCACCTCTAAGAGCAACCAAGAGCCAGGACCGAGAGAGTGAGCTGAGAAAACCCATGCGTGGACGACCAAGTCCCTTAGCTTTAGTCGCTACCATCCCCCAACCCAGCAACGTGAGCCTCCTGGAGTATGGTGCACATGGGTCATTCTTGGGAGACTGAGATTCCTATGCCTCTCTTCGCAGGCAGGGGCCGTCCCTTTAGCGAGGAGGATGAAGGCCGTGAGAACCGAGCTCCGGATTTTCAACAAGCTGACTGAGCTGCAGATCAGCCTGGAAGGCTACGACAAGGCTCTGGAGTTTGCTACCCTGGCAGCCAGGCTCAGCACAGTCACAGGTAGGTGGTTCTGCACTGAATGGGCGGGGCAGATCCCCCCCCCCCCCCCCAAGGGGGTGCAAGAAGGTGGCCACAGCACAGGCTCTGGAGTCAGACTGCATGGGTTCATGTTCTAGATCCAATTTAGCTAAGCGAGTGGCTGGAGTCTCAGGATTAAAAGTAGCACCCACCTCATACAGTTGTTGTGAAGACCAATGATTGTCCACGTAAACCTTCAGCACGTCCTCGATTAAGTGTGACCTGTGTGGCTCTAATTCTTAGATTATCATGGGTGTTATTTCCCAGCACAGGGCAAATGGTATTTTATTCTATGCCTGGGCATTGCCTTGCAGCAAAGAAACTGTGCCCTAAATGTTTAATTGGTTGATTCTGAGTCAAATGCATATTTTTCTCCAAAGAATTGAAATGTCAATGAAGGTCAGAATTCCATTAACTTAACTCACCCTGTACCCCAAATAGTAGAAATTTACCACAAAAGTTATTGGGAAACAATCTAAGTCACTAAAACAGAAAGAAGGGAGACTAAAAAAAAGATTTTTTGAAAAAAACCCACATTTGGAATGCTGGTGCCTGAGGGAAAGCAGGTTTGGTTAGAGGCGATTAGATGTGGAGGCAAGTGCAGTCTTCCCTGAGGATGCCAGAGGAGACTTCTGGGCATGCTCAAGGGCATGGGATGTTGATGCTACTGGACATTATTGTGTCTAATTGCACTTCAGAGCTCGCTCTCTCCTCCTCCTATCTTTTTCTTTATGCAAAAAACCCCTGAGCTGCTGTCTGCTGATCTCAGGAGAGGCCTCGGGGGCGCCAGGCAGTGCCTCTGGGCGCACTCTTTATCCTCCCCTGGGCAGAGCCGAAGGGAGACTGTTTTCCACCCTTTTATGCTTCCCTGTGGCTGCATTTGTCCCTATCAGAATTATCTCTCCCTTGGACTTTCTATTATAATTTGGGCTTTTTGGCTCTTTAAATCTTAAAAGTGATGTTTTTAGATTGCATCGAACAGCCACCTTGCAAATATGCCACTCCACCTCCTCCCCCCTGCTCCCCAAACCACCCATTGGAAGCCTTTGTTCTCTTTAAAAGGCCACTTTGTTATTGAAACAACAAACCCACCCAAAACCAAAACAACAAGATCTAGGCTCCCTAGAGCGGAGGCTCCATAGTGTGGGTTACTGGAGAGCAGGCCTCGGTGGCTTCCCGAGCTGGTGAGGGACAGTGCTGACCCTGACCGCTGCTGTTGCAGCCCAGAGCCCTCAGGACAGCCCGTGTGCGGAGCTGACAAGTGTTATCTCATTGTAAAGAATCCGTAGCTGTTTCAGCAAGCTCATCTTGTCACCACGCCCCGCACAGGAATTTGGAAATAATTATTTCCCAGAATCTCAAGAAGGTGACACCTGTGATAAGGAGAATGTTTCCTTCAGGAATCATTCCAGAAAATCTTGACCATTGCACTCTCAGACAGCTCTGTGTCTTCTTTTGTAGCACTTACCCCGGGTGTAATTTTACTTTTGTTTGTGAGATTATTTACGGAATGTTGGTGTCCTATGAGACAGTAGCCCTCGTGAGGGCAGGGGCCTGTTCTGCTTTGTTCCTCATGTCCCGAGCACAGTCCCTGACCCCTAGCGGACCTCCACAGACTTGTGCAGAGTGAACGAGGGGACGAGTGATGGGAAGCGCTGGCTGCCGGGGTCTTGCTCAGTCTTCCGATTCCTAGGAGATCAGAAGCAGGAGCTGGTGGCCTTCCACCGTCTGGCCACGGTGTACTACTCCCTGCACATGTACGAGATGGCCGAGGACTGCTACCTGAAGACTCTGTCCCTCTGTCCGGCGTGGCTGCAGAGCCCCAAGGAGGCCTTGTACTATGCAAAGGTATATTGTCGCCTGGGCCGACTCACGTTCTACCAGCTGAAGGTAAGAGTCGGGCTTCTAAGATCAGGTGAGAGCTGCCATTCAGCCATGTTCTTCCCGGACCCTGAGCCTTCAGGGTAGAGCTGAGATGGCCCCGAGGGGGAGTCCAGTCTCAAAGGGTGGGGACCAATGCTCCTTCGCCCCCATGGAGAGCTCATAGGTGCCTCCCGTCTCTGAGCGCAGATGATAGCTCCTCTTTCTCCTTGCTCTGCTCGGATTCCTGTGACCACTTTATCTATCAGGCACGATGGACACGTTGCCTGGTTCGAGAGCCTGTGAAAATATAAGAGACCCAAAGCAAAAGCTCCAAAAGAAAAAGAAAAATTAATGCTTACCTGTATGTCTACAAGATGTTATAGGTTAACTAGTCCATTGCAACTCACTTATAAAGTTATGTAAACTACATTTTAGGAGAAATCTGGGTACAGGCTAATATGTTTGAGACAATGAGGAGTGGGGTCTTCGAATGCCAGCATGCCTAGGCTTGTAGAAGGTCCTGATTCTCCTGTTGGCTCTGCTGGAGTTGAACCCAGGGCTTGCTTTCCCCGCCTCTTCCAGAACTGTGGGGGTGATCTGAAACTCTGTTCCACTTCTGGCTCAAATCTTGTCCCCAGTCATTGGCTTCCCTTTGCCAGAGGTCCAGTCTGCTCCAGCATAAGTCTTAATCTCTTAATAAGGTGGCTTCCGAGTCGCCTGTGTTTGGTCCCAGGGGATCCTCAGGGCAACTCTGCTGTCCTTTTCTTCTTTGCCAGATGGTTTCTGGCCTGAGTTGATTATTGAGTTATGAGGGTTGATGGGAACCAGACATCCCTTGTTGAATCTCACCCGAAGCAGATCTGCGCCTCATCCCCACTCTATAGGGAGGGAGGCCTGGGCAGTGGAGGCCCCCAGCCATCGTGCCTCTGCCCACAGCTCCCAGCAAGTGGCTCAGAGACAAAGTGCATGATGGGATTGTATCAACTAAAGACTCTACAGCTGCCAGGGGAAGAACTCAACTCCAACTTGATTAACACGTTAAGCGCCCAGCCTGTTTTGTCTTCTGGACAGAAAGTATAGTGTCACCTACCGGTGACTGACTGGGCGCTTAATGTGTTAAGCAAAAGAGGCAATTTGTTGGCTTAAATAACGGGGAAGTTCAGGAATGAATTCAGTTTCCCATCATGCATTCCCTGTCTCTCTCTATCTGTTGGCTCTGTATGCTTCTCCTTCCCCATGTTTCTTAGTCCCCACTCCCCCCCTACCCCCCATTGGCAGGCCCAAGCCCATATCTAAAAGGGTAAGGGACCATTTTCTCTGCTAGGTCACACTGGAAGGCCTTGGGGAGGGACTGGGATAGGTCAGCCTGAGTCATTTATACCTTCCTGAAGCACTGTGCCAAGGGGATGCTGCTTCGTGATTGGCTGACCCTGGTTAAGGTGCCACCCCTGTGCCTGGGGAGGAGGGGAGGAGCTCCCCCAGGAACCAGGAGAAGGATGAAGGTATGTGGGGCAGACACAGCTAGGGCTCCCAGCGCCACCTCCCAGCCTCTCCTGGAAATGCTGCTAATGCTGTCTCTTCTTTGCCCTGTGCCCTGGGGTTAGGATGCCCACGATGCCACTGAGTACTTGTGGCTGGCCCTGGCGGCAGCGGCCCTGCTGGGTGACGAGGAGCTGCAGGACACCATCAGGAGCAGGCTGGACAGCATCTGCCAGAGTCCCCTGTGGCTCAGCAGCCCTTCCGGGCGCTCCGCAGAGAGGGCGCGGTGGCTGAGTGGCGGGGGCCTGGCCCTCTGAGGAGAGCTGGCCCAGCTCTGACCAGTTGCCATGCCAGAAGTGCCTCCCTGCCTTAGGCTCCTGGACACTAATTGGAGGGTCTAAGTCATCACCTGGCCCAGCCCCTCATTTTACAGGGAGAAGAGGGGCTCATTCTGGGCTGGCCTCACAGCGGTGGGAGATGGAGCCGGGAGAGAAGTCTGGGCTGTGGGTCCGGCGCCTTCCCAGTTGACGGAGGCCGTTCCACACAGCTGGCCTCGGAAATGCACTTTGTTGACACACGATTCTCCTGGAGAAAATAAGAAACCGTGCCCGTGGGAAGCCTCGCTCCTTCCCCTGGGAAATCAGGAACTGGCCGGGAGGAGGCAAGCGATTGGACTTGGCTGCCTCACTGACTTTGCTCAGGGAAAGACCCCTCCCCTTGCCCGTGGAGGGGCCTGGGGACCGGCAGGTGGGAATGACCATGCTCTTAGCCCAAAAGACGCAGCCTCAGAATGGCCCCTGGAAGGCACAGGGTGAGGTCAAAGGCAGGTTCACTGTCTCCATTCTGCCCCGAGGCTCTGCCCCCCCACAACCCCCGGGAACCAGAGGAAGCTTCCCAAGGGCCAGGATGTAAAAGTCGAGCCCTAAGAAAGCTATGACGTAGATGACATGTAAATAGTGTATATTATTAAATATTGCCCATTTGCATTTGCACAGACATTTGTCTCCTTTGTCATAGGGAGAGGGGGGAGGGGAGACCTGAAGGCTGGGTGTCATGATTTCAGGGCAGCTCCCTGACAAAGCATCTCTATTAGTATCTGTCGCCGCATGGTGACACGTGCAGTGGCTGGGAGCATCATTATCTCAGTTTCTGTAAGAGGGCAGGATCCAAGTGTGACCTGGCTCAGGGTGGCTCCCAAGGCTACGGTCCAGGTGTCGGCCATGGCTGCAGTCTCCTCAGGCTCAGCGAGGGAAGAATCCACTTTCAAACCCACTCACGTCATGCTGGCTGGAGGCAGAGCCTTGCTCGCTGTTGGCCAGGGCGGCCCAAGCTCCTGGCTTCATCAGTGAGTGAGCGAGAAGGGGAAGTCACAGGCTTCGCACAACCTAACCTCAGAAGCAACATCCACTTATTTTTGCCTTTTCTCTTCTTAGAAGTGAGTCACTAGGTCCAGCCCACACGAAAAGGGAGGGTGTGCATCCCGGGAGGCGGGCATTGCTGGGGGCCATTCAGGAGCTGCCTGCCCCCATAGTGCTGATCCAGTAGGTCAGGGAGACACACAGGAACGTGCATTTTAATGAGCAACTCCAGTGACCCTGACGCAGGTGGTTCACCCTCGCCCTCAACGGTGGGAACACACAAGAAGACCCAGCCCTGGGCTCCCCACCTGATGCCCAGCAGCTTCGATTTTGCTGCCAGACCCTCTGCCCTTAATTTCTAGCTTCCTGGGCCAACCATATGGCTGGTGGTGTGTTGGGATGGGAAGCGGGTGGTGAATTGAATCAGCGTTGCATCCTTTAGTCAGCAAGCTTGCCTACACGCCATACCTCTCATTTTCTCTTAGGAGCGTGCTTGGTTGTCAAAACACTCTCCACAGAATGTTCTTCTCCAGGAAGGAAATGAAGTGGCCTTCATCCACTACCATGTAAAATAGATGTGGTTTTGTTCCCATCACAAACCATAAAATCCCGAGCGGGGAGGGAAGCTGTGGAGGAGGCTAGCCTCCCACGCAGAGACCTTTCAGCAACATTCCTGGGAGCTGACCAGGGGCGTGTGCGTCCCAGAGCCGCTGTGCATCTGACAGGTGAAGAAGGCTTGCTTGGCCCTCGAACAGGTGCCGTGACCATTCGCTATCTGACTCAGGTTACAGACCCTCGCCCCTTCCCACCGACCCGTCACTCCTGGACAGATGCCAGTTTCTGTCGCTCTGACAGTGTGATTCCCGTAACTGCAGCAGGCCTCTGGGATTGGCTGGTGGTCATACAGAGGGATGTGACGGTACTTAATATTATTTCAACGTTGTGTGAGGATTTTACTTTTCCCGAGCCACCACATTTTACCTTTGGCTCACAGTGGGCTTATGATCAATTGAAACATCACACATGACCGTCTGCTTGACCAGATCTTTCTCAATTGCTACATATGAAATTTATATATACATATATATATACATATATACATACATATATATATATATATATACACACATACACACGTATATATATATTTAAGTGATATAAACTGAGTGGCCAGATTATTATGACCTCTGAATGCATAATAATCTGGCCATTCAGTGTATATCCTATATAATAAAAGGCTAATATGCAGATTATCCCCTCCACCAGGAGTTCGACCAGCAGGCAGGCCAGCCAACCGCCCATGTCCCCTCCCCCTGGCCAGGCTGGCCAGACCCCGCCCATGCACGAATTCATGCACCAGGTCTCTAATACACACACACACACACACACACACACACACACACACACACTGAGTGGCCAGATTATTATGCATTCAGAGATCATAATAATCTGGCCACTCAGTGTATATATATTTAAGTGAAGGCCATTAGATCTACCCATTTTACATTTCATTGGGAATTTTGGTTAAAATTTTTTGATTCTGTGCACTTTGGTTCACCTGTACATCTGCTAAGTCTGCTTCTAACCAGCTCAGCTATAAACATGTCCAGCGCACTTGCAAAGACAAGGGTAGAGGAAAACACTGCACTGTGTCATTGCAGGACTACATCCTATCTGCAAATTGCTCTGCTGAGATAGTTTTAAAAGTGTTTAAAAATTCCATTTAAGAAATGTGGGTGACTAGCCCCCTTGAAATCCTGTGGAAGCTGTTTTTCATGACCCACAGAGGGGGAAGCGGTGACTGGATCTGGTCTTCATAAGCAGGTTTAATTATACATATACTGTATAGTAACCAAAGGTGATTCATTTAAACTTGTGTGGCCTGCCTGACTCCTGGCTCCTTGTGTCTAACCCACATAAACAACAAGGGAATTACAACATTGTGGAAAGCCCTGTAACATTTTCTCAGCTCCCAGGTTTATTACTTCCCTATTTAACATTGTTAATGCTCTGAAACCCAATATGGCCTTTATCTTTTTCTTATTTATTTTTCCATTATTTCAAGATGTTTTTATACCGTTTGTGTGTGTGTATGTGTGTGTGTGTGTGTGTGTGTGTGTGTGTGTGTGTTTCGTAAGGGGGGTGGTTTCAGAATGAGGAGAAAAACAGATCACCAGGGGTGGGGAAACCTGGATTCGGGTCTTGAATTTGACATTCAATTGCAGTGTGACCTTGTGTAAGTTGCTTGACCTCTGTACCCCTCAGATCTCTGGTCTCTAATATAAAAAGTATAATCACCTGTGGGTTCCTTTTCAGCAAAGTGATTTCCAAATCCTATGAGCAGGAAGAGAGATTTATATCTGGGAGACGAAATCATTTGCTCCTATGGCCCAATTTTGTTCTCTTCTTTTTACAGGTGACTAAACTAGGAAACAGAAAAGTGATTTTCTCCCAGTCACACGGGTGGTTAGCACCCTGCCTCTCATGCCCCAAGGACTTACTGCACTAACGGAGGGTTCTCTCCTGCACAGTGACCTTCACGCTTCCATGCACATGTGCGTGTGAGTATGCATGCGTTTAACACTGTGCACGCCACCTGGATAGCCATTTGCCAACCTTTTTCTAAATTGATTTACTTCCTTTACTCACATAAATTAATTCTATAAAAGAAAATCTTACATTGCTTTCCATAGTAGGATTTATAAACAAAAACGAATGCAGTGAAAACAAAACAATCCACTAAACTCAAACTAGAAGCTGTTGCCAAGATAAGTGCCCAGCTAGGCTCGGTCGGGTATTATGTGAAAATAAGAAGATTGGCAAGTGGCAGGGAGCGTGGAAGACAGACCACTCTTATCCTCCTGGAGCCGCCAGAGAAACGGAGAAAGCAGTGCCAAGGGCTGCCCTCCCCCCCAGGAGAGTCAGTGCTGCTCAGTGCCAAGCCCGAGCATGGGCATGCGCGTCCCACCTCAGGGAGAGGGAAGGGGCAGGTTAGGTAAAATGAATGTGATTCAGGAGGAGGAGCACTGTGTTGGGAGCCAGTCACGGAGTGTGTGGGACTCAGGGAGGGAATTTAACTCGGGCACGGGAGTGAGGGCATCATGGAGGGCTTCCTGGAAAAAGTGACATCTAAGCCGAATCCTGAGAAAGAGATCTGTCATTCTGACTGCAGGCCAGGGGGTGGAGAGGGCCTGGCATTTTCTGAGAAGAGCCGCAAGTTCAGCAAAGCTGGAGCCAAGGAGGTAGGGAGCGGACGTGAGAGGAGAGGTTGGAGGGGGTGCTGGAGACAGACCATGAGGGGTTCAGCCTTCACCCTGAGGGTGAGGGGGAGCCACAGAAAGGTTATAAGCAGGAGAGAGAGTGGTCAGATTTGTGCTTTGGAAAGATGAGCATGAGAATGGGCTACAGAGCAGCAGGAGGGAAGGTGGGAGACTCCTGAGGATCTGGCTATGGCAACCCCAGTCAGTTATTTCGGACCGCAGGGGACTGGAGGATGGAGGCTGCTGGCATCCTGGCTCTGAGAACATGCAGTTGGTTCGCATTCCTCTAAGGGGTGTAGTCTCCCCAGAGAAGCAGAGACAGGTGGCTGCGTAGGGCTGGGAAGGCTCTGCCCAGCTGGGACGTGGGATGGGGCAGAGGTGGGACCAAGGATAACATGTGGCTGAGAACCAGTCATGGGGCTGCTCAGCTTAGTTTCCCAGGGGAGACTGTGGGGGCTGGTAGGAGGGAAGGACGCTGTGCTAAAAATTATTTTCAAGGTCGGAACGCCAGCTCCCACTTCTAGTGCTGCCTTGGCTCATTGCTGAGGGCATTGAGGTAGCTCAAGGGGTGAGTCCCCTCCAAGTGAGCCTCCATACGGGATAGGAGAGGATGGCTGAGGTCACACGGGCAATGACAATCAGGGCCTTTGCTAACCTATGGTGTCCCATCTCTGTGCGAAATCAAGAGTAGCCCCAGTAGGGGGCAGTAATGTCTCTCCTAAACCGTAGATCATTACTAAAGAAAGTACAGTATTTAATAGCTCTGCATCAGCCTACAGCAGCAGCTTTCAGACCTTTTTTTTTTCTCTTTCCTTACTGTGACACAGCAAGAAATGCTTTTACATTGGATCCTCCTATGCATATCACCACGTAGTCCCTGCAACATGAAATGGACTTTGCTATATTCTATTCTGTTCTCTTCTATCCTGCCTTTCTCTGACTTGTCTTCTATCCTGTAATTTTTTTTACATTCTACTCTAATTTAAAAATGTCCAGCTACTGACCGTCTAAATTGATTTCTAGATTCCTAAGCTGCAGTTTGAAAAGCACGGACCCGGAGGGAGGCCTCTCAGAAAGCACAGGAAGGCTGCGGCCTTTGTTCCTTCTTGTCATTTGACAGACAACTTTGCTGAGACCAGAGAACACGTACAGATCAAAATTAAAATAACGATTTATGCTGTTGAATGAATATTATGCACCAGGCCCTGCTGCAGAATCTTTCCGAGGACTCTCCCATGTAATCCATTTTGAGGAATACCATTGTTTTTCTCTCCACTGAAGTTTAGAGGATGGAAGTGGCTTAAGTCCACAGTTAGTAAGTGGTCGAGGTGAGAGTTGAACTTACATTTTCCTGATGCCGGAACTAGAGCTCTAACCCATTACATTATACGTGTCAGGAGACAGATGCTATCACCAGTGTGATCACAATAGAAGCAAGATTAAAACTTGTTTCCTCAGCCTGGAATATTGGGCTGAAATCAACACTGTGGTTCCGGTGGGTCAAAAAAAAAATGAATTCCTCCAGAGGGATTGGAGAGACCTGATTTTTCTAGGTCTTAAGAAAAATATGGAGCTTATTGGGTGTCTTAGTCTAGAAAAGATGAGTAACCATTTTTTCACGACTGGAAAATGAAGGACGAACAGAAAGTTTATATAGTGGCATAGTGGTGATGGGTCAAAAACAAATTATAAATTAGATTTTGAAGATTCCAGGTGAGGAGTAGGGTGAGTGAAGGGAATTTGCAAGAGACCCAGAGCGAATAGCAGAAGGCAGTGACACCTGAACAGTGAGGCAGCAGGTGGAGCCCCGTGGGTCTCACTCGTCATGGTAATGTGGCTTGAATGACAGCGACAGGAAGGAGGTCACAGGTGTGAGAGAATCACCTACTTTTGATATCATGAGAAAGCTGGCAGGGACACCATCGCCCTCCAAAGGTGTGTGTAAAACAAACAGCCTGTAGAAGCCCGTGCTCATGTCAGGGTGCCTTAAAAATCCTCACGCATAAGTAGTGTAAGAAACAGTCTGCTCCTTATAGGATTCAGGAATGCTTATCTATTCTCTTACTCTTCCATTTTATTTTTATTTGAAATTCCACCTTTTTACCACCACTGATGAAAAGGATTTTTGCGATAGGTACTCTCTTCCATTTCTGATTCTAACCTTTTAGATCTTGAGTATGATATTTAAACACGATGTACATGACTTTCAACCACGTCACCTTTCTTGCAAGGGCCAAATATTGTGTGAGACGGTGATATTTTTGTTCTCGATCTTGTTTGTAAATTGAGAACGTTGGATGTTTGTTCATCTGGGGATAGATTGGACACCTGCTTCGTAGGGATGCTCAGAGGCACGCCCCGGCTCCTCTGTGCGCGGTACCAGACAGCGGCGACAGCAGCCGCATCGGCTTTCCCCCGGGGGAGCGGCGCGGGCCAGGCTGAAATAACAGCTGCTTGGTAATCCTGGTGACCAAACAGCTACTTATTCATGAAGCAAAACAAAACAGACTTTTGTCTGGCCCAGAACATGTAGCTTTGGGACTCTAGTGGGTGGAGGAAGGACAGCCAAGCAGAGGGATGAGTTGGAGGATTTGTATCTTCAGTTGTTTGAAAGTCCTAGGGGGTTATCGAGACAGATATTCTGACCCTCTTCCAAGTCCAGTGATATTCTCTTCTTCCCTTCCCTTCCCTTCCCTTCCCTTCCCTTCCCTTCCCTTCCCTTCCCTTCCCTTCCCTTCCCTTCCCTTCCCTTCCGTTCCCTGTTATATAAAAATCTGTCTGTCTGTCTTTCTCCTTGTGTTCTTAGATCAGGGTCTTCTGTTTGCACAGAGATCCCTATACGTTTCTTCTAGGGCACTTATCACAGTTCATAGCTGTACTATCTGTGATTTTTAAAAGATGACCCCTGCACCCCACCGAGATCAGAGGCCTCATAAGAGCAGGGACCTTGTCTGGGTCACTCACCACTGCATTTCCAGAGTCGAGCCCAGTGTCTGACACATAGCAGAATCTCAACAAAGATTTGCTTAATACAAAAATGAATGCAACTTGGGAGTCAGCTCGTGACCCCTTTTATCACTCATGAGAGGGAGAAAGTATTAAAACCATACTCCACCTGCTTTTTGCTCATGAGTGACTAGAAAATTGGGTGATATTCCCACTCATAGCAGCTGCTCAGTAAAAGTCTATTAAGAATAATAAGCTTCATTTTCATTTGTTCAGATTGAGTTGCTGTAGATGCGCTGGCCTCTTTCTAATTTCCACAGAGGGAGCAGTTCTGAGCAGTTAGGACATGGTATTTCCCTGAGCACTGCCCGCCACTAGGCGCCATGCTAATAATCCACCTGCAGCAATGGCGAGACCCTCCAGACGACCCTGCACAGAGGTGTTACTCTCCCACTTCTCAGATGAAGGACTCAAGGCTCCAAGTGGTTAACACACTTGCAGAGACTCAAAACCAGCTCTTTCCCTGCCGGTGTGGCTCAGTGGCTGAGCACCAACCTATGAACCAGGAGGTCATGGTTTGATTCCTGGTCAGGGCTCGATCCCCAGTGTGGGGTGTGCAGGAGGCAGCCAATCAATGAATCTCCCTCATCATTGATGTTTCTACCTCTCTCCTTCTCACTTCCTCTCTGGAATCAATAAAAATATATTTAAAAACACACATACAATAAGAAACAGTTCTCTCTGATCTGGAAATCAGTGCTTGATTTAGGGTATAAATTATACGGGGATAAAATAATGAAATAAATAAATATGCCCCCTGCAGGACAACAGCATGACCGGAAATAGAGAGGGACCCCATGAGGGTGGGATCCCGCAGGATGCATGGCCTCCAGGAGGCACTGGGTCTTTCTTTCCAGTTCTAACACGAGCTGTCGTTCCAGCGCTCTGGGATGACCCGGCCGGGCCTTCACAGCATCCCCAAGTTCTCTCTCCAAACCATGTGGCCAATCCCTAAGGAAAATAAAAAAGGACCTTTCTTCCTGTTGTTTGACTTCAAACTGGGGTCAAAGGCCGTAGGCTGGTGTGAAAATAAATAAAGGCCCTGAGCACACAAAGGCCGTTCTGAAGCCGGCCCTCCCTGTAAACACGGGCCTTCCTTTCCTCGGCCTGGAGCTTCCAGCCCCTTCCCCGGGCCCACCGTGACCTCACTTGGCCCAAGGTCCTGGTGGCTGCGGCAGGGCCTGGTGGTCTTGTGGGAAGAGATGAGGGGCTTCTGAGGGGAGTTGGAGGGAAGTGGCGAAGTCTTTAGATTCTCTGGGAAAGAAAACGTGTGCATGTATATGCCCCCTGTTGGACAACTTGCGTATATGCATACTCAAGTTTATAAATTTTCCTTTCCTAACGGGTGTGCAGCACACAATTCACAAATAACCATAAAATAGAAATGCTTTTATTGTAAATTTCATATAGGCAATTGATTCTAAGACAATGGACTCATTGATTTATGTGGAACTCTTGTGTGTAGAGTAGCAAGCATAGTTTTGACACGAATATTGGCCGGTATTTTCATTAGCAAGTACCTGAAAGTGAAACAACAAAGAAGTTAGGAAATTACTCATTTGTCAATGCTATGAGTGATTTTTTTTTTCTGTATCCAAAAGCACATCCTGTTTGATGTGCTCATCACAATGTAACAGCTACAGACTTGACACAGTTTTAAGTAGAATCAGCTTATTAACATCACTTTCTTAAGTGTGTACAATTAACAAAGCCACAAATTAAGCCTTGATTTATATTTTTTTCTGTTTTACTCAATCCCTTCACCCCCACATCCAGCTACCCAACCCCTCCTCCCCGCCACTGATAGCTGTCAGTCTGCTCTCTATCTATGCGTCTGTCCCTATTTTGCATTTTAGTTCATTTTGTTCATTAGACTCCACAGATGAGTGAAATCATATGATACTTGTCTTTCTCTGACTGTACTTGAAATCAGAATAATTTTGAAAAACATACTTACAAGAGCTATAAACCCATAGTCACTGATATGTGTTTGGATCCAAGTTTATAAAACTATTTTATAATATATTTTTTAAAACTCAACTTCATTGTTTTACTTCCAGTGCAAACTTTTGCAAATCCAATAGGAAAAAATATCCTAACTTCATAATTTAATTTTAAGGCATTTAAAATGAAACCAGCTTTTCGAAAACCTTTGCTAAGAAAGGGCAAGTCTTGTATAAGTGAGTGTAAATGGCTTGCGAGAGCAGCTTGGGGTCATAGAAACCTGTCAAGGTATCTGGGGCAGTTTGTAGTTTTTAATTTTTAATTTAATTTAATTTATTTTTTTTTCAGAGAGGAAGGGAGAGGGAGAGAGAGATAGAAACATCAAAGCTAAAAGAGAATCATTGGCTGGTCGCCTCCTGCACGCCCCACACTGAGGATAGAGCCTGCAGCCCGGGTGTGTGCCCTGACTGGGAATCAAACCGTGACTGCCTGGTTCATATGTTGACACTCAACCACTGAGCCACGCTGGCCGGGCTGTAGTTTTTAACTGTGCATAATAAGTCACTCCAAAACTTCGGAACAACACTGTATTCTCTCTCTCGGTCTGGTGGGTTGACTGGGCTCATCTGGGCAGTTCTCTCTTGGGGTCTGTCATGTGGGCACAGTCAGATAGTAGCTGGGGCTGGAGCAATCCAGATACTTGTCTGGGCCAGGCCTCCACGATGGCGCCCTCGTGGGGCTGGCGGCTGATGCTGACTGCTCGCGGGGAGCTCAGCTGGGGCCGTGGTCAACTGGAGTGCCAAGATGTGGCTTCTTCTCTATGTGGCTGGAGCCTCTTACAGCATGGTGGCAGGGGTCCAGGAGTGAGCATTCAAGAAACAGCATTCCAGGAGATTAAAGTGGAAGCTGCAAGCCCTCCTGTGACCTTGCCTTAGAAGTCACTCAGTGTCACTCGCTGCATTCTGTTGGCTACACAGGTGTAGCATGCAGGTGTGAGAGAGGGCCACTCAGTGGTGTGGATACTGGGATATATGATTCATTGGGGGTCATCTTTGAAGACCAGATGCCAAATGGGCTTTGGGAGACCAGATACTCCCATCGAGGGTAGAATTTTTGAAAGTTATTTTCATTTCCATGGAAAAGGGAGAAAGATACTTTGTTACACTTGTTATAAAATCCAGTTGGTTTTCTTGAACCTCCCACCATGCAACTCCTAGCATGCCCAGGTTTATTACCCGGTGGGGCTGGAAGAAATCAGCTTCATCTCTAAGATGCAGGAAGGATACTAGGCCAGTCAGCTCTGTCCCCTAGAAGGCATGCACGACTGGGCCCCGGCCAGAGGCAGGTGCAGCAAGAGGTTCAGGACTCTGTGGGCATTGGGGAGTGGCAGAGGTGGAGACGGCTCACCTTTGGGTGCACCCAGTGTAAAAACTGGCTCTAGACCACAGAGTGGAGAGTTTAGATGAGAAAACCCATGATCTAAAGAACTGCTCAGTTTGGGGATGAGGTCTGGAGTGGGAACGTGATTGGCGAGCTTCACACACAGTGTGGGAGTGACCAGACCTTCATTCATCTAAGTCTTTATCTCACAATTCTCCCCAGATCACTCCTCCTCCATCCCTGTAAGGCCCCCCTTAGTTTCTGCAGTGGTTCATGGCATCCAGTTACTTCAGTGCTCCTAGAGGGAGGCTCTGAGAAAAGTGCCAAAAAGTAGCTGGAGACCATGGATGTCACAGGCCTGTACTGGGACAGGGCTGAGGGCTCGGGCCCAGTCTCATCTCTCCCTGAATAAGCCATAGGAGGGTTTCAACTTAGGCAAATAACCCACGTTATTTATGCACTGGCAAATCATGATGAGATTCCTTCTATGAGCCTAGCACTGCCCCATGCTCTAGGAATACACCAACGAACAACACTCCCAAGTCCCTGACCTTCAGGAATTCATAATCCAGGAGAATAGTCCTGGACATTCCCAATGATGGCAGGTGGAACCAATCTTGGTTGAGAACAAAGATGGTTGGCAATTATGAATTGTTTTCCTCCATGCAGATGAGTTAAACTAATTAAGATTTAATTTCAATTAAATTCAGAAGCATTTGCTTTACATGTTTCTTCTAAAAAGTGAGACTAATAAAATGATTATGGAATGGATCTAAAACCAAGAATTTCTAATTAGAGAATTAAGCATAATGAATTCCCATGAAAGAGATTAGTTACTGAGTTAATCCTTAATTTTCCAAAAATCATTTCATAAACAATAGCTCCTTGGCATGGAACTGGAGTCTTTGAAAACCCTGCCTCTCCTCAGAATTCTTGATATGACCTCATCTTAGTGCATTGTTAAATAATCTCAACCCTTTGGGTGTAACTGATTTAGCAAGTTAACACTTGGTACTGTTTAGACAACGGGTGCCTTAGAGGAGCAAGACGGAGCAGGACCAGGCGATTACGGCATGGGAATGGGATTCAGGCCCCTCTTGTCTGGTTCCCTGAGCCATTCTTGCCCTCCGATTTGGCCCATGAAACCTGCAAGTCACCCAAACAAATGGCTTAAAAACTTGTCAAAGAAGATACCTGTCATTAAGTCAAACCTGTTGTCAGCATAAATCATTTGACTAAAGCCCATTTTCCTAACCATCATTTGGTAATCATTTATTGAGGACTTCTATGTACCAGGCATTATGTGGTAATATGGCTAATAGAGGCCCACACCCTGGCAGAGCTTAGCTTCCAGTGGGGCACACACACACACACACACACACACACACACAATGCATGAAGTGAGAGTTAGGAAAGTAAGAAAGTAGGACGGACATGTGATGGGGAGTGATTGGGGGCTACTTTCAGTTGTCTGATTATTCCATTATGGTGGGGACTGGCCTAAAGTTTGGTTGTGTCTGATCACTATCCAAACCAGCCGTTAGAAGGAGCTTGTATAGGCTAATGAGCGCACCGGGCACAGGGTCAGCAGTTCTGAATTCTCTAACTGGCTGTGCAACTAGTAACTTTGTGTGGCCTTGGCCATTCAGGGCCTCGTTCCTATCATCAAGAGCTAGGACTTGGTGGAAGGTCACGGAGTTTCTTTTAGGTCTAACATTTAAGAATCACACGGCCCATGCTGTTAGGTTTTAAGAACACCTGGTCTTAATAAGGTTGCCTGTTTAATCTCATAGTCATGTCTGTGTTCTTATTAATACCTAATGTTTCATTGCTTTATGATCTCAGAGCTCTTTCTGATACATTGTTCTCTTCATCCTCACAAAACCTTGTAGAGATGAAGAAACTGAGGGTTAAAGCAGCTAAGCAGCATACCCAGTTTCACATGGGATGATTGATGAGGGTTGGATCAAAACACTGCTACTCAAATAAAAAGAATTCCTTCCTTTTTTTTTAAATCCTCACCCAAGGATATTTTTTTATTGATTTAGAGAGAGTGAAAGAGAGCGGGAAAAACAGAGAGAAATATCAATGTGAGAGAAATACATCAATTGGTTGCCTCCTGCATGAGCCCCGACCAGGAAGGAGCCTGCAACTGACGTACGTGTCCTTGACCAGAATCGAACCTGGGACCCTTCAGTCTCTAGGCCAATGCTCTATCCACTGAGCAAAACTGGCTAGGGCAAGAGTTCCTTCCTTTTTAAGGCTGAATACTATTCCATTGTGCGTTTATACATATATAGCCTCACATTGTTGTCCATTCATTTGTCGGCAGACACTTAGGTTGCTTCTAGATCTTGGCTATTGTGAATAATGCCACAAAGAATATTCTACCGTTTCCAGCAACATGGGAGGACATTATACTAAATGAAATAAGCCAGACACAGAAAGACAAATACTGCATGATGTCACTTACATGTGGAACCTAAGAAACGTTGACCTTTTAAAAGCAGAGAGAACAGTGGTTGCCAGGGACTGGGGAAATGGGGAATGAGGAAATGTTGATCAAAGGGTTTCAGATATGAAGGATGTACAAGTTTTGGAGACCCAGTGCACAGCATGGTGACTATGATTAACAATACTGTATTGCATACTTGAAATTTGCTAAGAGAATAAATCTTAATTTTTTTACTGTTTGTAAATCATACCTTCATAACATGACTGCCTCAAAAGTATTAATATATATTTGTGTCTTTCAATTTTAAAATTTTTTTAGTGAATAACTTTCTGTCAGAAAAACATCCCATTTTTCCCCCTCTATCCTCACCTGAGGATATGTTGTTGTTTTTTAATTGATTTTAGAGAGAGAGGAAGAGAGATAGAGAGAGAAACATTGATGTGAGAGAGAAACATTGATCGGTTGCCTCCAGTATACGCCCCAAGTTGGGATCGAACCTGCAACCTAGGTATGTGCCCTGACCAGGAATTAAACCCGAAACCTTTTGGTGTACGGGAGGATGTTCCAACCACCTGAGTCACCTGCTCAGGGCAAAACACATTCCTCCTTCTTATGCACCGTCTACTTTCTGAAGATGCAAATGAGGTCAAAATTAATGGTTCCATCAAGAATTGTCATTAACCAGATCAGCTTGTCCAAGTCTAGGAACCATGAAAAATAGTTTAGAAATAATCAACGAGTAACCTTTCATGGCTTAGTCCTTAGGACTCACTTCCTCTTCTCTGTTTTGTAAACTTTTAAAATGCTGCCTCCATAACCCCTCATGCTTTCAGCATCAGCACTCCTTTTGACCATATAAGGATTGCAAACTGAGGTCAGAGAGGTGAGTGGAACACGGAGGGTGCAGGATCCCACAGGAAGTAGACACTTCCCTAGGAGTGTAAGTCATTTGAGGGCAGGTACCAGGAATACGGTTACTGACGGCACTGGGTTCTTTGAGGGCAGGGAGACCCACTAAACCTCTAAGTAAATGTGGATATTTACCTTTTGGGGTCACAGGCTGACAAATTCCTCCCCACACCCCAACCTGAAAGACCAAGCAAAATCCGAAGCACTGCCCCGTCCAGATGAGGCAGAGGACTGAGTCAGGGGTTTCTTCTTAGTCAAAGGGATGCACCAATTACGCACCTTTTCTCTTCCCCGAATACCTTCCTCGTGCGTCATGAGCCCAGATAAGGGCCCAGGATTCTTCCCATTAGAGTGCTTCAGGCAGTCACTACCTGCCCACCGGCATTGGCATGTGTGTGCAGGTCCTTGGGGCTGCGAAAATGAGAAGGCGAAATCTAAACTGGCTTAATAATAACTATTAAAAAAAAAGAAGAAGAATGTGTTAACCTCTTCCCCTCTTCCCTCTCTCCCTCCCACCCCTCTGAGATCTGTCAGTCTGTTCCATGCCTCCAAGCCTCTGAACCTATTTTGTTTGTCAGATTATTATGTTCATTAGATTCCACTTATAAGTGAGATCACAGAGATTAACCGAAGACCTCATACACATATATGCATAAGCAGTGGGCACAGACACTAGTGTGGTGAAGGCCTGGGGTGGGACAGGGGCTGGGAGGAAGTGGGTAAAGGCGGGGGGGGGGGGGGATTAGGAGACATCTACCAACAGTCAAATAAAATAAAGACCGTAAAACAGTCTGAATAATAAAATGGGGGGGAAAGATTTATCTGTGTTTCACATTTAACAACAACAAAGAAGAATGCGTCGGTTCATGTGACTTAGAAACCCAGCCGGTTCCAAGAGCAGGTTGCCTGTCCCTCGAAGCTGTCGCCACCTCCTGCCTCTGCTTCCCTCCTTCCTGAGCTCTGCACAGTTTCAGCGTGGTGACTGGCAGCTCAGCTCTCAGTCCTCCGCCCCCGGGTCTGATGGTGACCACACAGGGAACAGCTCGTTTCCCAGTGCTTTGCCCGAAAGCGCTGGGCCTGATGACCGTCCCCGCAGGGTGGACTCCACTGCTGGGCCAGCCCGGGTCCCTGGGCCCAGGGCTGCAGCAGGGGGACTGCGGACAGCAGGGAACTCCCAGCGAGGGAAGGAGTGCTGTTACTGGAAGGGGAGTGTTCACATCAGTGCGATGAAACCAGTGTTCCTGACCTCATCTAAAGCCGGATTACTCAGAGCAACTTAGCTCCCAGGTGTGTGTAAGTGGGGGTGAAGGGAGCTACATTTGGTTTCTTGTGACATCCAGCTGGGTAAACTGAGTTCAGGGATTTAGCCCCTGCATCTGAGAGACAAGGTGGGAGCTTCTCAAAAAGGTAAGTGGCAATTTTTAAAAAAGGAAACTAATGAAAAAATTAAAGCAAAATACAGAACTCACAATGCCCTAATAGGACATACAGCATGTAGTTTCATTCAAATTAAGTGCAGCCTCGAATCCAAATGTCAGAGGAGTAAGGGACCTTTAAAAAGTCCCCTACTTTGCCCTCATTATGCTATTGATGGGGCACAGAGGGGCGGGAACAACTTCCCCAAGTTAACCTCAGTTCACCCTTAACGTGAACGTCAGAGCTGGTCCGGCCCAACATCTAGTCCTGTATTCAGATAGACACGAGGCTTTTGCGGCTCCAACCTTCTAAAATGATCTCTTGCATGGCCTATATGTTAAAACAGCTCATTTTTATTTAAAATATTTTTTTTAGCAATTTATATGACCAGATAATCTCTTCTCACAGTTCCCAAATGAAAAATTAAATAGGAAGTGACATAACAAGCCTTCCTCTCTCCCTGCCCCCCCTCCTATTCTAGGCATGCCTTTTATTAGTTTCTTGTTCATTCTCCAAGGAATATTTTGTGCATATACAACCAACTCAATGACATGCCCACTCCCCACTAAGACAATTGTAGCATTCAATGCACTCTGTTTTGCATTTTGTGGTTTTCACGGGAGTCCTTACCTTGGAAAGCTTTCCATATGAGTATCTAATGAGCATCTTCACTCTCTTTACAGCAATTTCGATGGTTTCCAATACTTTGCTATTAAAAACAACACTGCAACAACTGCCTTTATACATACGTCATTTCATGTGCTTGCGATTATATGTCTAAGATAAATTCCACAAAAATGCAATAGCAGAATCCCGAGGGAATGCACCTTCAATGGTTCAATAGATGCCGCTGACTTCAAGGAGACTCTCACCATACCTGAGAGGACTCTGTCCTAAGGTCCGAGCCACTCAGCCTGCTTCCAAGTGTTATGTCTTTGCGTATTTGACATTGATGGGATGGCAGCTCAGTGTTTCTCAGTTCAAACTATAGAAATATAAACATTAATAACGGGCTCTTCCTTCTTCATGTCTCCTGAATCCCATTTCCAGGCTAATGTCCATCATCCCTCTGATGATAGAGACCTCATTAGATATATTCGCACCTTTTCTTCACTCAAAATACACCATTGACGTTGAAAACACAGAGCTCTGCCTCATTCATTCATACAGCAGGTATTTCCTGAGTATTTATCAGGTTTTAGGCTCTGGAGAGAAAGCCCTAAACAAGACCGACACATTCCCTGTCTCCTGGGGCTTATATTCTGATGGGGAAGACATTTAGAAATGGGTGAACTATCGTTGAAAAGAATGTAAGTGCCCTGAAGGGTAACACAGGGTGGCATGGTAGAGGGGCCTCGGGTGGGAACAGAACGGCCTGCCTCCCCACCCCCACCCCCCAAGAATGTCATGAGCAGACAGTACTCACTCACTATTAATAGTAGCAATTTGTTATTTATTAGTTTTGGCCTGAGTCGGCCTGTTGCTTTGGTATTATGTAGCAGAACTTTAATATCACCATTAACACTGCCCCAGAGGTGCTTGAACTAGAGACAAAAAAGCCACTCGAGTTCCTCTATGGGGCGGTGCTCAAAATCCAAATGTCAGTCCAATTCCCAAGGACACAAGCCAGGACTCAGTTAAGGGAAAAATCATCTCCTCCTTTCACCAAACTCAATAAACGGCTCCGTGTCTGCTGTAAGTCTACAAAATCTTGTTTGGACTTGGGATCTAGCCCAGTTCGGTGGTACCCAGAGGACCAGGTGCTCAGAGGACTGGTCCCAGGGGGCTGTGTTTCCGGTTCCTGACCCCTGTGTCCGTGACTTTGGACTAGCCTTGGTGGGAGACCTAACGGCTCTGGGCCGGTAGCTCGATTCACAGCATTGAGTCAACTTGCTGCTGTTCTGACTCTGACCTTGGCCTTGAGCCATGGTTTCCCTTTCAGAAGCCAACAGATCCCCACCTTGGACTTCAGTTCCGACATGTATTGTCTCTTTGTATTAAGGTCCCAGTGTCTCCCGAATGGGGACCTCACTTAGCTCCCGCCTATCTCTCTGCGAGGCCCTGGTCCTGTTACCTGCTCTGGTCATTGTCAGCCATCAGGTGTGCTGTTCTCTGTCTCAGAGGCCCGGGCAGCGCCTGTCTCCACCTCATCGCGCTGGGCATTTTATCAGGTTGCTCTTTTACTGGGAGCACCCACCTACTGCGCTTCCTTAACTGTCCTTCCACCACCCTCAGCTGCTCCCAACCTGGGGGCTTCCACCGCCTTCCACTCGGGCCCAGGCCATGGCCAGAGAAAGGCTGGATGAGGGAAGTGGCTTCCAACTAACATTTTCAGGATGTGATTCAGCCTCCCTGCTTCTACTTTCTGTGCAGCCGGAAGATGAAGTGGCTTGCTAAGGTCACACCGTGAGACTGGCAGAATGCAGTCTTCAGAATGTGTTGCCCCCAAATAGAATGTGACTTCTACCCTTGAGAGGGTACAGGCCTTCCCTGCCGGGCGTCACTCCTGTGTCCTCGGTGTATAGGGCAAGGCCCACACATTGTAGGAACCTGATCAATAGTGGTGAACAGATGAACAAGTCTTGCTGAGGAGCTGTTTTGGAGCCAGTCTCTCTGCCCTTAGCTCTGGGAACAGGGCCAAGATAAGGCTCACCGATGTGGTTCCTTTTCTTACGGAGATAAACAAGGACTTAGACCTGAAGCAAATTATCCTGGGAGGTGGATGAAATAATTACAACTATCTGGCCCTTTACAGACAAGAGGACAGGAGCTAGGCAAGCCTTGGAGCTGCCCACTGGAGGGAGGGGGCCAACCCCCAGGCCCACCTGTTCCCTCCCGATGTCTTGTTTCAGAGCGTTGGGCTCTGTCATCTCGGCTAAGGGTGTGGCCAAGGCCTGATTGAGGGAAGGCAGTGACCTCAGTTTCTCAGAGGCAGGAGCCCTGCCAGACTCTGTCACACCTGCAGCGGAGCTGTCTCTGCCTGGAGTCCTGGGCCAGGCAGGGACGGGCCAGGTAGAAAGGCTCCACCCATCAGCTATATACTGTGTATATACTGTGTTCCCTAAGCACCCTCCTCCCCCCCCCCCCCCAACCTCTGCACTGTCAGGCTCTGCCCAGGATGTTCTTTCTGCCTGGGGTGGCCATTTCTGCCTTTCATTCCCTGTCAAAATCCTTTCCACTCTTCAAGGTGAAGTTTAAATACCACCACCTCCAGGGAGTCTGCCCTGATTACCACCCCTATGCCCTCATTCAGGAGGAAGTGATGGCTCTATCTTCTGGCCTCACATCGTGCTCAGTCTCCCCCTCCCTTATTGCAAAGACAGAAGCTAATTATGGGTTCCTCGGGGTGTGTTAGAGCATTCATCCATTCACTTCCCAACTGTTCATTGAGCACCTACTATGGGCCAGGGGTTGTAGGCAAAGTCTCTGCTTTCATAAAATTTGCTTTCTGATAGGAGAATCAAAAAAAAAAAAAAAAAAAAAAGAAAAGCAAGTAAACAAATGAAATATTTTCAGGTTGATAAAGGCTAATGAAAAGCATGATAAAGGGTTTTGGGTGGGGTGTGCGTACATCAGGTTAGACAGGTCCATCAGGGACAGCTGCTGAGGAGGTGAAATTTGAGCTGAGTTATGAATGACGAGAAGCAGCCAGCTATGGGAAGAGCTGGAAGAAGGGCATTCCAGGTCGCGGGGAGGACAGGTGCCAAGACCCCGAGGCAAGAAAAAGCTTAGTGTGTTAGAGAAGCAAGAAAAAGCCTAGTGCTGTGGACATGGGTGTGTGTGAAGGGGGTGTGGGGAGAAGGAGGGACGAGGGAGGTTGCAGGACCCAGTTCAGATCTGGCTTTGTGGGCCATGGTGAGCCTCGCGGGGTTTCCTAGACCTAGAAAGCCCCTGGGCAGTGTCAGGCAGGGGAGAGGTGAGAACTGACTGAGGTTCATTCATTCATTCATTCATTCATTCATTCATTCATTCATTCATTCAGTGATGATTCATGCCTCCCTGTGACACCGCGTTAGGTGCTGAGAACACGGGGAGGACTAGAGGTGCTGTCTGCCCTCTGGATGTGTTTGTGGAGTGGAGGCGCCGCCCCTGAATTCACTCCACCTGCAAGGTCTGCCTCTCCTCCTTGCTGATTCAGTTATCTGACGTCACGTTCCTCGCGAGAGTGAGCTGTGAGCCCTGCTGCGCGACCGGGAGGGTGTTAGAAATGCAGACCCCGGGCCCACTCAGGCCCACCTCGTCGGAATCCGAACCCCGGCTGATGGGTAGTCCCGTGAAAGCTGGAGGAGGCCTGGCCCGGCAGTAACCAAGGTTGGTAACAGACTCTTACTAACCAAGCGGAGAAGACAGTGATGAGTCAGACGCCAGCTCAACAGTGCACAGCGGGGGCTAGTCACCTCTTACATCACTGCTTCTCTAAACTGCACGCACGTGTCCGGGGCGTCTTGTTACAGTGCAGCTCCTGGCCCGGGGAGTTGGGAGAGGCCCCGAGCTCTGCGTTTCTAACAAGCTTTCTGGGGACGTGGTCGCCGCTGGCCACGGAGGACAGAGCCTCGCCCGACACTCACACGGTGGCCCGCTCGATGTCCACGGTCACCCTGCTGTGAGGTGTTCGTTTACATTATGTGGATCAGGAAACAATTCATGGCGCTGATAACCGAGCTGCGGAACCTCGGCTTGTTTTTCTCACCTGCAAAACGAGGCTGGCGATATTACTGCCTGCGTGAGAGAACTTCTCGGAAGAGTAAACAAAACAAAACGTGTCATGTGCTTGGCATAATGCTTGGCACACAGCAAGGGCTCGATATCTGGCAGCTTTTACAATTTTTCTGGAACTTGAGTCCAGCTCTTCTGATTCCAAAGTGGGGGTTCTTCCCACCAGGTTGGTAGAAACCAGGGAGGTGGCCCAGCTGGACGTTGGGGTTAGCAATGAAATATTTAACAAGAATGTGAATGGAGCCGGCAGGTGGATTCCTGAGGCCGCGGCACAAGCTCACATCTTCCCTCTGAGGGTATTGTGTGTGTGGAGCTGGTGACCCCTGAGAAGCTCCCCCTCTTCAGCCCGTGCTGTCTCCTCCTCTGGGCCGCATGCTCACAGCCTGTTTTGACAAGAGCCATGACCTCCAACCTATCACAGTTCAATTGCAGCGATCTCAGCACCCTGTCCTGTGCCAGGCGTGGCTTCCCCATCACCATTGAAATCAAGAGGCCATCTCCGAGAGCAGGTCCTGGCTCCTTCAGGCTTAGTTGATGAGTGACCTTGTCACTGTCCTGAGAAAAAAAATAACAAAACTCTTGAGGTTGACATCCAGATTATGACCACAGGGTCCCTGCCTGCTTGCTCAGTCTCCATTTGGATCCCTCTGCCCCGTCCGCCCACCGCCTGCTCACTCCCGTCATCCCCCCAGTGCTTCATGTCCTTGTTTGGGAAATGCTCACCTGCATACCTGGTCGCCTGGCAACCTCCTAAAGTCACGTCCTTGGCACATCTGATCTGTGCCAAGACTGTTGTAGACACTGAGAACACAGCGATGAAGGCAAGGTTCACCGTCCCCGCCCTCGTGGAGATGACATCTTATTTTGGGGAAACAGACAATACGCAATACACAAATAAATAGGCAAGGTACTGCCAGACGGTGACAACGCATACAGGAGGAAAGGGGTGACGTGACAGACTGTTGGGGTGTCTGTGGGGCGGCCGCAGGAGACGATGAGATGGTTGGGGAAGAACTCCTTGGGGAGGGTGTGTAGCTGTGCTGACTGATGCCGAGGAGCTGGCCAGGTGGGGAGATGGGGAAAGTTCATTCCAGACAGGAAGGAAGAGAGGACAACCAGGAACAGAACAAGGGCAGGAGGCCAAGGAGAGGGAGGAGGGCCGGAGAGCTGTGAGCTGAGCTGGAGAGGCCGGCAGGGGGCACCATGCTGACCCTCTGCCCCCCTCCCCCCCAAAGTTCTTTCCATGTTGGGGTGTAATCAGGGCACCAGGGGCCAGGCTTTTTCGTGCCATTAGTCTCAGAACAGAACCTGGCTTGTAGTCAGGACTCCCTAAGTGTTGATTGAATGGGCCAATTTGAGACGGAGATGGAGAGTGTGGGGATGGAGTCTGGGTGGTGCAGCTCGTCCGAGGCGGTCTTTGCCGAATCAGCGCCCTCAATACACGTTTCCCCGCTAATTCTGATAGTCACTGGGCCTATGCCTCAACCCCAAACAGCTCCAGGAGCAGCCCGGCCTCCGGCTGAGAGAAACATAGATCACCTCTCAGTGTCCTGAAAAGGAACGTGAGCGGTTGATCAAGACCCAATCAATTTCAAAATAGAAACTGGAACTGAGTACAAATGGCCTGAGAGGGAGAACAGAGACACGGCCTCCCCAAGAAATCCAACAGGAGGGCAGACAAGGAGCACTGGCAGAGAGGGGATCTGACAGCCGCAATCGCTGGAAAGAAGTCAGACCCACGTGGAGCAGCGCCAGGAGCGAGGGTCCGAGTCACCCTGAATGAACTGGCCACACTCGGCCTTTCCTGCCCGCCCCGTGGAAACCATTCCCTCAAATCCTGTTCTATTTCAGGAAACGGCCGCTGCAGCATAGGAAGTCCTGCACTTTCCCCGTTAGGACCAAGAGTCAGGCCTGGGCCGTGGGTGCTCACGCGGCGGGTGCCTCGGCCTAGTGTGCTGCTCACATAATAAGCTGGGTACAGTGTACCCTGGGGGTTAAGCAGGCTTCCTTTCCAGGCCGGGAAAGGCTGAACTCCAGCCTTGTCACCATAAAACATGGATTTCAGTCCCTCAAGGAGCCTTAAACGGTTCCTGTGCCAGCTTCAAAGGAAAGAGGGAAAATCGGCCAGACTCCATGACCTGTCATGTCCCTTTCGCTCCCTCCTGTCCTGGGAGAGGAACTTTGAAAGCCCGGCCTCACCTTCCCAGAGAAGCCACAGGTGTGAGGGTCCGGACACGTCCTTTGCAGGCTGACGGCTTCTGTAACTACCCTGGGCCACTGCTGAACCCTGCTCTATGGGGAGGATGGGGGCAGGCCAATGGCAGGTGACCTCGGTGGGGAGAGCACTCCTCTCTCTCCCGGTCTGATGGAAGTGTTACAGTCAATATATGCTGAGGGCCACTGAGTCCAGATGCCCACACCTGAGAGTTTTAATAGGACGAAGAGTCTTTATGGGGTGGGCTGGGTGTCCCCCCTGAATTCCTTATTGTAGCAGGTTGTCTAAGGATCCTATTTAAGTTCTCGGATGTTCAGAAGTCTCTACAAACTTTCTAGGTTTTATTTGGGATCTTAGTCGACATTTCTATTGCAAGAACTTCTATAGCACATGGACAAGGAGTGGTTGGAGAAAGCAGAAAAAAAAAATGAGACATTTTGAGCTGTGCTAGTGAGAGGGGTTCCCGTTCTGCCATTTGGGAAGGATTTTGGTTTCTTCTTGATCCAAAATAAGGTGGATCAAGACTGGTCTTCAGTCACGGTGAAGAGCAAATATAAGACTTTCCAGGGGTGCTGGTTTGGGGACCTGCGGGCCAGTCTCACCGAACAGACTCCGGGGTGGGTACTGGCTGTGCCATTCGCTTGCTGTGTGCCCTTGGACAAGTCACCACCTGTCTCTGGGCCCCAGCTTTCTCTGGAAAAGGAGAGGGCTGGATTAGATCATGATTTCTTTAAACCCGTGACTAATTATCACAACATTGAAAACAATTAGAGCGCAGAGTAGAAAATGGTGCACAGTTTAATCCTCCTGATTAAGGACAGGTGAACGTCTCAGAGTGGCGTTAATCTATCTCTAACTCCTTTAAACACCTGGTCTTACTTTTTTACAGAGTGAGAGCAGACTCCAGGCTCAGCCCTCCTTAGACAGCATGTCTCTACCCAGATAAGGATTGAATCAGATGGTTTTGTTTTTATTTATTTTTTATGGTTACCTTTCTATGACAAGTCATCCTGGTTTCCCGTTTACGGCAGTGATGTGGTGTTCTTTTCTTACATGCATGTCTGTAGATGAGAACATTTACAGAAACCTATGAAGGTATTGGCATATGGCAAAACTGTGAGGTTGGTACATGCATGCTGGGAAACCCTGGTCTAGATGATCGGCAAGTATGGCTGTGGTGTTTTGTGTGTTGTTGTTTTTTACATAAAATAATTTGGCTCTTGACATCTTAAGTCTCTCTGGAAAAAGGCAAAGTTTAAATAACGAATGAGTGACTACATAAATTTACTTTCAGTTTTCCTTGTTTCCAAATCTCATTGGCTCTTTGCTTGGAGTATTTTTAAATTGATTGGCTGTTTGCTTCAAAATCTGTATTTAAAAAGTTTTGGCGCGGGCTCCAGGCCTGGTGTGTTTGCTGGGCTGGAGTCTGGGCGTGCCACCAAGCCGCTTTGGCTGGGTGACAGTTCAAACACTGCCAAACAGCTGGTCCTGCCGGGAGAGTCATCGGTGGGCAGATCCCACAGACACAGAGTCCTGGGCCCTGCGGGGGACCTGAGGGGCTGGGTGGCATCCTCAGATCCAAGGGAGGCCATTGGACTCAGGGGAGCCATCGCTGACCGCCCCCCCCCCTCCACCTCTGCTTTCTACTTCCTCCTCCCCAGGCACTGTCGTGGGCTCTGACTTCAGTGCTCACTGGGCACTGCTCCTCTGGAACCAGAGTCAGTGGGACAGGGAGACGGGACTTTCTCATCAGTCCGCCTCACGCTGCAGGTGAAGGCTTGACTTATGCGGGGAAGGACCGACGATTTGAGACCCTTTCAGACAGGGCCATGCCTGCCCCTCAGCCCAATTCCAGCCACGTGCTTTCATTTATTAGCTTTTTCTGAGGGCAACAGAGCATCACGGGCAAGGTAAACGGGAGCAGATTAGTGCAGTGTACTGAAAACTTTCTAGTTGCTCCAGCAGCACAAATAGTTATTCAGAAAGCATAGAGCGAGAGACTCCACAGGGCTGCTGTGGTGATGAGTGGAATCAGCTGTGTCCACTCATCACGGCCCTCCATAAACAACAGCAGGATTCCTGTTTAACTCCTCACGCTGGAAGTGGCTCCGCTTGGGTCTCAGCATATGTTTGTTGAATGAGCAAATGACGGAACTGGCCGGCTTAGAGGGAGAAGCTAGAGGTGTCCATGCTGAAGACGTGAGCTGCTGACTTAGGGCCCTGCTACTCCCATCAAATATCAAAATAGAAATGAAAGAGAGCTCAGAGACAAGCTTCAGATCTGCACCGTCAGCCTGGCTGATGACCGCCAGGCAGGGGGGCTTTGAGTGGCCAGACCACTGCAGAATGGCTTTCTATTTACCCTCCCCTTTCCACATGACTGATTTTAACGTTAGAATATGCCTCCAATGAAGCCACCGGAGGGTTGCAGCAGCCCTTTCAGAGGCGGTAGTCGTGAGCAGTGGTGCAGGTGGGCGTTTCCTCCCTGGCAAAGGCTTCCAGAGTTTTTGAGGTTTGGCAGGAAGATCCAAGGAGTCTGCTGCTGACTCAGCAGAATATTGAGGCGGAGATGAGGCTCTGAGTCTGCCTTCTGTTCAGAGTGTCTGTTTCTCCTCTCCTGACCTCAGGGTGTGATGAAGATAACCCGCCGGGACCCAAAACCTCACTCAGACGGATATGAGGAGAGGCAGGCAGCAGAGAGGCCGTGATTAGAAGAATGATGGGAGCAGAATCCACACGACAGTCTCTTTCTGGCCATCTGGATGTTGCTGGACTCCCAGTGGCGTAGGATGTACTTGGGGTCAGTAAACCTCCCCAAGTTCCCCAGCCAAATGGTCTCTACATTCGAGGTAGCTTAGGACCAGGGTCCCCAAGGTGCAGGGGTCTCGGTTAGAGGTCACTGCTGGCCAGGCACGCCGTGGAGGGGGTCTAGGTGAGCTACGAGAGGCACTGTTGGCAGTGGAGGGCTCACCGCGTGCCAGGCAGTACCTGTAGCCCTTTTTGTGGGTCATCCCCGCCAATCCTCCACCAGCCCTGCGGCGCATGGTCGTAAATGTCCACTATTTACGGTCCCAGGCAGCGTTCCCGAGAGCCCCGGCTGCCTTTGGGAGCTCTCTCGCTCAGCGTGTATGGTCTCGACGGACCGGTAAATCCGACGTCTTCCCCTCTCGCTACAGGGCTTGAAGGTTTCTTCAAACCACACTGGTGAGGCAGGGAAGGTTCGGCTGGAGCTTCTCCTTTCCGGGACTTGGAATCCTGAGCTTATCAGTGGAGAGCAGAAGTCCTCGGGACTTGATTATAGCTCCAGTTCCGGGCCGGGCTGCCAGGTAACATCTGCTGTCTGCTCTGCGCTCACCCTAAACCTTCTCCTCTCCCCCCTTGAGCTGGCCCACACCCTCCAGTCCATTTTCTTTAGCCAGAGCCTTCGAGGGGCCCTGAATTCTGTCTGCAGAGCCCACGAACCTAACTCTAATGGAACCGAAGCCTCTATGCCCTCCAGGCCCGGGGTTCGAAGAGGCCGTGCGTCTGACAGCCTGAGAATGTACGATTCTGAAATGATCTGGTTAATGCTTTCTCTGTGTTGAGAGCTGTGCAGGGTTCACGCCTGCAAATTCAGGCAGCTTGAGCCGTCAGCTGAGTCAGCAGTGGGGTGTGTGAGCTCAGCTGACAGCACGTCCCTCACTCCCGCTGGCCTCTCCCTGCAGGCTCCACGTGGCAGTCCTGCCAGCCTCGTCCCTGTGCTCGCCCATAAGACCTGGCGTTCACCATCCCCTGCGACAATGCGCAGGCCACATCGGGGAGAGCTGAAACTGAGAGACAAGTTTTTGCCCCATAGACGGTCCCTGGGGTGCCCAAGGGTGGTCCAGCCACTAAGCAGCAACGAGCAGGGCCTCCTGGCATCCCTCTCCATCCTCCTACCGGGGTCCCCGAGGCAGCTCTGAAGAAGCACAGAAGTTGAGGGAAGATTGAAAAACTGCTGAGCCAGCAGTTAATTTGAACAGAATTGGATTCAGTGGACATGGAGTTGGGCAAGGTCTGAGCTAGAAGGCTTGCACTGTTCCTCTCTCTCTCTCTCTCTCTCTCTCTCTCTCTCTCTCTCTCTCTCCTTCTTTGTTTTGTCCTCTGGCCCCGCCCATCCCCCTCTGGGCCTCCTTTCTCCCCCTCTCTCACCCCTCCCCCCTCCCCATCAAGATATGGCTGAAGGTGGCTTGCAGAGAGATGAAAAAAGGCAGAAGGGGGAAGATGATGGAGAGCTCATCTGGGCAACAGAGTTGCTCCCAGCAAAGGACTTGGGATGCCTCAGATTTACAGGGACTGGTGGGAAGAGTAAAGAAGTCACCGAATAGGTATGTGAGCAGCTAAAAGACAGCCAAGGATACGGGCCACCTGCTGAGCTGTCTGCCGCCGCCGGGGCATTTAGGGGGTGCTGGCTTCCTGGGAGCACTGTGGACACAGCAGAAGGGCCTTTGTCCCAGCAGGGAAGCTGGTCAAGTTCTTTTGCTGTGTGTCTGTCCTGCTTGCCGTGGTGCTAAGAGGTTTGGACCCCTCTCTAAGGAATATACTCATTATAGGAGCCTCTGAGTTAGCGTTTGGGGCTGTGGAAGCCAGATACCGGTCAAGTTGAAGTGTATGTGACTCCATGGTTTGCCAAGTGCTTGTGTGCACATGACCTCAAGGTTCCTCTGAGGTGTGCCGGGAAGGTGTGTGTGAGGAAGGTGACACAGAGCCTGCTGTCCCAGACACTGCTGATGTCACCACCGTATAGAGGAAGCAGGGCATGAATGAGGTGGGAAGAGACACACGGAACAGACAGGCTAATTGCCGGGTATTCTGGGTTTGGGCTCCCACATATGCCCAGCCCCCAGGCAGGACGGTGGTGCTGTGCATTCCATTCCCGATAGGTCAGACTGGCTTTGTGTTAAGTTTCCTGGATCGTGCCACTCAAATGTGTCATGTGTACTTGGTTGTCATAGCACGTTGCTCAAAGAGGATGATCTTTCAGGCCAAAGGTCACACGTTGGCTGCCCGAGCAAGCTGTGCTAGCCCCAGATGGGTTTTGTTTGGTCTGCATCAGGTTTAAAATTTTGAATTGGTTGCTAACGTTTAAAAATTGGAAGCTATCTGCATTTCTGGTTGTCTTGAAAAAAAAAAAAATTGGAGGATCTGACAGCATTGGTTTTTGCAACTGCCCAGTTCTGAGTCATGGGTTCATCACAGACCCGAGCCAGCCCGCTTCGCTTCTCTGTATGAACTACATGGCCCCATGTGCACTCGCCTTTGAGACCCGTGGCCTAGGCTGCTGTCTTGTGTAACTTGCCACGTGGAATAGGGTTTGGTAAACTACAGCTTGGGGGCCAAATCCAGTCCTTGTCCTGTTTGTATAAATAAAGTTTTATTGGATCACAGCTACATTCATTGTTGACATATGGTCCATGGTTGCTTCCACACTTCTCAAAGTGCGGTGGTTGCTAGAGAGACCATATTGTCTGCAACTCCTAAAATATTTACTCTCCAGCCCTCTGTAGAAAAGTTGATCCCTGCTGGAGACCATGGCTACAGGGCTGACTTTTCACCACAAAATGGCCCATCGGAGTGTTTTTTAAATAAAAGTGTGTGTTTTTTTTCCTCTCGGAGGAATTCTACTTCATTTTCATGCTCTCGGGGCCTATTTATAACCTACCCAACTGAGAGGGGAAGTGGGGGACCAATTGTTCCCTGGGCCTGAGTTATTACGAGGTCGTCCAATGTCAGTTTCAGTGGTCAGGGCCCTCAGGCAGTTGGCTTCCTTTCATGTTTCCCTTGCCGGCCCTGTCCGTGGGGAAATACCTGGAATTATTGGCATCCTGCTTTTCTGTAGACTCTACCTCTAATCCACAGGGACTCGCATTGCTGTTGTTATTGTCGTTTATGAGAACAATATCTCACACGTGTGCCGTGGAAGTGGCTGACTCACAGTATTCCTGTACCTCTTCTCACGTTCTCTTCCCAAGACTATCCTGCAAGGCAGGTGGCCTGCCCCCCAAACGGCTCTTCTTTTCCCCATCTTCCTTGCTGTGGGGCCTAGCTCTAGGCAGTGACTGAACATGCCAGACTCTTGCTTTTCTCGCCTTCCCTAGCGGCTGGGGTGATCACATGACCCTATTTGGGCTAATGATAGATAAGGGAAGTCTTCTGGGAGGGTCTAGGAAATGTTTTCCTTCCTCATAAGAAAGCATTATGTGTCACATGACACAAGTTGTCTCACAGCACCTGGTGCCACCCTAAGCCTGGGACGGGCACTGGAGTGGTCTGTGCACCGTCCCTCCCTCTCCTTGCCAGACAGTGGGCTCTCCATCACTCTCCATCTTCATTACTCTTGAACTGGGCACAGTCCTATATTGTAGTGGGTGCTCAATCCTAGGACTAGACTTCAAACCTCTTTGCTACTCACCTGCTGCTCCTCCTCCTTCCTCCTGGCTGCATGCATCAAACCATTGCCAGCCTGGGTGAGCTCAGGAGGAGCGGGTAGCCAGGCTGGTACCCTGTGCCTTGTATCTTCCTGAGGGACATTGCATAGTGGCCGCAGTATGGAGTTTGAAGTCAGGCAGCGTTAAGATTAGTTGTGGCTCTGCAACTTCTAGCTGTGTTATGGGAAAATCCCCTCCCCTCTCTGAGTCTCAGTGTGCTCTTCTGTAAAATGCAGTAATAATGACCTACACAATGAGGTAATTTTGAGTATTAAATTGATAGGCCTATAAAATGCTTAACGAAGTCCCTGTCACCAAGTCATCACCTAGTAAGTGGTAAATACGGTTATTAGTGAGGCTGGTTTTCTTATTCTTACTGTCACTATGTGTGAGGCTGCTTGTGGGCTAAAATGTCTTGGGACCCTCTGTTCTGTACGAGGTGGGCCAGAAGTCCTGGGAGTGCGGGAGGGACTCACTGTGAGAGGTGATGGCCCGGGAGTCAGGAGAGCGATCTCAGCGGCTCCCTCTCTCTCTGGGCTTCGCCTCCCCACCTGTCAAATGCGTGTGTCAGCTGAAATGACCCCTAAGCTTTCCCAGCTGGGACAGGCCCCCCTGCGAGACACACAGGCCTCCATTCTCTCTGGGGCTCTGCACAGCCCAGGAGCAGTTACCATCCCTCAGGGCCCTGGTCAGTTTTCTCCCAAATCGACCAAGGTTCCTATCCCATCAGCCACCAGCATGCCCAGTGCCTGGCATGGGGTGCATGGTCAATAATTCAGAGCTGGATGAATGAATGAACTCCGCCGAGTGAGTGAGTGACCTCTGAAGGTTGGGCAGGTTTGGTTTCTTGTAGTGTAAATATTTAGAATATGACCATGATTATAGTTTTTGGCAAGGGGAATCACTTACTCATGGTCATGGCCTGAACCTGACCAGACTGCGAGCCAGCACCAGAATAAACTGGACTGAACTGCCAGCCTCAGAGCCAAAGGGAGACTGACTTTCCATTGACCCATGAGCCAGGTCTGGTTTTTAGAAAGAATTTTACAAACATTCCAATATCTAGCAAACCTGTCAAACCAGATGCATCCTTGCATTTACTTCTAAAACCCTGAACTGGGACAAAATTAGACCCCAAATGATTCTTTTTTTATAATATTGCCCAACATATGTAAATAATACAACATGTGTAAATAACACTTGCAGGGCACGTGCTAAGTGCATTATCTCATTTGTTCCTCAGTTAAACCTATGAAGTTGGTACACGTGAGTGCAAGTGAGGAAAATTCAACAGCTAAGTAATTTTTGCCAAGGTCACATGACCACTAGGAGGCAGAATGGACATTGGAATGCAGGGCCATTGGGTTCCTCAGCATCAGTGACAGCGACAGTAGATTGAGCCTGCTTACCAGGCAGTCCCCGGCTGGACATTTTGGGTGCATGAACTCAGTCGATCCCTACAACTGTCTAGAGTGTGCCATTATCAGGTCTCCGTTGCCCCTTCTGCAAAATGGGGCAGTGACTGGGGCTGCCTCCTGGGGCTGCTGGAGGAGCAATGAGAGAACAAACACACTTTAAGAGTCTGGCTCAATGACGGCAGCACAGTTAACACCCAGTAGCTCTTATTGTTATTGGAGTGATCCACCAGCTGAGAGAGATTTAAGAACCACTGCTCCATTGCTCTGTATAGAGAAGCCCTGAAATCTTCTTCACAGCCTCTACCAGAGACACACATGCTCTTGGGACACACGCACATGCACCTGCACACCTGGACATAACACAGGAGTGGCACACACATGTACACACACATACATGCATACACTATATGTGGCATATATATGCTCACACATGCATACACATACGACACACAACACATCTATGGTTATATATGCTCGCACATGTTTGCATGCACCCACACAAATGCTCACACACATTGCATATGCACATGCCCTCCCCTTCTTTGCCTAAATAACACCTGCTCATGCTCAGCTCTCATCCTAAAGGTCACAGCCTCAGGGCCGCTGCCCTGACCTCCAGGTGACCCCAGGTCACTCAGGCTGTGTTCTCTTGGCCCCTAGCACTTTTCCTCCTCTGTTTACATGACAATTGCCATTGAATAATCGTGTAATCAGCTGCTTAGTTCTGTATTTCCTGCTAGAATGTTACCTCTGCAGAGGGCAGGAGAAAAGCATATTCTCCACTGACCCAAAGCACCCAACACAGCCTGGCACACAGTAGGCCTTTGCCATTGAACAGAACCAGCGGTCCCTTTTTCATGCAGCGTGGGGAATAAGCTGATTCCGAGTAGGGCCACCTCAGGTAAGGTTTTTGGCCTTGGGGTCTGTGATGGTTTGTAGACTCACCCTGAGAGATCCAAGCCTCCGAATGCTGTGGAAGTTGGCAAGAAAGAAGCCCAACTCTTAGTCACCAGGAAAACAAGCGCTGGTGGTGGGTGGAATGTCTAATAGGCCTGAAGCGCAGACAGCTCCTTATTGCTTCTCCCTCCGCCTTCCCCAGGGAGGTTAGGGGACACCAACAGCTGCCACAAGGAATAAGGTTGAGGAGTCATTGCCTGGGCTGGGACTGTGTTCTTTCTCTCATCCAGATAATGCAGTGAGCAGGCCCCATTAGGCACAGAGGGCAGGGAGGGTGGCCTGATGGAAATGGGAAACTGCAGGGCGGTGAACAGCAGGCGACTAGACTGCAGAGGGTCCCCGGCCTGCGATGGTTTCACGTAGCGATTTTCTGACTTCACGATGGTGTGAAAGCAATTTGCATTCAGTAGAAACCGTACTTGGAATTTTGAACTTCGATCTTTTCCTGGGATACCAGTATGTGGTACCATACTCTCCCATGACGCTAGGCAGCGGCCGCCCCGCGATCATGAGGGTAAACGGCCGACTCTGTGTTGCCAGCGCTGTTTTGGATATTACGTTTTGTTTTTGTATCCCATCATGTCTGCAAAACACCCATCTGCGTCTCCTGCTTCTGGTGTGAGTGAGAAGATGGCAATTACAGATGCTTCTTGACTTACGCTGGGGTTATGTCCCAATAATGAAAGTGTTCTGAGCATGTTTAAGGGAGGCTAGGCTAAATAAATTATGATGTTCAGTAGGTGAGGTGTAGTAAATGCATTTCTGACTTACCATGGATTTATGGAAACTTAACCCCATTATAAGTTGAGGAGCAGCTGTCATTTATTTTCCTTCATTTATTAAAGAATAGTTCTGGGCACCTTCTAGTTGCTGGGGATACAGGAGAAATGGGATCTGCATAGTCCTTGGCCTCTACGTGCTCACATCTGCTGGAGAGATGGAAAGGACACAGCCAATCAAAATGCTCCCATGGGGACGTGCAGAAGACGAGGTTCTGGGGTGGGGACGTGGGTGGCTTCTGGAGAGGAGGTATCTAAGCTAAAACCGGAGAGTGAGCGGCCATTGGGCAGGCTAGGAGGAGGGGAAAGGGGACCTGAAGGGGGAAGAGTTTCTGGGTGAGCCCTGGGGGGGCGGAGGGGATGGCAGGAGTTCAGTGTGGAAGCTGCTGTGGGTCTGGATGGAGGGAGAGCAGGGTCCAGTGGGATGCATAGCTCATCCAAGTGGCCCCTGAGCCCAGCCCCCAGGATAATGGCAGATGGATCCCAGGACGGAAGTACTCACAGGCTGAGAGAGGACCTTCCCTCAGTGAACTGGAGGGGTGTCTGAGGCTGGTGGGGGAGGGTAGGCAGGCTGGCGCATTCGGGAGCAGGGAGCTCCTCCACATCAGAGTGTAGGGAGGAGGGAGAGGAGGTGTCCCTCACTGCTGTGAGGCCACCATCCTCGGGGCCTGTTTTCTCTCCTGGACAGGGAGGCCCTGGTGACCTCTCACACACTTCCCAGCAGCTGCTCCTGAGCTCTGGTGGCTGGAGCAGCTGTGTGCTCCCGCGTCCCCCACAGGCCACTGTGTGCCCTGCCTGGTGCTTGTCCCCACAGCCCTCTCTGTCCGGTATCCACCCTGGCCACCCGCCTCCTTTTCTCTGTCACTATCCAGAAGCTGTCACCACAGCAGCTCATGTCACATTAATGGGAACATGAGGGTGGTGATGATACCACTTCTTCACTGTCTTCCTGTGCCCTTCTCCACGCCAGGCACCTGCCTTCTCTCTCTCTTCCTCAAGCGCATGGAGCTTTCTTACCTAGAATTCTTTGCCTCTTCCTTCCCTCCCATCTCTGCCTGACTGATTCTCATCATTCAGTTCCAAGCTAAGCACGATTTCTTCAGAGAAGTCTTCCTGAGGGTCCACATTCTCTAGTCACACTCTGTATGTTTCCTTCCCAACACTTGTCGCAGCGGAATTTCACCCAGTGTTGTGTGACTGAATGCCCACACCCCCTGTAAGATACACGCAGGGACGGATCTGACAGGCTCATTGCTGTATCTTGTCACAGGGCACTGTCCTGGGTAGATACTAGGCATTGAGTGTCGTTGAATGGCTAAATGACATCTCAATGGATTTAATGCATTTCATACATATGCAAGTTATTAATTATACTCAAGCCAGGCCTATAAACGAGCTCAGTTTTTCTATCACAAACCATAGTGACATATCCTGGTCACTAGAGGGCGATGTGAAACCATAAAGCTGGGTGGCCTCAGGGACCCCCGCCCCTTTTTGAAAAGTGGAAGTTTACTGTTGAGCCACTTTCTAGTCTCTCCATCCCCTAGACTCGTCGAATAAAACTTAAACATATATATAGACTGTTATGAGTTGGAAGGCTTGTCAGAGCCCGTTTGGTCCAATCCCAGACTTTGAGACCTGAGAGAGTGAGTTCCTTCTGCCTTGGTGGTGTAGACTTGACCCCACGGTGTAGATTTGTTCCCAGCCGTGGACAACCCCTTTTTTTCAATGTTCGTGTTTTCTATTACGTAGGACAGACCGTTGTCACTAGTCTGTCCATCCATCCAATACATGTTTATGGACTCCCTACTATGTGCTGGGCACTGGGGTGGGTGCTGGAAGTCCCCGTGTACGAAACGGTCCCTGTCTCACGGAGCCCACCATTCAGCTGAGATGATGAACATTGAGGAGTGATATGCAGTTACCCACCGTGATTAGTGGGAAGGCGAAGGCCGAGTTTGAGGACAGGCTATGATGGGGCCCTGATTCTTTCTCGTGGTCACTCCTGAAGGAAGGGCCATTTAGCAGAGAACTGGAGGCTGAGCAGCCACTGGCGAGCGATCCAAAGACCAGCTTCTGCCCACATGCCCATCTGGGCTGCCAGCTGCTGTTGGGCAAGTGTTTTCTGCTTGTCCACTATCCTCCCATCCACATAATGGGAGAAGCCTTCTGAGCCTGCTGATTAAGAGGGGCTTGTATGTTATATCTGGGGTACTCATGGGCAGATTTCTCAGTCACAGGAGGGGGTCCAACTCTTGGGTGAAAAGGGGTGTCTGCACTGATGGCCTCCTCCAGACAGGGGCCAGGGACTGACCCTCCATGCTTTGCAAGCTCTGGGGAAGCTGCATTCAGGCAAGAGGAATGCGGCCTTAAGGCCCAGCCCCCAGCCCCCCTCTGTGTGGCTCAGACTGCAGGCCTCCAGGCACGGAGCTGGTTAAGTATACAGACCCCCGGCCCACCCCAGAGATAAGGTTGGTTGGAGAAAGGCCCCGGAACCTGCATGAACACAAGCTCTTCAGGTGATTCTGATGCATATTGAAGTCTGGAAATCGTACCCTTGACCTTTCTGTAGAAAGGACGTATGATTCAGGCTTCCAATTGGCCTTGATTTATATTCTGTTCTGTGTATTCCAGAAAAGTTGTGGCTAAACTCAATTTTTGTCATTCAAATTACATCCTCAATGCACATAGAGCTAAAGAGTCAACCGTTTGGGATGCGAATTTCCACTCCAATGGAATTCTGTCATGTGTGTTAATTTTCCTAAATGAGGGTCACGTCTATTTGTGCTTCACAGACTAATTCATTCATCCATTAGAAACACCTAGAATTCAGCTTTGTGGAAGGTGGCAGTCTTAGTTTCCAGAGGGTGGGGAGATTGGAGAAGACCCATGGCACGAGGTACAAAGAATTATACTTCAAAGCCTAGGGTTAAGCTCCTGCAGGTCAAACTATTTACTTATTTCAGATTTATAATCACTGTCCACCTGGGACAGGTGAGCCCAGACCCAGTGTTCCCTATTTGCAGCTAAAAATCTGATGCCCTTGAGTTTGCTGTGAGGCTACAGTTCCGTGGCTCCTGCCCAGGACAGCCATCCGTGGGGTTAGCAAACACTCCAGTCCCTTGTTCTGAGCTGACAAAGGGGCTCAGGCAGAGATGCCTTGCACCATGCACATGTCTTGGCTCTTGACAAGGAATATTTCATTCAGAATTCTTATCTCCTTGATCTGTTGCTCTAGCCCTTGGCTTGTCCATCATTTCCCATTCATGGGGGCAGTTGTAGTAGGTGGCTGGGCTGTCCAAGTTGACCCATTCAACTGTCATCTGTCCCAGGCTGGCCAGGGATCCCTGAGGAAGGGACAGAGAGGTGAGGCGGGACAACACCATGCAGATAAGCGCAAAGGCTGCAGGCCTGTTCATGCGGCGGCTACTGCAGGTCATGCTGAGTCAGAAGCCCAGGCTGTTAGATCCGAAAGGACAATGAATTGGGTTTGGAGCCCAAAGGCCCCCTATCGTTTGCATTGAAGCAGAGAGAGGAGATGGCATCTGGAGGGACTGGGGAGACAGTAAAAATAGCAGGAGCAGGAGATCAGCATGAAAGGAAGCCACGCCCCATGAAAGGGAAGAAGGGGAAAAGGTGGGCTCCGATGCTAGAAAGAGGCATTGGTTTTCATCATAATTGTTTACGTGGGTTTGCTGACATGTTCACTGCATGTACACTTCAAATGTATACATGAGGGTTGTCCACGGACTCTCTCTGTATCCCCGCCATGGCTGTAAGACAGGCCGGTCATTTCCCCATTGCCAGTGAGGAGACCGAGGCCCCGAGGCAGCGACTTCATGGCACGGCCAGGAGGAAGCCTGGGTCTCCCACCTCTATGCCCAGTGCATCCTGTGGGTACTCATTCAGATGACACTTCATGCAGGGAGCAATTGTATAGCAGCGGGAGCCGGCCCCTCTCCCATGCTCTCTCCTTGAGGTGCCACCTTGGAACTCTGTTTGGAAGCCACCAGGGTGGCAGAGGTCACCCAGAGCACAGCCACTCCTTGGAGGGGGAGGGTGCTAGCTTGCTGTAACATGATGATGAAGGCTGTGCTCTGGGAATTGAACCTGGTGATGCACACAGGAAAGATCAGGAAGGAAAAGATAGGAAGGGGGGGCAACTCAAGAGGAAGTGGACGGTTGCAAAAGAGATAAGGCATGTGCTGCAGTGTCTTATCAGGAACCGTACTCAGTTGGTCACTGGCCCAGCAACGGAGCCTTTCGGGGGAGTGGGTGGTCAGCTCGGGCCTGGAGAAGTAGTGACCACGGTGCCTGGTCCAGGAGCCCCTGCCCTTGGGGATGGGAGCATGGGCCCTGGAGTCAGACAGACTCAAGTTCAAGTCTCTGCTACTTGTAGGTGTGTCCTTGGATGAGAGATGTAATCTCACTGAACCTTAATTCTTCATCTGTAAAGTGGGAATAATAATGATTGTGATGATGAAATGAAATCATGCTTAAAAAGCACTTAACACAATAGTAACCACTAAATAAATACCGCCAAATAAGAACCACTAAATTATACCAGTTGTGGCCATCATAATTATATTGAATAGCATATAGAAGGAAGGAAATTCTATTGAATAAAGTGACCATCCCCCTGTCTCTGCCCTTGACAAATTCTTCCCTTGATTTCAACTTTCTGGGCTACCATATTACCTTTATCACCCAAATTACTTATAGTTTTTCAAGATTCCATGCAATGAAGGAAAATTAGCCTCATTCTGAGGATAAAGTGGAGTGACAGCGTGACTGAGGTGACAAGGCTGACACAGGGAGTGGCGCCAGCACCGTTGCTCAAACCCGGTCCCGCGGCCCATGGGCTCAGCCACTGCCTTTGAGCGGAGAAGACGGCTGTCTGAGGATGACAGGAGAGCGCAGCCATCGCCTCCACAGGGACGAGCTGAGGGACCCAGCCTGGCTGGGGGTCAGGAGGCGTCCTGAGACTCAGCAATGCGCAGGGATGCAGGGGTCTCACGGGGGAATGCAGAGCTGGAGGCCGTGACTCCCACAGACAGTCTGAGGAATTCTCACGGGGTCTGCCATGCGAGAACTTTAAAATCCTAGCAATTATGTATTCATTGTGAATCATTAACGCAAGAGGCTCTGTTTTTACATTTAGGAGATGATAGGGGATCTCCTTTTTTAAAAAGAATATTTTTATATTGATTTCAGAGAGGAAGGGAGAGAGAGAGAGAGAAAGAAACATCCATGATGAGAGAGAATCATTGATCGGCTGCCTCCTGCACGCCCCGCACTGGGGACTGAGCCCGCAATCTGGGCAGCTGCCCTGACCGGTAATCGAACCATGATCTCCTGGCTCAACCACTGAGCCATGCCAACCGGATGGGGATTTTCTTTTTAAATATACAAACACACATAATAACAATATTAGGTCAACAAGAGTAACTGTTTATGGAGAAAATCAGGACCCCAGAAGTCTAATGCCTGAAGTCTGGGAAACTGATTTTGTACTATCTTTTCTTTTTCTTTTTTATGGTAGAGAAAACCGAGGCTCAGAAATACTGAAAGACTTGCTCAATGTCACAGAACAAGTTGGTGCCCAAGTTTAGTCATATGAAAATGTATTTCATTTCCCCCAAACCCTAAGATAACGGGAAAAGTGATACATCAAGTTTGCATTCTGGGCGACATTTGATAAATGATTCTCAGCTCTGCTGGCGGCCAGATTCTCTGATTAGAATCTTTCTGATGCTTTCCCTGTTTTTTCTCAAATTGATTTCTCTGTCTAGTCTTCCTCTGTCTCCCAGGTCCTCCGCCGTGGCGAGAGGCCTTGGCTTTAGAATGAGGATTTGGGGCTGAGTCACTGGGCTCTCCTGGCCCCTGAATCATTAGGTTACATCCGACTGTGAGCTGGGCTTAGCTGGTGATGGGGCGGGACAGACTCTTGACTTCGGGTCCAGATGGGTTGGAGCTCAGCTTGGCCTCTACTGTGGTGGGTGGCCACGAGTTTAACCCCTTCCTCCTCGGCTGCCTACCTCATGGGGTTGTTAGGAAGAGAAAAGGGGACCAAGCTTTTGGAGCTCAGATGACTCTGCCATCAAAGGGGCTCCTGGGACCCTGTCAGAAGCTACCAGGCACGTGCACAGTGACTAAACCATCATGGCCGACTCCAGAGGGCACCCAGGGCCGACCCTGCCCTGATGTGGAGCCCAGACACTGCTTATGCTTATTTATCTCTTTCTGAGAGTGAAACACTGCCATTCATGCCCTGGCCGGTGTGCTCAGTGGTTAGAGAGTCCGTCCAAGCACCTCAGGGTCGAGGGTTTGATTCCCAGATGCGTCTAACCAAATGTCCAGGTACTGTGGCCTAGCCAAGTTGGCACATAAAATTAACCATCGCAGTATATAAATATACGAATGGCCCGGTGCACGTACCTCAGTTGCAGGTTCCATCCCCGGCCCCAGTCGGGATGTGTGCGGGAGGCAACCAATCGATGTCTCTTTCACATCCATGTTTCTCTCTCTCTCTCTCTCTCTCTCTAAAAATTCATAGAAAAAAATATACTTGGGTGAGGATTAACAAAAAAATAATAACTGCCATTCATTCACAAACTAATATCACATATAGGATTTTATGTTGATTTTTGCAATAGTTCTCAGTCATTATTTTCATTACTGTCCTGGTAAGGAGGGAACTATAGCTGGGACCCGGGGAAGGGATCTGGCCCTGGTCACCTGGCTGGTGGGTGAGTGGTGACCTGCGACCAGCCCACGGGATTTCTGCTCCTTGACAGGGGCCCCTCCACCGTCACTGCCTGCACTGAGACACGGAAGGGCAAAGGGAGGACCCGACCGTCAGGGGTTTTGTCCTTTCATTCCTGTATTTGTCATGAAAGGGTCACGAGTACCTCATTCTGTGGGTGAGAAAGAGGCCCAGAGAGAGACAGGAATGGGCAGAACGAGGATTAATCTCGAATTAATTTCTAGCCAAATTAGGAAAATCAGCTCCTTCCTTATAAGTGGAGGTGTTGGTGGCAGTTATAGGCTGTATGTTCTTTAGGAGCTGAATTTCTAGAATAATAGAGGGAGAGAAAGAGAGAGATTTATTTTAAGAAATTGGCCCATGTGATTGTGGAGGTTGCCAATTCCAAAATGTGCAGGGCAGGCCAGAGCATCCAGATCCAGGTCAGAGTTGATGTTGCAGCTGGAGCCCGAAGGCCATCTGGAAGCAGAACTCCCTCTCCCTTGGGGGAGGTCAGTCTTTTTCTAGTCAGGCCTTCGACTGATTGCATGAGGCCCACCCATGAAGGAGGGTAATCTGCTTTACTCGGGCTACTGAAATACAGCTAACCTGATCTAAAACATAACCTTCACGGCAGTATCCAGATGTGTCTAACCAAATGTCCGGGTACTGTGGCCTAGCCAAGTTGGCACATAAAATTAACCATCACAGTATATAAATAAACTAGTGGCCCAATGCACGGATTCATGCACATTGAAAGGAAATTAATTAGAAGAAATATTTTAATATCGCTATTTGCCCTTCTATTATAGAAGTGTCAGAGATGAAAGAAAACTAGTAAAATATGAAAATAACATAAATTGATTAATAAATAAACAATAACAACATGATATAATAACAAAGACATGATGTAAAAACAACAAAAACATGATATAAAACCAACATTGATAAAAACAATGACTGATAAATTGATTAAACTTATTCTAGTATCTCCTGTATACCACATTAAGAGTAAAAACACTTTCAGAGTGCTTGAGTAATTTCCCTTGTGATGAAGTATTTACAACTTTAATGTCACACTCTCTTAGAACTCGGGAGAAAGCAACATATAACTGACCATGTCTGAAAATGGGTTCAGGTAGGAATATTCCTACTCTGTCTAGAGTTTGTCCTTGTGATTTATTAATAGTCATCTTAAATGCTGGCATCACGGGAAACTGTCTTTGAATTAATTTAAATGGGAGGCCAGTGTCAGATGGGGACAAATCAATTCTTAGAATCAGAACAACCTCTCCTTCTGCAGATCCTGTTAATACTTCAGCTTCAATTATGTTAGGTCACAATCTTTTGATAATAAATGTAGTACCATTACAAAGACCCCATTTACTATTAATATATCTCAGTAGCATGATGATTGCACCTACTTTCAATTTTAATGTATGACATGGCATTCCCGAAGGAGTAATACTATTAAGAAATTCGATGTGAGCTTTATATGTATCACACATGGGTGCCAGTGCTCATCATATGTACCGGCCAGTCAGACGGACAGATGGACAGTCGGTCACTTAGTCTTTTATATATATAGGTATAAATAATGTGCAGAATAACACAACTAATGTTTACTGACCATTTATTATGGGCCAGGTGACATAACCTCATTGAATAATTCACAATACTGATTATGGTATGGTACCTGACACATAGAAGCACATGATAGTTTCAAATTTAGAAGACACTTTAGAGTAGAGGTAATGAAGGAAGGTTTTGGCATCAGGCAGACCTGAGTTCAGGTTCTAAGGCTGCCACTATCTGACTTGGGCAAATTACTTGATCTTTCCAAGTCTCTTTCCTCATCTGTAAAACAGAATTAAAAATAGTGCTTACCTCATCAAGGTAGCAGGAGCTTGGTAACTATCCACTGACAAATGAGTGTCGAAGGAGCCTCCAGGGTTGTTATGAGAATTAAGGGAGATCCTTTACCTGAAGCCCCTTCCACAGTCCCTGGCACATGGTGAGGACCCACTGAGTTTAGCTGCCTTCTCCTGCGATTATTTTTCCTCTTGACATCTGCACACTCAGAGTCACGGCTGGCAGCTGTTGGCACCCATCTAGTAAGACTCGGCAAGACGTGGCTTCCAGGAAGGTCTGGCCTCTAAAGGACAAGACAAGACAGAAATCTGTTGCCTGACTCAGAGGCTGGCTTCTCATACTTCAACGCCTTCCTCAGGGTGGCCGGCTCTCTGCTGGCCCAGAGCTCCTTTCTCAAAGCTCTGGCCCTGGGCTCGGCAGGGAGCGTTCTCTGAAGAACCGGCTGATGGGGTCTGGAGCCGAGTGAGCTCCCCATGTCTCTGCCAGTGCATCCTTCTCCTCGTTGGCAGGCCTGCCACTCAATGGAAACGAGCTGTCTCTCCTCCTGAGGTCTGTGACCTCCCTACAAACACTCTGTCCATTAGACCAGTGGTTCTCAACCTTCCTAATGCCGCGACCCTTTAATACAGTTCCTCATGTTGTGGTGACCCCCAACCATAAAATTATTTTCGTTGCTACTTCATAACTGTAATTTTGCTACTGTTATGAATCGTAATGTAAGTATCTGTGTTTTCCGATGGTCTTAGGTGACCCCTGTGAAAGGGTCGTTCGACCCCCAAAGTGGTCGCGACCCAATGGTTGAGAACCGCTGCATTAGACGAATCATTCTCATTTGTTCTAAAGCAATTTTCACTATTTATAAGGACTTCAGGATTACCACAAATCAGCATTGTGTTAATTAATTAATTCATCATTCAATAAGATTTTGTCATGGAATCCCAGCTCTGACACAAACTGTGTGACCTTGGTCAAGTTTTTTACTCTCTCATATGCCTCAGTTTCTTCATCTGTAAAATGGGGGTGATATTAAAATCCACTCAAAAGGCCTATTATGACATTTGAATGCATTGATTTATATAAAGCATGTAAAAACATGCCTGACCACTAGTAAGTGCTCAATAAATAGTAGCTATTATTATTATTATTATTATTATTATTATTATTATTATTACTACTGCTATTCTTCCTCTACCGTGTGCCAGGGACTCTACTGGGCATTGGGAAACAGCAATGGACACAACACGGTCCATCTCTGCCTTTGTGATGTTTATATACTTGGGAGCAGGTGGGAAAAATGATTAACAGATAAAAATAAAAAACCAGCCCACAGGTGTGGTTATAAATTGTGATGAGTGTTCTGAGGAAGTCCAACAGGAAACGTTGATGGAGACACACAGTGGGCTGGGGCAGGGCTTAGAGGGACAGGCCGTGGAAGATGTCGCTGAGCTGCTATTATCTCGGTTCATCTCTGAAGGATGAGAAGGAAGGAAGGAAGGATGTCAGAGTCTCTCCTGGGCATCGTATGTCTGTATATTCATCCAGGCCTTGCGCCCACCCTCGGAGCAGACGCTATCCCCACCCAGATGGGCCTGGTCATGACCATTCACACATCATCCTTAGCTTCTTGCTGCCGCAGCATGAAGCACAACCTCTTAGCTTGGCATTTGAGATGCTTCCACATAGAGTTACAACATAATTTTCCAGTTTTATTTCCTTTTTTCATTTTGGTGTTCACCTTAAAGGTAATTTGTACTTATATAAGTAATGTATGAATATATTTTCCTCATGAAAACTTAAACCAATAGAATAGAGGTAAATTTAAAGTTTTTTTTTTTTTTTTTTACCACTGTCCCCCCTTCCCCATCTTGATCTCAGATGCTATCCTGGAGGTAATACTACAGTCAGTTTGCTATGAATCCTTCCACACATGTCTAGAATCTATGATTTATGGATATATCTAAAGAGTGTATAAAATGATAGGAAATATATGGAATCATTCAATAAGCACACATCTTAGTGGTTACCAGAGGAGAAGGGGGTTGGGGGTCAGCCAAATGGGTGAAGGGAGTCAACCACACGGTGATGGATGCTTAAACTAGATTCTTGGTGGTGATCACTCTGTCGTGTATACAAATGTCAGATTTTAATTCTCTACACCTAAAACATATAATAAAAATAATTTAAAATAAAAGATAGCAATAAAAAATAAATACTCATCGCTTCCTCCACCATCCAATGGCCAGAAACATCACGAGGCTCACCCAACTCAAGGGAGGGTGCGTGGCGGGGTCGGGGGTGGGGGCGTGGGATTATCATGTGCCCAGAAACAGATGAGGACTGAAAAGGGTGAGTCCTAGAAGTTTCTACCACAGATAGTGATTTTTTTTTTTTTAAAAAAAGGTCCTTTAAAAAATAAATATCTTGAAGGAAATAGTGGAGTCATTTAAAGAAAAAATTAATGCTAAAAATGGTGTAAAAGGCCTGTGCTTAGGACAAAAATAGAGAAGGCGGCGTGAGAAGGGGCTTTGCGGCCTGGAAGGTCTGCCACCTGTGCTGCTGTGGAGCTGTCAGTGCTGCTGACAAAGGCTCTGGCATCTCCCTGCAGAGATCGAGCCCGCTGCTGCCCGGGGCCCCATCCACGTTTTCCAGGAGGTCCAGGCTGGAGCGGGGCTGGCCTCGTGTCCCCTCCCCTCTCAGAAACCTCAGCTACCCCTTTCCCAGCCTAACCCCCCTCCCCCAAGCATCCCTATTAAGACTCCTCCATCCCCCAAATGCCTGGAGACCTTGGCCCGGGGGATGGCCTCTTGCGAATCTCCAGCAGCCTCCACACCTGCTGACTCCTTCCCACCTAAGTCTCCCACGGCTCCCGAAGAGATGATATGAAACCACACTTTGGGCTGAAGAGGCTTGTGTGTGGTTTGGCAGGGTTCTTTCTGTTGCAAGAAGTTTGGGAATGCAGCCAGAGTGTGGAGCAGCTGTGGGGGGAGGGGAGAGAGAGAAAAAGAGTGGGGGTAGGGACGGAGATTCCTGCGTCTTGCTCTCAACACTTCATATTTCTTCTCATTTTTCATATTTTAAAATAAATGGTCATGCCCAGCTGGTGTGGTTCTAAGAGGTCACTGGTTCAATTCCCGGTCAGGGCACATGCCTTTGTTGTCCGCTGGATCCCCAGTAGGGGGCGTGCAGGAGGCAGCTAACCTATGTTTCTCTCATCCATATTTCTATCTCTCTCTCTCTCCCTTCCTCTCTCTATAAATATCAATTTAAAAATATATTAAAAATAAAACATAAACAAAACAGCACAAACAAGGCAGCTTTGCAGGGACCAGAGCTGTGAGGATGGGTGTGAGGCTGGCTGTTCAAAGTCTCTGTTGGCTCCAGACCACTGGCCTGAGGAGGGGATCCTGGGTGGGAGAGGCTCTGCTGGCTGGATTGGGGGCTCCAGGAGGGCAATGGGTGTGGGTAGACGGGTGTGAGCGGAGACTCTGGCCCTGGGCTAGTTCCTTGTTACGTTCCAGCGACAAGTAACTTCATGCCACTTATTTCTGTGCTCCTTCCCCAGCTTTAGGACGAACTGTTTATTAGGACCGAGCCCCCACTCAGAGCCTATCACATAGGTAGAAAAGCCCCTGAAATTACGTCCAGCTCAACCCCTCCACAAACATGCAGGGCCTGCTTGTCTCCTACAGCTGCGGCTGTCACATAGGAGCACAGACGTAGGGGCTTGTTAAACAACACAAATTCATCGCCTCACAGCTCTGCAGCTAAGAAGTCCAGCACAGGCCAGGCTGGCCTGCAATCGAGATGCCAGCAGGGCTGTGTTTCCTTCCAGAGGCTGGTCTGCATTCCTTGGCTCGTGGCCCCTTTTTCCATCTTCCAGGTCAGCAGCTCTGGCTGAGTCCTTCTCACGTGGCATCACTCTGACCTCCGCACCTGTCTTTTCCACTTTGAAGGGCCCTTGTGATTACACTGGGCCCAGTTCTGTGGGGGTGGAGACGAGTCCATAACATGCTCAACAAGATGCCAAGCTGCTCACCCCAGATTGGCACGGAAATCTGAAAACAACGGCCCCTCGGTGCGCCGGCCGAGCCACGCAGCCCTCGTGGAGGGGAGATCTGAGGCGCACAATGGAATCAGGGGCTTCCAACCAGCCGGACGGGAAAAGGAAAGGCCCCTCCAATTGTTTCGGGGAGAAGAGGAAGACCAAAGGCAATATTATCTTTCACCAGCCACTCCCTGTGGGGGAATGAGCTTTCCACAGAGTACAGCCTCCTCTTAGCAGGACAGGGAGGAGCTGGCTTGTTCTTCACTGGAAAAGCCTAATTGTAATCAGGTATCACACCAGTGAGAACTGGGATTACCTGAGGTCAATCCAAGCCGCACCCATGGCCATGGCATTGACCTCTGGCCTGTTTCCGTGGGGGGGGGGGGGGGACTTTAGATTTAGGCTGCAGGTTTGTGAGGAGTCCTGGCTTCTATGCTGTCGGCTGGGGACAGAGTCAAAGTTCTGAGCCAGTTCCTGTCCCCAAGGGGCCATAATCTTTCACCTCAGGCACAGGGCTAAGTCAGTTCAGGGAAAGGGGACAGAGCATTGCCCTCCAGGAGCTCGGAGTCCAGCAGAGAAGCGAGGAAAAGGCCGTGGGTGTCAGGGCCCGATGCCAGATTCAAACTGGGGGAGAAATGAGAGACAGAAGGAAAAGCCAGGAGGAACGTCTGGGCTCAGCCGAGAGCCCTGGCCCTCGCAGGTTGGGAGAGGACTTGGGGGAGAGTTTCCCAGATATTAAAAGAACGGCTTAAAATGACCAGAATCAATCTTTCTCCCCTGTTAGCAAAGATGGGCAATACAATGTTTATCCTCTCGCAGTCCTCGGGGACCTTAGGCCTCTTATAGTTCCCCAAAATAACAGCCGATGGCTCCATAAATGCGTGTTCAAGTCCTAGAAGTATCTCGAGTCCAGCACCAGGCTGCTCCTCCTGGCAAATCCCGGCCTGGCAGCCGCCGCCTCCCGCCCGGGCCTGTGTCCGCCTCTGCCAGCCGGAGGCTTTCGGGAGCCAGTGTGGGAGCAAACTCCCATGACTCATGGCTGGGGAAGCTGTCAGGGTGAGGGGAGGCGGGGGCACACCAGGCCAAGGGAAGGGAGAGAGGGAAGGAGAAGGAAGGGGGAGTGGACGGGAAGAGGGAAAAGGGTCAGAATAGGGAAGAAGGAAGCAAGAGAGGGAGGGAGGGAGGGAGGGAGGGAGGAAGAAAAAATGGGGAATAGTAACAATAATAAATACTTTCCTAGTACTGACAATTTTCTTCAATTGTAGGAAGTCCTTAAAACGCACAATCACCACCCTGGCTGGTGTGGCTCAGTTGGTTGAGCATTGTCCCATGCACCAAGAGGTCCCTGGTTCGATTCCTGGTCCAGGCACGTGCCTGGTTTCAGGCTAGGTCCCCAGTAGGGGATGTGCAGGAGGTAGCTGATCCATGTTTCTCTCTCATTGATGTTTCTCTCTCTCCCTTCCTTTGTCTCTAAAATCAATAAAAATGGGTGGGGAGATTGACAAAAAAAGAGAGAGAGAGAGAACACATGGACATGGACAACAGTGTGGTGATTGGGAGGGTAGGGGGGGGGGAGGAGGGCATAGAGGGGATTAATGGTGATGGAAAAGATAAAATAAAATAAAAATCAATAAGAATATTTTAAAAACTGACAATCACCTTTAACCCTGAAAACAACCCTATGGGGTAGGTTCCTCTATCAGATCCTTTTTTATGGATAAAAAATAAGATGTGAGGCATGGCGATCTTACTCTATCTGAAGACAAACAGGTTGGAAGTGGTGGATTCAGAGGTGAAAAAAAGGGGGAAAGAGCTGGCATGGTGGTTGGGATGGAGAAGGCGAGGATGGTGTGAAGGAGAGGGAAGAGGTTGGCTGGTGTGAAAGTGCCAGGGTGTGGGGGACAGAGAGCAGGGTCCTGGAAGCTGGAACCTGGCCCATGGGGATTGTCTTTAAGCAGAGGCGAGAGCCCAGCCTACTCGCCCGGGATCTGAGAGTCAGCCCAAGGAGGCCCTTGGCTGGGAGGGGCTTCCTTGGCAGGTTGTACTGGAGAGTCCTTGGTGACTCGTGAGCCCATGACAAATGCAAGGCCATCGTTAGACGTGGATCCTTCCTTCCTACTCTCTCCCTCAGTCTCTCTCTCTCTCTCTCTCTCTCTCTCTCTCTCTCTCTCTCTCTCGTCTCTCTCTCTTGTTAATCCTCACCCGAAGATATTTTTTCATTGATTTTTTTTTTTTAGAGAGAGTGGAAAGCAGGGGAGAGACAGAGAGAAAGAAACATCCATGTGACAGAGACACATCAATTCGTTGCCTCCTGCACACACTCCGACCAGGGCCAGGATCGAGCCTGCAACCGAGGTACATGCCCTTGACCAGAATCGACCCTTCGACCCTTCAGTCTGCTGGCCAATGTTCTATCCACTGAGCCCAACCAGCTAAGGCGATCCTTCCTTCTTAATAGGAAACATACAGGTGCCACAAATATAATCTTATTTCATCATGCTTGGGGGCAAGGGAATCATAGAAACAAGGAAAGGAAGTTATTGCCATAAATACAAATGGCTTCTCTGTGCATTAACATCCGTCGGTCACTTGTACATCAGTTATGTCATGTGTGATTAAAAAAGGGTTCAGAGAGAGGAAATTCAATTAGTAAGAATCTGGGGTCCGAACTTGGGTCTTCTCCGAATCTTTAATTCTTTCCTGTGCACGACATTCAAACTCATGCTCAGGTTCCCTCCAATGCAATTAATTGTTTTCAAACCAGCTTCCCAGAATGAAAAATTCTGTGGAACAAGACCCTGGCCTATTTATTACCGCGAGGAGAAGATGAATGCTAAGATCGGTTTAAAATCATATTGCTTATGTCATATGTCCCCTCAATAATTGTTTACAGAACAGCGTGTTTAAAACATTAAAAAATTGGTTCCCCAAAAAAGTAGAGTGTGTGCCTGTCCTCCTAGGAGCGAGTTAATAGAGGCAAACAGTAGTGTTCTTGGAAATCACTGGGATAAATAATTTTGTACATGCCGTTCCCTTTGCCCCGCCTCACCTGGGCCCACACCCTCGTCCCTCTCTGGAGTGGAGCTCTGCTGAAGTCTTATCTTGCTCTCAGTGGGGCTGCCTTCCCTTCCCCCACTCCGCCTCCCACACCCCCATATCCTCTGTTTCTTTCTATGAAATTCTTGTGGCGCTTCTTGTCCATACCCCTTAGAAAGCCAGCCCCACAAGGGCAGGGGCTGGTCTTTCTTCATCGTTGCTGCTCCTAAGCAAGCTGCCTGGCTCGTAGTAGTTGCACAATAAATATTTGTTGGATGAATGTCTGCCTGGGTCGCCAGCTGCGGAACACAGACTGGCTGGCATCGTTCATGTGAGTTCTCTCTTCCCATTACTTGTCTTTTCTATTTATATTCCTAGCACCAACCCTGGCACACAGAATGGGAGCTCTGTTAATGCTTGTCAAAGGAATCAAGGAGTGAAAGGAATAGTGAGATACTGTTTTACAAAACACAGCTCTCAATAGAAACAGAATTTTTCCAGTTTGTGAAATAACATCCTATCTCTTCTCATGTCCACGAAGACAGTGGTGGTGGGATGGCGGGTGGGGGGATAATTTACAGTCTCTATACATGGGCACATTTGTATGGTGCATCTAATGATCAGATTCCTAAGGCTTCTGGCTGAGAGACAGCCTAACAATCGAGTGGCAGTAGTAATAATAGTGATGCTTCAATGTTATTGAGCACTTACTTTAGTCCAGGCACTGTGCCAGGGGCTATATTAATTTATTTAATTCCTACAACCAACACTGTGAGGCTAGTTATTGTCCCCATTCAACACGGGGAGGAAACTGAGGCACAAAAAGTTCTGTAAGCAGGGCTTTACGATGCCTATGATTGTGTGCAGAGGGACTTCTCTGCTGCCCTGGGGGTGAGGGGAAGGGGCAAGACTGTGTGAAGTACAGGAAGGCTATCAGGCCACAGCCTGTTATATATTAGAGGTCCGGTGCATGGGTGGGGTCCCTTAGCCCGGCCTGCGCCCTCTTGCAATCCGGGACCCCTCCGGTAGGGTCCCTAGGCCTGGCCGGCAATCAGGGCCAATTGGGGCTTTCCTTCCTCCAGCTGCCAGCAACTGGCCCCGCCCCCGCCACTGCCACTGCTTGCCATCTGTGCGGCACTGCCCCCTCCTCCCCCGCCACTGGTCACCTCTCTCTGTGGGCAACCGGCATGGGGTTCGATCGCTTGGCTAGCCTGGGCCTCCCTCTGCAAGGCGATCACTGGCCGGCCCCGCACACCTGCCACAGCATCACTGGTTGGTGGCCTGGGCCTCCCTCTGCGGGGCAATTGTGGAGTGATGGCGGGGTCCCCCGACCAATCGTATCGCACCCACCTTGGCTGGCCTGGCACCAGTGCGTGTCCTAGTGTGGTCATCCGGAAGATCGTCCGGATGGTCGTTCTGCTGTTGGGTCGTTCAGTCGATTTGCATATTACACCATATATATATATCTCACCTATATGTGTATAATACCGCCTATATCCAGAGCAGTTATTCTGTTAAATATTTTATATATTGGGCTTCTGCAAAATATTTCTCAGAGGGATGGGGTTTTGTCTAGTTAGGAATAAGGCTTATAAATTTTAAAAAAAATTAGATGTTTTAGTTTCACAGATAAGAAGACTAAGATTTCAGGGATGTGAAATTGCAATTGTCATTAGTGGCCAAGCCAGGTCTAAAAATCTCAACTCCAAATAGTCCAGGAATCTATTTCCTGTGCCACGGCACCCGGGTGCCCAAGTGTCCCCATAAAGACACTTGCATTTGTATACTCACTGACCAAGACTGCTTTGTCCAGAACTTCTGTTTCCAGAGGTATGTCCTGAGCAATATGAGTAAACTACGGTAAACTGAGAAATGTTTGTCTCACCGAGTTGTTAGAGAGGAAAACAGGATGGACGAGGCGGGCGAGATAAGGCAGAAGTGGAAAGAAAACGCGGGGATGGAGGGAAGACCCGGGCGTGTGGAGGTGGGGTGGAGACGAGGACCTGCCGGCATAGGCAGGCTCCTGGCCCTGGAATAAAAATGACAGCGGCAGTAACAATATCACTTTTTTTTAATTGAATTAAATTTTATTTTATTTTTCCATCACCATTGATCCCCTAATGACACTGTCTTTTTAAATGCCTAACATGGGACATGCTCACAAAGCTCTATGCTTTAGGCCAGTCAACTCTCTGTTTCCTTGAAGAGGAAACCGAAGCTTACAGAGCTGGTCAGCAGCCGAGAGAAACTCAACCAAGGCCTGGCTGGCCTCAATGGACACGCTCTGAACCCTCAGCTACGCTGAGACGTCAAGGCCCCAGAATCCCAGGGACCCAGAGGGTCTTGCAGCGGCATCTCTTGGGACTGGGTCTGGCTGAGCACTAGGGCCCCCTCCCGACTCAGGGACCCGGGGAAGGTTTGAGTTAGATCTCCCTTCACGGCCAGCTGAGCCGGGCTAGGCAATGCGCTGACCTGGGGACCGCGCCACCGGTTCCCGTTAGAGATAAAATGCTGACTCTCGTTGGCCACGTTTTACTCAGCAACCAAGGAGGAAACAATGGCCCAAAGTCATCCCAAGGTCATGAGAGCCGCGTTGGAAGCCCTATTTGACAGAGATGAAAGCTCGGATCAGAACGGAGGAAACATTTGTGAAGGTTACACACAGCTCAGGCGTGGCTGACCTTGGAGTCAAGCCCTGGTCTTCTTAGGTGATTTCCTCTTTGCAAGGTCCTCGGACACTGAAGGTACTGGAAGCGGGTAGGTGTCTGGAGGGAAGGAGAAGAGCTCCACCGAGGGGCCCGGAATACAAAGGAGAGCCAGGCCCCGGCTCTGCAGAGGGCACCGCGCTGGCCCAGCTTCTCCCGGGCTGGGTGGGGGCCCGGCGGAGCTGTGCCCAAAGGTATTTTTGTCTTCTTGCTTCAACCCAGGCAGCTCCACTTGGAATGATTTATGATGATTTGGGTTTGTTTTGTAAACACAGCCCATACCACGGGAGGGAGTCACATTCCCAGGGTCTTCCTTCACGGGTGGGATCGCTCTAAAATTATCTTTGGCTGCTGCTTCACTGTGAGCGTTCTCCCGTCGTTGAACCTAGAACATTAGCAGGGCGAGAGGCCTCAGGGGTTACCGGCCCATTTTATAGTTGGTGACACTGAGGCCCAGAGAGCGGCAGCCAGAGGCCTGAAGCATGCAGCCAGCCAGGCCCACCGCCGGGCTAGCACGCCTCACACCCTCAGATATTTCTTCTGTGGTTCTACAGCTCTGAGGAGGGGACTGTGGGCACGCAGAGACAGTCTGCGGCTCCCTGGAGCTTACAGTCTGTCAGGGGAGATGGATTTTAAACAAACAATTAAAAGCACGTGGAAGGATTAGAGGTTGCTTTCAGGACTTAAAACAACAAGCACCACCTGGCCTGGGGTTGAGTGGTGGCTGCCTTGAGGGCCTGAGGTTTAGAAGGAGGAGAGTTGGTCCATGGAGGGAAGGAGACAGCTTGTCTGGGCAGAGGGACCAGCCTGGACTCGGGACAGGTGGGGGAACAGGCGGGAGGCTCTGAACACTGGCCCATGCGGGAGCTGGGGGGCACGAGAGGAGGCAGGGGAGTGGGGCAGGAGATCTGGCGGGCCTCGTGGGAGTTAGTGCGGATTCTAATCACAGCCAGGAGGGTTTGAAGCAGAACAGGGAAGGGATGAGGCTTGGATTGCTTTGTAAGTCAGATCACTCCTCTGCATTGAAGGGAACGAGCTGGGGAGCACCTGATGTACATAGAGAGGGTACCCTGTGCACAGCGGCCTCCATGCCTCAGCATCCCCCATTAGCATATGCACAGTGGGGGTAGGGGATTCCAGCTATGGTTTCTTTTAGGAGTTAAGCACAAAGTTGGTCACAGGACACATGCTTTTAAAACCCTTGTGGCCTAAACTGGGACAAAAGTCATACAATGGTGTCCTTGCTGGCGTCCAAGGGACATAGTGGATTGGACAAGGCCTGGAGGAAGTGCCTGGATGGAGGAGGGGATGCCACAGGGCCAGGTACAACCTGGGGGACTTTGTGGCTGGCCTGGCCTAGGTCTCCTGACCTGGATGGGGGCAAAGCTGGGCTTGCCAACCAGCCGCCGGAGAAAGAGGTGAGTGTCTACCGGTGCCCGCGAGTGCAGGGAGCTCCAGAGCTGTGAAAACGCTGCCCCAAACACTTCTGCGTGCCAAGCAGGCACATCCAAATCTGGAGTTTTCCACCCCCGATTTCTCACACTGGTCCCAATGCTTCCTTTTACAGAGAATTCCACAGTTCAGAAGGCTGTTTTACATGCTCTTTCTTCTTCAGTCTCTTAGTCTTTTTCATCGGCCTTCTGCCTGTCTGTCTTTTCCCTTTTGCCTTAAAGGCAATATGAGGCGGTTAAAAGCACGAGTTTTAGAAATAAGCAAGTCTGGGTTTGAATCATGGCTTTTCAACTTACCAGCTGAGTCACTTTGGGTAAGCTTCCTCATCTCTTGGATTCTCACTTTCCTTATCTGTAAAATGGGTGTATTAATTTTTTAATCACGGAGTTGTAAGGTTTGAACCAGGCAATATGTGTAATACATGCCCGAACTTGACACATAGTAGGTGCACAGTAAGCTCATGCATTTGTTCAGTGTTTATTTGGTAGCTACTATGGGCCAGGCCCTGGGCTCAGCACTGGGGTCATAATGCTGATCCAAAAGACACCCCTTTCACCCTTTCAAGTCTTCAGCAGGGATCAGTGTCCCTGTGTCCCAAGTGCGCCTTGGGGGGAAAATGGCTCCTCCCTGGAAAGTGGCCCCAGATCTGCAGATGGACATAGAGGCTGTTTAAGAAACGCTGTGAAGGACCCAGGCTCTCATCTTTTGCCATATTTTCCTTGTTCAGTTCTTTTCAAATAATCAATCATATTGTGCCTATATCATGTGGCAGGCCCTGAACCGGTCCTTCCCCAGACACCAAGACAAGCTGTGGGCCTTGGCCAGTCTGCTAATGCCGACAGGATGGTGACTGAGAGGGTGATGGGACAAGACCTGCCCCAGGAGGAATGTTGCAGGAGCCAGTCTCTGGTTTGGTGGTAAAAGGCTCAGCTAGTCTCCTAATTTCTGAAGCCTAACATAGGAAAGGGGTCAGAGGTAATTTTGGGGGTCCCTGGAGGCAGAACCTGGTAGAAATCACCATAAGGCTACTTGGTCCCATGACAAGGAAGGGAGCTTTCTGTTCTGTTCGGGTGTCCAGCTGTCTGGTAGAGAAGGCCGTCTCATAAACAGCAAGCTGCACCTCTGCAGCGCTCAGCCAAACACCCACGCGGTGCTGTGAAGGGAATTCCTGCTTTGGGTGGGAGGTTGGATGGGATGACCTCCAGGCTTCCAAGTACCTGGGAGATGCAAGGCTTCTAAGTGTTCATGGTCAGGCTCGGACCACCTTCCCTTGGACACTTGCCAGCTTCCTCCCTCTGGGGATCGCCCCGCAGCTTACTTCACTCCTTCCTGAACCCAGCCCCGGAACCTCCCACCGTCTGGGCAACGTACCAACCCCGGTCCAGCCGCTGGGGCATGCGCGATGCAGTTTCCAGTCTGTGCTCTGGCTGGACGATTGAGTTTTGCTCTTGCATCAGCCCCTTTTAGAAATCTTCCCTCCTTAGGAATTTGTGTTTTCTTTCTTAGATTTCTCTTTCACACACATTTCCTGTCATCGAAAGATAGACGCACAGCATCTGTCACTATACCCTTACGCCTGATGTTTTGGAAAATCCAGCAGCTCTAGAGTCAGGATTCAAATCCCAGTGCTTATTCCTACTTACTCTCACAGTGGTCCTGGTCAAGTCCCTTGACCTCTGCAAGAGATTCGTATCTTAGTATCTGTGAGAGGAGGTAATAGTAACTCCTAGCTCACAGCAATGCTGTGAGACCACATAGATAATGGCCCTTGAAGAACTTAGAACAAAATTCAACAGGGTAAATCTGAAGATCTAATTGGCTTTATTAAGCAATTAGTGAATACGGCACATCCTATTTAATAGGTAGGAGGGTGCTCCAAGGGGTTGTACAAAATGGAAGGTTTTTATAAACAGGAGGGTGGGGCAAGGGAGTTATTAACAAAAAATCAAAACAAAACAAAAAAAAACAAAGGTTTATTTTTAGGCCAGGTCATCTTTTGGGGGGAAGGGCATGGTAGTGGTATCATGTGGATTACCTCACCAGTATCGATCAGAAGACTCCAGACTGATGGATTTATTTATTCTTTTTTTTTTAAATCCTTACCTCAGGACATGCTTAGAGAGAGGAAGGGAGCGAGAAAGAAAGAGAGAGAGAAACATCAATCGGTTGCCTTCTGTATACCTCTTACCAGGAATACACCTACAACCTAGATATGTGCCCTGACCGGGAATGGAACCGGCAACCTTTCGGTGCATGGGACAACGCTCCAACCGACGGAGCCACTCCAGCGGGGCCAGCTGGATGAATTTAAGAGTCCACTCCTGGGAAAGGCTGAAAGATAGTTCATTAGATTATGATTGTTTTGGTTTGGTGAACTGGCTTAGCAAAAGGGACTCCATTTTGGCCCAACTTTTTTTTTTTCCTTCCAACAGTTCACAATCCTTTATTTACTTTCTATGTATTAATTTTAGAACTACTTCTCACACCTTTTAGAAATCAAAATCATACTGGAATTGAAAAGATTCTTGAAGTTTCATGATCCAATTCAGCTTCTTGCTGCGAAGAAAAGTGAGCCTCGGGGGTGAAGCCACTTGCTATCTACTGGCAGAGCCAGGAAGAGGATGCAGGGGGGGGTCTTTGCTCTTCTTGACGGATGTCCTTTTATGCATTCTAATTTCCCTAATGAGAATTAATTAAGGGTTAGCATAATTTTCTGGAAGGTTGCTTTAAAAAATAACCAATCACAAGCATGTAATTAAATCAATGAACACCAAAGCCCTTGCCATAAAATTTGCTATTTAAATAATGGAAAATAAACAAAATAAATAAATAATTAGAAAGAGGAAAATGGGATTGTGGACAAAAAAGGGCCCACATACTAGACATGGCAAGCTCAGCGGAGGCCAGCATGGCAGGTCCTACAGTAACCGCATAGGGGTGGTCTGAACATAAAAATGGCTCACTAAAAGGGGGTCACAGCGTAGTCACGCCCTAGGCCTGTTGCTTCCTTGGCAAAGGTCAATCTTAACCTTTTGTCTTTTGTCTGTCTTTAGTCTTTTGCATCTAGGATAACATACCTTTGAATGTCAGGGTACTCTTCCTTTCTGGACCCCTCAAGGCACAACAGCAGACACCCGGAGGCTGGCCACAGAACCCTCCTTGTGATCTTGCTGCCCACATACTGTCTCTATGTGCTGGATGTGTTTACTATCCTGTACCCACCGATGTCAAAGATGTCTGTGTTTCTCTGTTCTACTTTTTATCCAATCCCAGAGATTTCCCCACTGTGCTTTCTCCCGCCCCCTTACTCTACCACCAATGTCACCCTCTTGCGTCTCCTCCTTTGATTTTAATGTACAAAATAAGTGGGAAAACTGCCATTCTCCAGAGCATTCTCAATCTGTTGAGGTTTTGCTTCCCAGGAATTGTTATCAAATAAATGGCTCAAATAAACTCATAAAAATTTTCTACAGATTTGGACGTTTCTTTCATTGATAGGATTTGTATGCTACTTTCTGTGTTTCAGAGGATGTCAGATATTGGCTTCCAGGGGTCCAGCAGCCCCACCCAGCCTTCCATGCCTCTGAGAAGCAAGGGCCAGCCTGAGCTAACTCCGTAGGAATGCCTCCTCTTAACAGTCCTCCTGGGTTACTTCCTGGAATACCATTTCCAGGGCCAGTGCTCTCAGCCTGTGTGGTTTAAATCATTTACAGATGTGCTACCAAACTTTTTTCAGGGTGCGAAAAATTTCCTTTTGCTTCAGCTGCACATCACACTGTTGTAATGATGCCTGGTGGGGAGAACTTAGAGCTAAGTGTCTTGGAAGAGTGGGGTCAGCTGGTGTGATAACAAGGCATTTCAATGAAGACTTTTCTGGAATAGGTTTTGGGAATATATAAGAAAGCAGAGCCAAGGTCAAGTCAACCTCCAGCTAAGGACTGAGGGGCACCGAGTGAACCATACAAGTTCTGGCCCCAGGGAGAGACCTTGGTAAATACTAGCCCCACCCATGCACATTGCCCATATTGCCAATTTCAAGTGTGCTGCCCCAAATTCCAGAATCTGAAAGTGTGTTGTGAACAAAAAAGCCTGAGAGCCATTGTCCTGAGGGTCACATGGAACAAAGTGTTCCCTGGTGACATAATTATGCAATACTGGGTTGCACAAAGTTCAACCAGATTCTTCACTGCAGGATTTCTCAGTGCCTTTAGTGTGCTCATGCATGTGGCCACTCCCCCAGGGCAGGTTTAGAAAGTGGCCTTTATTCATCCTTCTTGGTCACAGAGCCCTGTTTTCCTTTTCAAGAACATACGTGGGGACTGGTGTTCAGAGGAAACACCTCCAGGAGGATTTCACCTTCTCTCTTTTTGTCTGAGCAAAGTTTAAAGGGTGTTTATACAAAGGGTTAATTCAAAGACTGACCCTTCATCCTCCCTGATACCCAACTCAGCCACCCCCCTGGAGGCCTAGCTCTACTTAAGGCACTTTCTGAGCATATCTGAGAGGATTCAAAGGGCAACTCCCTTATGGAGGAGATGGGACCACTTCTTAATGCAAAGAAGAAAGCTGGTACCTTGTACACTCTACCTCAGGGTTAGAGCATCTTTGGGGGACTTGTCTCCTTAACCAGATACTCTTGTAAGTTTCTTTTGCTTATAAGGCTGTTTCCACGGTGTAGCTGCCAGGCTACCCTGTGCAGGACACACTGTGTGTTGGAACTCAGTTCTCTCCAGCTCGCTGTGCATTGTGGAAAGCCTTCATGTCTTGGACTGAACGCCCCAGCCTGGAGCTAACTCTCTGGCCAGCGTGTCATTAGCCTGAGCAAGTTTGGTATGTTTCTCCTGTGTTTTGGACTAATTTTTTCTCATCAGTAAACAAGGGGGTAAGACTAGGTGAAACAAACACTCACAGACATTCAGTAAATCTATCCCAGCTAGAGGCCATGCTTTGGCAATGCAACATAGGGTGTTTGTTGTTGTTGTTGTTGTTGATAGATGTATGCCAATAAATTATAATACAGCATGTTGTCTGCAAGAAGTGCCACAGAGACAGGGAGAGGAAGGGATAAATTCTGTCTTTAAGATTCCTTCCAGCACTGGCATTTTTTTAATTGGTTTGAGAGAAAGAGAAATAAATTAGAGAAACAAATCAATGTTTGCATTGATTTCAGAAACATTGATTTGTTGTTCCATTTATTTAGGCATTCATTGGTTGATTCTAGTATGTGCCCTGACCAGGGGTCAAATCTGAAATCTTGGCATATCGGGATGATGTTCTAACCCAGTGGTTGGCAAACTCATTAGTCAACAGAGCCAAATATCAACAGTACAACGATTGAAATTTCTTTTGAGAGCCAAGTTTTTTAAACTTAAACTATATAGGTAGGTACATTGTTATTAACTTAATTAGGGTACGTGGTATTTTGTGGAAGAGCCACACTCAAGGGGCCAAAGAGCTGCATGTGGCTCGCAAGCCGCAGTTTGCCGACCACTGTTCTAACCAACTGAACTACCCAGCCAGGACCTACTACTGACATTCTTACATATTGTGACTTCAGGATCTTTTCTTCTTGCTGTAGTTGGCCCGGAGCCTTCTGATTATCAAAAGAGCAGACCTTGACTTAGCCCAGCCCAGCAGGGCTATCCTGACCCACTCCCCCAAGTAGGAGTGGACGCTCCTCCTGTCCACAAGTCTACCTTAGACATGAAGTATAAACATGAGTTTATCGCTCATCCTCCAGAGCCAGCCTCCAAATATGCAAGGATGAGGATGGGTCCCTGCATGGAGACCTCAGGCTCCTAGCACTTCTCCTGACCCAGAGGCAACAAGTGAAATTCCTCGCCCAGGCTCCTAAACCCTCCAGGTGGGCTGCAGGGAGGGCACACATTCTGCTTTAGCACCTACCCCTCTTCCCTCCTTCTGAGATTTGCCGACTCACTTTCTCCTTCCCTGTTCTTATTTCTCTCCTCTTTTCCCTCCTTTCCTCTCCTTCCACACTCCAAGTACCATTTGTTGAGAATGATTTCAAAAACAATGTGATTATCAATACTAATGAGTTGCTGGTTCCAGTCTCAGACACATGGTCTGCTGATTCCCAGCCGACCCAGGGTGTGAGGGAAGACTTAGGCTCTGAGAGCCTTCGGGCACTACTAGAATACTCTAGAAAGCCGAGACTTTAACAACAACAACAAAAATATCCTATTCCACCAGGGACAAAATACCCGGAAGCAGCATTGTTAGTAGCGGCAGCCACAGGTCACCCACCCTTTGCCCTCCCTCACCTTCACATCCCCAGGGAGGCTATAGAAAACAAACAGTTGGGGCCCAGAGAGCCAAGGGTGGGTTGGCACCAGGAAGCCTGGAGACCTGGAATGGGGGCTCAGGAATGGGAGGACCAGCAGGTCTACCAGCTGGGAGCGCCTTGCCATCCCTTCTGAGCTAGTCAGAAATCGGTCCTCTAATCTCCTCCAGCCTCCAATCCAAGCTCACACTGCCCCACTCCACCCCACCTCCTGCCCACTTGACTGGTACGTCTGAGGCCACCCAACCCAACATTTTCTCCAAACTTTTAAGACTGACAACTACCATCACTCTCCCTCCCTCCCTCCCTCCCTCCCTCCCTCCCTCCCTCCCTCCCTCCCTCCCTCCCTCCCTCCCTCCCTGCCTTCTTTCCTTCTTTCCTTCTTTCCTTCCTTCCTTCCTTCCTTCCTTCCTTCCTTCCTTCCTTCCTTCCTTCCTTCCTTCCTTCCTCCTTCTCTTCCTTTCCCTTCCCCCCCCCACTTCCTTCTATCTATCTTATTCTTCCCTTGTCCATCCCTGGACCTTCCCTTAGGGCTTCTGCAACACCCCCAATTGCTTCTTTTCCCTGGCTCCTTCTCCATCTGACATACAGGGGAAGAAATGAGCCACCTGCTGACCCCACTTTTAACCCCAATGCTTTGTTAATCTCCATGCCACCACTCTGCCAGAACCTGCTTTTTTACGGGTAACCAATGACCTCCCAATCACCTCTTTTCCTTTTTTATCCTATTCAACTCCTTTGGGGCATTAATATTTAAAATTTGTACTATGAAAATGATATAGTAAAATTTGTACTATGAAAATGATACCCCCAAATAATACCTCTCATTATAGAGTAGAAAGTGAAACATCACCAACCCCACCCCCATGCCATTCCCCAGAGACAGCCACTATAAATAATTTCGTAAAGATTCCTCTATACTGCTGCTCATGAATTTACAAATTTGGATCATTTCAACGGACCCTTCTGCAGTTGACATTTTCATTTAACACTATGGTGCAGTTGTCTTTCCTTGTGAGTATGTCTAGATAAGCATCATTTAGAAAATATCCAAACGGTGTCCCATTATATGGCTACAGCATAATTCACTTAGCAAATCTGTGGATGGACACTGATTTCTACTTATTTATTGGCTTATTGATTTATTGGTATATTCTCTCACACATGCATTCATTCCCATTTCAAACAATACTGCAATGAACTCCTTGTACGTCTGTCTTTACCAAGTTGTGCACAGAGTACTAGACACGGCTCATCACTCTCTTTCTTGAGAGCTTGTTTGGAGGTTCTAGCAGGGGAGCACAGCTACTCATATACCCTTGACCGAAGACCAAAGACTAGCCCTCTCCTTCTGGGGGGAAGGTTATCCTCTTCGACCAAGCATGCAGCTTTGGGAGGATGCACATGGATCGGTGTAGCAGGAGGGGGACACCCACCTAGCCAGCCAGATCAGCCAAATCAACCCTGGCGATCAATGGGGTGACAGATGTTGCAGTCAGATCGCCCTCACATCCTCTTTTTTGACATTTCGTGCTTCTTGGTTCTCTTTGCCATAGCAAACCTCTCTTTCCCCTGAGCACACGTTACGTGTTCACCTCCTCTTGCTTCTGTCCAGCCTCTCCTCCTGAGAGAACCACTTCCCACTTGCCCTTCCTGCCCAAGTCTCATGTAGAACCATCCCTGAATTCCCACACCAGTCTTTTCCAGTGACTCCTATTTATGTAGCACTTACAAGGTGCTGGAGCAGGCATTTATCACCCCATCCTGTAATAGTGGGGGAGGTGTGGACTCTATTGTAAGCATTTAAAAAGTGATAACAACTGAACCTTAGAAAGTTAGGGAACTTGTCCAGGGCACCCAACTCGTTAAATGGAGGAGGAGCCAGGACTCCACCTCAGGCCTCTCCTACTGTATAATCCGTGAATTTACCCAACCAACACCTTACTGCGCCTTTGCCTCTGGTGCTCACAGGACCTCACACGTGTGCTAGCTAATTGAACCGTGGAATTCGTTGATTGTCCTTCCACTCGCCTGGGAGCTCCCCGAGGGCAGACCCTCTGCCACTTCTTTCCGCATTTCCCGTGCTGAGCACAGGACCCATCATGTCAGAGGCTCTGGCATGGGTTTGAATGAATAAACTCGTGTTTGTTAAATGAAGAATCCCAGCCCTCCCGGAACCGGGTCAAGAGCCAAAGTTCAGCACTCGCAAACACAGGCTGAGCTTGAAGTTCATATCCTGCTAATTTATGAACAGAAAGTACCCTCCTCCCAGGGCCCTAATTAACTAAATTATAGGAAGCTTTTTGGATTGGCAGGAAGTAGAACATAATTTAAAAAATAGGCTCTGAGGTCAGACGGCCCATGTTCTGATTCCAGCTCTGCCACTTACTAGGCAAGTTCTTCAACCTTTATAATCCTCAGTTACCCAACGAGTAAAATGGAGCAAATGACAGTTACTTGCTAATTGTGTTATCATGAGGATTCAATGGGAAGTGACTAAGAAATGCTTAGCACAGTGCCTGCACACAGAAGGCACTCAAAATGTTAGTTACACTGTGGCCATTCGGACCAGTTTTAGCTCCTCAAAGAGAAATAGACCAAGCATTTAAACCTTCAACGTTCACAAAAATTCTCTTTCTTGACCTTACTTGTAAAAGGAACGTTTTGTTGTTGTTGTTAATCCTCATCTGAGGATATTTTCCCATTGATTTTTAGAGAGAGTGGAATGGAGGGGGAGAGACACAGAGAGAGAAACATCGATGTGAGAGAGACACATCTATTGGTTGCCTCCCGCAGGCGCCCCAACCAGGGCCGTGGATCAAGCCTACAACCCAGGCATGTGCCCTTGACCAAAATTGAAACCAAGGCCCTTCAGTCCACAGGCCGACACTTTATCCACTGAGCCAAACTGGCTAGTGCTGTAAAAGAAACATTTATTGAGTGCCTTCTGTTTACCAGACTCCTTCAGGTTGGTCCCTCACCCGTTGGGGAGTCTATAATAGGGAGGTAATCATGGCCTGGCTAGCAGCCCAAGGGAGGGTCAAGCTTTCTTGCTTCCTCCATTTGAGAACATTACTTGATTCTCTGGAAAATACACTTGTTTTTCTTTGCAAACTTCAAGGATTTGTTTTAAACCATTTTCTCATGAAAATCTCAAGGTTTTGTACCTTGGTACATGAAGGCAGTTTCTAGACTCTGACGCGTAGAGGTGCCTGTGCCGTCTTTGTTCTGTGAGCCAAAAGGGTTCCTATGTCCGCAGCTCCTGAAGGTGACTCTAGGAACCAGCATTTATCCTGTGGTTCTGTGCACCGTTCCTACCCACACCCAAGTATTATTTTTTAGGGAGTTCATTGTTGTATTTGTGTTTCGTTTTGTATTTCCAAGTACTCTATTTGGGAAGTCCCCCAACCCAGAATTCAAATCCCAACAACAGCAAACGCCTCAGTACTAGCTTTCTAGACTTCATCTATAGGTTATTCGATTCTGGAACTACATGTTCCCAGAGAAGCATGCCTACCGTTTAGTTAAGGTAACTACATAGTACAGATTCTTCATTCAAAAAAGGAGGAAATTCCTTAGTAAGGCCACTCAGCTCTGAAACTTGGGATTGTCTTCCCTTGCATCTAACTTATCCGTCTCCTATTGCAAACTAAGGTGTCCCTTCTCCGGGTGACACATCTGTTTGGGAAATCCAGCTTCGGGGATGCAGGGAGACAGGAAGGGGGAAGGGCTCACTTCTCTGGTGAGTGTCTGCAGTAGGTGTGGCTTCAGGTTATGCAAACACCTGGCTGCGTGCCGTGAGATACCTGGCCGCCTGGGCATAGGTCTCCTGCACCTCCACGTGCTCCAAGCTCAGTCACTCGGGTCTGCTGGGTGCTTCTCCTTGCTCCTTGCTGCCCTGGTGCCCTGGGCTCCTTGTCAGATGCTCTGTCACCTGCACTGCTCAGGCCCCGCATTCAGGTCAAAGGAGGTTGTGGGCCAAATAGCCAAAACTCTCACCTTGAGCCCACCGTGTGACCTTGGACAGCCCCTCCTCTCTGCCTCCGTTTCCTGAACTGAGAGGTAAAGTGTCCCATCTGAGCGTTTCTGAGCCGCCATCCCAGAACCCGTTGCCCAGCCAGGCCCGTGACCCAGTGGTGAAGGGCAGTGAGAATAGAGCCGTTGTCTGGAATTCAAGGGTGGGGTGGGTGGGGCACCTCCCAATAATAAACTTCACTGGGGATTGGAGCAACCTGTTTGTCCGAACCTTTGGTGCAGCTGCACGAGGCCTGCCACTCCTTTGGCGATGCTGCAGGGACGTAAGGAATGTGCTTATCAGAGACCATCAGGCTCCTAAACCTGACACTTCACCCTCCCACACCATCCCGGGACCAAAAGAGATAAAGCTTGCACAAGGGTGGAGCCCAGAGGATCCTTGATCGGATCCGGATTTCAGCTACTTTGCTCAGGAGCTCCTGGCCGAGGGTACACCCTCCCCTGCCTTTTCAAAAGGCTGGTTAATACTCTTTTCTCCCTGAGTGATTTTGTCCTCTAGAGGAACTGTGGGAGGGCCCTTGGGGATTTTGAAAGCTTAGTACTGAGCTAATTCTGTGCCCTAATGGTTTTGAAAGCCGGTCCTGTAATTAGGGACTTGGTGGCAGGGAGTCTGGCGCTGGAGGCCAGGAGACTGGGTTCCAGCCCAGGCTTTGCCACTACCTGGCTGTGTAGTCTTTTTTTTTTTTTTTTTAAGTCCTCATCAGAGGATACTTTTTCCATTGATTTTTTTTTTTTTTTTTTTTTTTGGAGAGAGAAAGAAGGTGGCAGGGGTGCGGGAGGGAGGAGAGAAATATCGATAGAGATACATCAACTGGTGATACAACCAGGGCCAGGGATCAAGCCTGCAACCGAGGTACACGCCCTTGATCAGGAATTGAAACCATGACCCTTGGGTCCTTGGGCTGACACTCTAACCACTGAGCAAACCAGCCAGGGACGGCTGTATAGTCTTAAGCAAGTTGCTTCCCCTCTGTGGGCCCTGAAGACAGAAAGGTTTCATCCTGGGTGTAGACTAAGGTGACCAGATCGTCCCGCTTTTGGCGGGACAGTCCCGATTTTTAACAATTTGTCCTGCGTCCCGCGGCATTTTAAAAAATTCCCTATTTTTGGAAAGATAGGGACTTTAGTAGACTGGAGCCAGATCTACCCCAATTTTTTTGCTAGTCCATTTCTTCCCTCACGTAGAGACATATCTTTGGTTGGAGGCTTAAGTCCCACCCCCAGCTCCTCCTCTGTGAAGGCATCCAAGAAAGCAAGTGAGTGATGTGGGCGTTTCAGGCTTGGAAGGGGCTCCGAGGAGCACCCCGAGCTGTTTCTGGAAGGCCTCTTACTCCAGGTGTCTGGTGGGAGGGGCTTGGTGTGTGTGGGCACCAGCATTTCATAAAGGTGAAGAGCCCTGGCTTCAGACTTAGCCAGTCTTTCACACCCCAACCTTGCCAATTATTTCCGCCCATTATTCAGCGAATTTTTTAAGTGCCTATTTTGTGCCAGGCACTGTGCTAAACTAAGCTGTTTTGCATACATTACTGCTTTTAATCCTCACAACCCTATAAAGCAGGGACTAACTTATCCCCACTTTGCAGATGAGAAAAATGACACTCGGAGAGACGGTGTGACTCGCCCAAGGTCACACGGCTAGCAAGTGGCAAACCTGGGGCTTGAGTCCAGGTCTGCAGACTCCGAAGCCCTGGTTCTCAGCCACTACACGCTGCCGTCCTCCAAACCTTGTTTTGTTTAATCCTCACTTGCTTTATTTCCAAGCTTCCACCCCAGTGCTTCTGAAAAGCCCCTGGCAGGGCCACTCCATGGATTAACAAGCGTGTCCACTTCTGAAGGAGGATAGAGATGACAGACCCTGGATGGTGGCGTGGGAAAAGCCCTGTGGTCTGTCCCGCCCCAAGGACTCAGCTTCTAGGACAGCCTGACCCTCATCAGCACGTCTGATCCCCTCTGAACTCTATCAGCTGCTTTCCTCGCAAGGCTGTTCACGTAGGACCAATGGAGGGCATGGCGATGGCAGGACTGTATGAATTAAAAAGTGATGAAAGCAGCCTCATTATTTATTACCGGTGTCCTACTTCGCTGTTTGTGGCACTCAACAAACTGGACCGGAAATTGCACGTTGCCCTCAAGAATCTTGAGATACCTCATGTAATGGTGCAAACCTTGGGGTCCTGTGATGATGGGTAGGAGGTGGGATTTGCTCTCAAACGCCCAGCACTCCCTCCTGCCCGACTCATTCAGAACCGCCATATTTGGGATGCGTGGCGTTAGGACGGTTGGCACTGTGACATGTGGTTGGCCCAGCAAGGCTGGAATGTGACATTCCTGAACAGATTCGGGCATGAGGAGAGAGAAGACGAGAACCCCACACCTGTAAACAGCCTGGGACTTCGGAGAGGCGCACTTGCTTGGGAAGTCTGTGGAGGTGGAGCTGCCCGTCCGTCCGTCACTGGGTCTGATCGTCCCTTGGGAAGCATGCAGAGACCCTCCCCCCGGGGGTGCACCCTCGGACCACTGATTCCAGTCAGGTTGGGCAGGGGAGTCACTTGCTGACATAACCACTCAGCCCTCCAAGGACTGAGAGGAGACGAACCCCGAAGGTGCCGTCTGCAGGGGACAGAGGAGCGCTGTGCCAGCATCAGGAGTTTTCCATCTGTGCATTAACCTCTCTCCTTTTGCCCCGTTGAACTCAGGGTGCCTAGGAAGAGGGTTCTATTCCTTTTGAGACTTTGTATAGGGGGGGGGCCCAGGCGGAGGGAGAGAAGTGGACCCACAGGTCTAGGGTCCAGGCTTGGGACAAGAGTGTTTCTTCACGTCGACAGAGTACAGAGGCTGCCAGGGATCAAGCCCAGAGAGTTCGGGGGACCTGCCTGCATGCCGTGGGGCATGGGCCTGAGGGCACGGTGGGGGAGGGGTCGGCTCTCACAGAGGTCTCTCGCCAGCGCTGACCCTGCTCCCCTTGTGGGAACTGCAGTGTGGGGCAATGGCATCCCTCCTGCCTAACAGTGAGCAGTTCAAAGGCGGTCGGAGGGCCCCGCTCAGGGTGGCACCAGGGAAGCAGCCGTAGTCGGGGAAGTGAGGAAGGCGAGGGGCAGGAGGATGCCCACAGAAATGGCCGTGGGGGAAGGGCCTGCAGGGCAAGCGGGAGACCTGGGCGGCCATCCCAGCCCGGCGCTGCTTCTGTGTGAACTTGGCCAAGTCGCTTGCCCTCGCTGGGACTACATTTTGTGAAAGAGGGTTAGGCAATGATTGCAAAGGTCCCTTCCAACTGGGCTGACCAACCGTCCCAGCTGCCGGGGACTGTCCTGGTTTTACTACCGAACATTTCATGTCCAGGAATCCCTGCTCCCAACTAAAATTTCTGCTTCTTTTTTTTTTTTAATATATATTTTTTATTTCAGAGAGGAAGGGAGAGGGAGAGAGAGAAACATCAATGATGAGAGAGGACCATTCATTGGCTGCCCCCTACTGGGGATGGAGCCTGCAACCCGGGCAAGTGCACTGCGGGGAATGGAACCGTGACTTCCTGGCTCATAGGTTGACACGCAGCCAGAGTCACGGCAGCTGGGCTAAAATTTCTGCTTCTTTTGTTCTTGTCACTTCCCTCTGAGGTCTCAATCCCTTTCTTCTCGGAGCTGCAGAAGCCTCTTCTCAGATTAAAATCCTTCTCCTAAAAGGGCGTGGGCAGAGATGATACTCAAAACACGTAACATCCTCTAGAGCAGGGGTGAGGAACCTTTGTTCTGCCAAGGGCCTCTTGGATATTTAGAACATCATTCTCGGGCCATATGAAACTATCAACTTAAAAATTAGCCTGCTGTATTTGGCCAAACGTTTAATTAACTCACCCCTAATGCCTGGGCCGGGCCCGACCAAACTGCTGTAGGCAGTTAGACAGACGTGAGCAGAGCAGGGAGCATGGGCCAGGTACAGAAGGTCACCAGGATAGAAAGCCCCAGCTGCCTAACAATGGACAATCAATTGTAGGGGGGACTTTCCCCCAGGGCGGCTTTTCCTCCCCTAGCATTTTACTGGTCATGGGGTGTGGACCCCCTGACCTTTCCTCCCTAGACATAACATCTAGGCCTCCATTGTAGTTCAGCTCCAGGCCCAGATAAGCAACAAAACCAGCCACGGCTGAAGTCAGGACCAGCTGTATGGAATAATGACCCCCTGCCCTGGTGCCGGCCAATCAACCAGTGGAGACCACAACCCCCAAAAGGACACACCTGGAAAACTGCTGAATATTCTATTGAATCTTCCCCCAGGACCGCCCCTAAAATCTCAGCCCTTAAAAGCCTTAGGACGGAGACCCCCCAGAGCGCTCTCCCTCCAGGGAGCACACCCATCTTTTCCCGTCTCTCTCCATTTCCCTTTCCTTTCTCCAGGCCCATTACCATCAGCTTCCTCACTCCCAAGCCCTTTCTTTGCTCTAGCGCTTGTTTCCTAAGCCCATTTCTTCTAGGAATGACTTCTTCTACCTCTGCGATTTACCAAACGCTCTCTTACAGTTTGGGTCTTGCTCTGAATTCTTTCCTAGGGAGGACCCAAGTACTGAGGTTGCTGAACCCAGGTTTAGTCTGACCCCACAGGTCAGACACCTGACGCTATTCCCACCGTCGACAACAAAATGATTTCTCGGACCCGTATACGGCCCGCCGGCTGGACATTCCCTACCCCCTTGCTCCATGGCAAGGCACCAACCCAGCCACATGGACCAGCCCAGAAACCCCAGGCTGTCCTGGCCCACTGCTCCTGTCCCCAGGGACTGGCAGCCCCACATTGGAACCGAGCTTCCATCCGCTGGTCTGTGAGAATCCCACCTTTCCCCAGCCCAGTGACTTCAGCACCAGCAGATCTGAAGGATGACCCAGCTTCTCTTTCGCTTCTTGTTCTCACACAAAAGGTGGTGACTTCCCAGCTCCCCGGTCAGATCAGGGTTTGTCCAGCTTTTTCACGCACAGCCTTTTAAGGTGAGCCTGCTCTGGGCATTGGTGGCTACACCCAGAGGAGGTCTGCCCTGCTGGGTGGCAACTGCCTTTTCATTCAGAGAGGAGCCCTTACAGTATTTGGGCTGGGAGAAGTTGGAAGTTTCAAATAATGGGCCACAGGTGTGCCCGAGGGCAGAGGAATCACGTGACCCGTGGCTCTCATTCACTCCACACCTGTTGAGCCCAGTGCACGTGGCCTCTGTCCGACTCAGGGCTGAAGGCTGTTGGAAAAGAAGTTGGAGATGCCCCCTACAGTGATGCCTCAGTGGTGGCAGGCCAGCATCGGAGCCGCTGTCCCGTGGTGTGCTGGTGTGCTCTGACTCCGAGAGCCGGGGCAGCAGGCAGGGAATTTATCCTGCGGGGTGACATCTGTGCTGGGCCTGGAAGGTGAGGAGGGGCTACAGGAATATGAGTGGGAGGAGGCCCGCACGCCAGGCACCGACAATGGCACGCAGAAGCCTGAGCTTTGTCCCACCCCCTCTGGCACTGTGGGCGGCAGTGGGTCAAGGATTGCTGGGCCAGAGGCCAAGGCAGGCAGGCAGCCCTCTGAGACCGCCGGGCCCAGTCCGCCTGGGCACACCCAGGAGCCTACTTCCCATTTCCCAGAGCAAATGGAGACCCCAGACACCAGTTCCTTCCTTTTCTTCTCAGTCCTCTGATGCCTGCCTCCTCCTGGGTCAAAGCACCCGCTCTGACCCTGACTTCATCTCCCAGGCGCCTCTCTGGTCTGTCACCAGCCACAGACCTTCCCTTTCCAGCCCTCGGCTCGCCACTCCCTTTCCCAGTTCCGCAGCTGCCACGACAGACAGTTCAGATCCCGGTCATCCCCCACCTGTGTGGCTGCAGCAGGCTCCCCATCCGTCCGTGCTTCGGGCCACTCTGTCCCTCACCGTGCTGCATGCGCTGCCAGACGGAGCTGTCCACAGCAGTGCTTGGTCGACCTCACGTACCTTCCCTGAAATCCTCCTGAGCACATTTCCTCCGACCTCACCTTCCACTGTGCAAACAAGGCCACGTCCAGCTTCGTAACCCAGTTGTCTTTGGCTCCTGCCTCTCTGCTGACACGGGACCTCGGTCTCTCCCCACGTAGTTCTGGGAACCCTCTGGGGCAGTACTGGGGTCAGGGGAGGGGTCATCTGGGCCAGTCTGTGTGTGTTTGCAACAGTCTGGGACCAGGCCAGCTCATATACCGAGAAATGTGTAGAGGAGACTGTGACCTCTAGCACAGGTGATTCTTTTTACAAAACAAGCCACAACAACAACAACTGAGCCCTTCCCCACAGGTGAGCTGAGAAGTGCTGGCCTGGGGTGTCTGTCTCATCCACAAACAAGTCTGCCCCCTCCGTGCACTCCCTCATCGGCTCTTGCTCACTGGCAGCTCTGGAGTTGCTTTTACAATCAGTCAATCAATCAATCAATCAATCAAAGATTCAAATCAGTCTCTACTGCTTCTCTTCTTAGAGCCCAGAGTGCTCACGTAAAAAGCAGCTTGCTTCGAGAAAAGTACCTGCAATTCAGGACATCGGCCCTTTTAACGTTAAATTTGGTTTTCCTATTTTAAACCATTCTCCTTCTTTCTCTAGAGCACTTTTTCTGTTTATCTTGGTAATTTAAAAAATGCTTTAAAATTAACTTTATTAAAATATAAGTTCCATACAATAAAGTGCACTGGTTTTCAGTGCACGGTTTGATGAATTTTGGCAACGAATACACTTGATAGATCTCCACCTTAATTAAGGTATAAAACAATTCCAGCTGCAAAGTTCCCCTGTGCTCCGTTGCAGTTAATCCCCACTTCCATCAGCAGCCACCGGCATACCTGGCCTGCTTCCTGCTGCTATTGATTGGCTTGGCTTCTTCTAGAACAGTGGTCGGCAAACTCATTAGTCAACAGAGCCAAATATCAACAGTACAACGATTGAAATTTCTTCTGAGAGCCAAATTTTTTAAACTTAAACTTCTTCTAACGCCACTTCTTCAAAATAGACTCGCTCAGGCCGTGGTATTTTGGCCCACTCAAGGGGCCAAAGAGCCACATGTGGCTCGTGAGCCGCAGTTTGCCGACCACTGTTCTAGAACATCACATGAATGGGATCATCCACAGTGTGTGGCTGGCTCCTTCCCTCACTGTAATGTTTGTGAGAGTCATCTCTGATTTTGTATGTGGTGTTGTCCATCTTTTCACTTGCTTAAGCTGGTGCCTTTTTAATGTTCCCCCATGTTATTGCCCACAAGGCTTTAATAAATTGTCGATTCTACGGGCCCCTTAATTGGTTCCTCAGGACTATTTGGAGGCTCAGCTGGGAGAGCGGCGAAAGCCCTGCTGTCAAATAACCGAGGAGCAAGGTGGGCTTGGAACGTGGCCACTAGCATGTCCTCTGGGCTTTGTTTTGAAGGCAGTGAGGGACCACCTGCAAAGCTGTCACAGAATTTGAGAATGTTAGAGCCAGAGGGCACTGGAGAACACCCCCATTTCATAGGAACCTGACCCTCCTACCGCAGAGGAAACTGAGGTCCATCCAGAGAGGGACGGGATACCCTCGGGGTTGCATCATAGAGCAGTTCTTTGCAGAGGTCGATGTAGACTTGGCCTGGTGTGTCCCAGAGAGGTGTACTCCCATCTACCAGCCCCCACAGCCTGCTTAAAGGTCCAGCCTGCAGGCAGGCTGCTAATTCTAAACTTGTTTTGACCATTATGGGACCCAGCAGAGAGGAAATGGGATGGGGGTGGGAGGTAGGACGCGCTGTGGTTGGAGTCCGTGGCTGTGCCTTTAAGACATGGGCCTCTCATTGGGAAGGATAGCAGACATGGCCCAGAGAACTGAAGTCCTATTTATTTGGGCTTGGGCTTTGGCTTTGGGCAAGTATCCCCAGGCCTCACCCCAAGCCTCCTTTCACACAGGCCCCCTGTTGCCAAAGAGTGAAGTTTGCATTTTCTCAGAATGTCCTTGTAAGTTACCAACCAGTGTCAGGCTGGCTGCAGACAGCAGACTCACAGCGAGAGGCTGGGGAGCCAGCACCGCGGGAGAGGGCTCCGGTCTCGCTCACCTTCGCTGCAGGGGCCTAGCTGACGCTGATGTCCCGAGTGCAGAAGGAGAGAAAGGAGAGCTGGAAGGGCGGTCCGGGGGGCTGGCCCAGTGCTCTCCCTAGACCAGTGATGGGCAACCTTTTGAGCTTGGTGTGTCAAACTTCGCCAAAAAACTGAGCATAACTCGGGTAGTGTGTCACTTTGAGGAAAAAACATTATTTCGCAAATGTTTCATCCTCAGGAGCAGCAAATGTTTCATCCTCGGCATGCGGCCGCCTCAGCGGCCTCGTGTCATCAGAAATGGCTACGCGTGTCAGTGCTGACACGCGTGTCATAGGTTCGCCATCACTGCCCTATACAGACAGAGAAACTAGCCAAGAAAGAGAGGTGACTTTCTTGTCACCAGTAATCCCAGAGTTAATGGCAGATCTGGGAGTTGTCCCAGGCCTCTGGACTCCTCATTCTGTGCTCAAATCAAGAAATGATGCATAAATGCCTCCTGTTCGACAGGTGTTGTGCCAGGAGCGCTGCATTCGTTCATAGATCAAGGCCCTAGAGTCCGCAGGCTCTTGCAGCCTCTGTGCCTCGAAGCTGCTGAGGGACATTAGGAACCTGACGCTCCAGCACAGGGAATGGCTCTTACCTCCACGTGGCTACAGACAGTCAAGGGACTGGGCAGTTACAATCCAGGGTGATGCTGGTATGGCGGGGGTATAGGGTGCCACTGCACACGTAGGAGGGACATTTAATCTAGATTGATGGGAAGGAAAATCAGTAAAAGCTCCCCACCCCCCCAAAAAAATCAAAGCTAAGATGAGAGGTTACAGAGAAAGCAGGTGAGTGGAGGGTGGATGAGCGCGTCTGGATGGGAAGAGCGCATGTGCAAGGCCCTGGAGACAGGCCCTGGGCAGTGAGGATCCGGAGGACATTTGGTGGCTGAGATGTGGAGTGTAAGGGGCGGGCAGAGATGAGGACCGGGGCAGGCAGGACCAGCTCACGAACAGCCATCCGAACAGCAGGTTTGACACTTGAAGACAAAACCCCTGGGGAGGTCTTAGCAGGTGGAGTCTCGGAGGAAGAAGGGGCTCACCTGCTCTCTAGCATCTTGGTCCCTCAAGCCCTACTAGCTCTTTGATGCCTTCAAGCAGACTTTTAAGTGTTGCATTTTATCCAGCTTTCTAGTTGTTCTCGTGGACACTGCAAGCTAGTCTGTCACAGACAGAAGCAGAGCAATGGGCCGTTAAATCCTCAGGGCCAGGGGCGCTGCTCCCCCGGGAGGTGGCCCTGGTGTTCAGGCGGCCTGCAGAGCAGCAGCACCATTGGGCTTCGCCGGCTGCTGCTTCTGACTCCAGGGTCCCCAGAGCTCTGCTGCATCACCCTTCCTCAGGGCCCTTTGTCTGATGCTCAGTTTCAAAACCCTATTACCCTGCCCTGAGATTGGGTCCCCAGTGGTGGGGGCAGGCAGGGGAGAGGGAGCAGCAGGAGGTGGCCAGTGGGTTCTCAGTGGGGCAGTATTGGGCCCCACAGGGAGCATTTGGACAGACGTGGGATTTTTTTTCCTTTTGTTGACACAATGATTGGAAAACCTACTATGGCCAGGGTTGCTTGGAGCAGTCCTGCCCAAAGTGTTGTTTCCTCCACCCCCCCCAAAAAAATATTGTTTTCCTATTAAGAAAAGATGATCCCATTTTACTCACACTTTGGATCCCACCCACTCCTCCCTTTTCAAGGATTATTTTTCCAAAATTATTCCCTTTCTCTCCATACCCTCTTGTTTTTTTTCTCGATGGGATCAATCCCATGAGCATAAAACAAGCTCTAGTGTCTCTAGTTAAAAGCAACCCAAGTCAGACACAAGGATTTCCTTTATTTTACACCGCCCTCCCGCTACCTCCTAAGTTCTCTGCTCCCTTCCACAGAGCATCTTGATCTGTGGTCATTGTAGGCTTTGTGGCATCACAGCTTGGGCTCAGAGGAAGATAAAAATGCTTCCTAATTCTGTCTTCCCAGCAGCAGGATGGGGTGTCCTCCTCGCTGGGTTTCTTGGCCGGCTGCACCCTGGGCCCAGAAATAAATCAATCCCAGCTGGGATGCCCGGGAAACAGCTGCGGCAGCCCCAGCCAGACCACATGCCTCCAGGAGAGGAGGGGAGGAAAAGAGGGTACCTGGTCTCCGCTAAGCTGCTCAGGGACATTAGGAACCTGACGCTCCTACGGCCAAGTCAGGTCTGAACCCAGTGGGGTCCTCCATACACCAGTGGACACACACAAAGCTTGAGTTTCACGATGACCTTGGCCACGTCATTGTGTCATCATCCCAGGGACTCTGGATTTGTTGACCTCCTCTCTCCCTGCTAAGCATTTCCTGGGTGGAGTGGAGTGGTGTCATATGCCAACCGGCAGTTGGGGGATGGGAAATCTGGCTAACAATATACAAGACACAGATGCTGGGGGCGAAGGTGAGCCTTGTTTGGTGTTACCCTTGAGGGACTGGACTCACGGAGGCAGGAAGCGAGGAGACCAGTACGTGGAGAGCAATGCCCAGGACTTGTGTCGGGGCTGCGGGAGGAGCAGCTTGTGAGAGCCACGGTCAGCCCCTCTAGTGCTTGTCTTGCTACCTGCTTTGGGAGTTCCCTCGCCCTCCCTTCCTTTTCTCTGTCATCACATTTAGTAAACAATTTGGTGAGGTTGCATCATCAGAAGGCAAGGCACACTGGTTTACTGCACTTTCCATCTGAGGCTCACTTTATACACTGATGCACTTACTGCTAACGATTTTGGACACCTGGCCATGATGGGGTGGTGCCAGGGTAGTGTGTCAAAGGATTATGCTGTTTACAGGAGCGGTTTCCCATTGATACTGCAAGGCGTACAGCATCCTTCAGAAATGCAGCATCCCCATGCATCATGTTTTATTCTTTTTTTTGTTTTGTTTAAATTTCTTTATTGATTAAGGTATCATATATTTGTCCTCATTCCCCCATTCCCATCCCACACCCCTCCCCACGCATGCCCCCACCCCCCTGTTGTCCTTAACCACTGGTTAGGCTCATATGCATGCACACAAGTCCTTTGGTTGATCTCTCCCCTTTATCCCCACCCTCCCCAACCCTCCCTCTGAGGCCCGACAGTCTGATCCATGCCTCCTTGTTTCTGGGTCTGTTCTTGTTCATCAGTCTATGTTGTTCATCATTTCCCCTAGATGAGTGAGATCATGTGCTACTAGAAATACACTTATAAGAACAGAAAATGAGACAAGCAATAATGGTTATGCTGAAAGGCATATGAATCAGTCTGTAGTGAATTTCTTTCTGGGCCACCAGTTCTTTTGAGACCCAATTTCAATGTCAAACAGTTCCTTATGTGTACATGTCAGCAATGATATTTCAGTTCTGGATGGGCATCATGTTTCATTCATTCGCCTCTGGCTGGGAGGGCCATAATAGGGTTGGACTAACATTAAAACAACGTGTCACTGATCTCGAAGTAGAGACATCACAGTGAATGCCAAAGTCCATGTCTGAATCCAGAACTGACCTTCAACCTCACCCTACTTATCCCAGGAGCCTCTCTGATCTTGGGCTGGTTTTTTCACTTTCATTTCCTCAGTTGTAAATCAAGGATTATAATGTCTACCTCATAGAGTTATTGTGATTATTAAATGAGATAATGCATGAATATGCTTAACACAGTGCCTGGCAAGCACTCAGTACATGCTCGCAGCTACCACCACCACAACTAGTAATTGGGAAATAGGAATAAGAAAAATGGGGAGTTGGGAACTTAAGCCAGGGATTTGTCGCCAAACTATAAAACATGCTCCCTGCAACTCAGCTGGTAGGCTACCCGCCTTTCTTGCACAAGTGCTGGGACGTGGAGCCGTGTTCCCTACCACAGTGTCTCCAAACGTTCTGGATCATGTGTTCTATCAGTGGGATAATTGTAAATACTCCCCTGTAGTAGATGTTTGTTCCCTTATTTGCAAATACTGCCAAGTACATTATAAAATGTAAAAAAATAAAACTTTTAAAAACCTGAGATAAAAAATATCAAGAGAAGCTCTAATATTCCCTCCTTTTCTTTTTTGAGACTTCTGTGCTGGTCTATGTGTGGGTCTGGGGACTTGAGAGAGGCCCTTCATCAGTCACACTTCTTGTTGCCAGGATCAAGTGAAACAGCCTTTAAAAAGCAACTAGAGGCCTGGCGCATAAAATTTGTGCACAGGTAGGGTCCCTAGGCCTGGCCTGCGATCAGGGCCGATCTTCCCTGACTGCCAGCAGCTGGCCCCACCCCCCACTGCCATGCTGCTGGTCACCCGGGCAATCAGGGCCCCAGCACCACCCGCCTCAGCCGCCACCCACCCCTGCTTCCCCATTCCCCATCAGGCAATCAGGGCTTGCAGGCTGGGGCAGCTCCTGCATTGAGTGTCTGCCTCCTGGTGGTCAGTGCACGTCATAGCCAACTGGTCATTCCACAGTCCGGTCAATTTGCATATTATGCTTTTATATACATAGATTGTAAGATTTTGAGTTATGTTTGTCACTATAGTTAGTTAACTCATGTACGTACATAAACAGTAAGAAGAAAAGTCTCCTGAAAGCTAGAGTTCAATGGTAACAAAGAGCTTCACTTTGAAGGTCTAGTTATCCAAACCTTCCAGGGAACCTACCACATACCAAACGCCATGGTAAGAATTGGGGGTGAAGATGAATAAGACGCAACCCCAGCCACTAGCATCTGGACTTTTAATAGGGAAGACACACCCAGTGAATAAATGCAGCGCTGTGTAACTTACACAGTGAGAAAGGCATAACATCCGAATGAGAAGCAGGAGGAGGGACTCCCAGGGACGGCTTCCTAGAAGTAATTGCCTGAGCGTGGTTTTGAAAGATAAATGGTTATTGAACAGACAGAGAAGAAAGGGTGTGTGTGCCAAAGGCACAGAGGTGTGAAACAGCCTCCACATCCCTACACGCTGCCGGGATGTTCGACATGGCGGATGTGATTGGACTGCGTGGGAAGCAAGGAAGGTGGTCAAGTGCCAGGTTGTGTGGCCTTGTGCCCCTTGACTTTGGGTTGAAACCCAAGACAGGGGGATCCATGATAGGTTCTAGGCAGGGGAGTGGCATGTTTGGATTTACTCTGCCCTATGCATGGAGAGTAGTAAGGCATGACACTGGAGGCCAGGGACTCCTGAGACTCCAAGAGGGAGGGAAAGGGATTGTCTATGGGAGGGACCGTGGGGCTGAAGAAGATGTGAAGAAACTGGAACTCAGGAATCCAGACTTGGAGTCAGCATGGCTCTCCTGGCTCCTTCAGTCTATTAATTCTACAGGAGATTGAGGGGGCTCCTTAATCTTGAGAGGCAGTAAGACTTGAGTAGAAAGTTCCCAAGCCCAAGGTCTGAAGACCCCAATGCCTCAGACATTTTCCCAGCAAAACTTGCTACTGTCACTGAAATGATTCCTAAAAGCCAGTCTCTATTTCTTGCAGGAATCCTAGCCAATCGGAGCACCAAGGCTGCAGCCCCCAGCTGGAGCACGAAGGTCTTACACAGAACAGCTTTAAATTAGTCTTGCTTATCCCCAACATGCAACAGCCCAAACCACACCGCCATGGCAAGCCCCTATGTTCCTTTACCTCTCCATCTTGATTTCTATTCCTACTGATCCACAGGCCACCTTTCACTCCCCACTGACAGGCACTATTAACCAGCCAGTTTCTCCTCGATATTTCCAATCAATCCAGCCCACATGGACAGCTTCAATGTTCTATTTTGACCACGTCGGGAGGAAGCAGGGGGAGGGTTTGTGGGACAGTGTTTACAGAGCCTACAGTAGTGCACAGGAATGTTCTAGGCTTTCACAGTCACTCACCACTTACTCACTGACTCACTCGGAGGAACTTCCAGTCCCGCAAGCTCCATTTATGGTAAGTGCCCTACACCAGTTTTTAAACTTTGGTATCATACTTTTTCTATGTTTGTTTAGATATACAAATACCATTCTGTTATAATCACCTACAGTGTGCAGTGCGGTAACATGCTGTACAGGCTTGTAGCCTAGATGCAACAGGTGGCCAAGGTGTGTAGTAGGCTAGACCATCGACTAGTAGGTTTGTGAAAGTGCACACTACAGTGTTCGCACAACAACAGAATCATGGCTTAACCACTCATTTCTCAGAACCTACCCCCATGGCTAAACAATGCATGACTGTGCTCTAAACTTGACTGTCTTGAAAACAATAACAATCATTTGTTTACATCAAGACTTTACAATTTGGGCCCGGCTCAGCAGGGAGGGCTCGTCTTTTCTCCTTGCAACATCAGCTGAAGTGGCTTGACTAGGCAATGGAGAATCCACTTCCAAGATGGCTCCCTCATATGGTTGGCAAGTCAGTGCTGGCTGTTATCTGTAAGCTCACCTGGGGTAAGGGTCAGGGACCTCGGTTCCTGGCCATATGGCCTGTCCATGTGGGCCTCTCTGCGGTCTGCTTGGGCTTCCTCACAACGTGGTGGCTGAGTTCCAAAAGACAGGAAGCAGAAGCTGCCTCCTCTTAAGACCTGAACCCAGAATTTGGCACCTCATCACGGAAACTGGATTTAAGATTGGTGACCTAGAGCTCCTCTCAAGGGGAGGAGTATCAAAGATTTTGGGGTCAAATTTTAAAAGTGCCACATCCTAATGATAAAAATCCATAAAATGAATTGAAGGGCTTTCTGTGATTTGGTGCTTGTTAACAAATCCGTTATCTCATTTCATGATAACATCTCTCCGTGCACAGTGATCTTCTTTTGGTTCCTCCAATGCACTATGTTCTCGCTCACCTCCGGGCTATTGCACCTGCTATTTGCATACACCTGGAATGCTCTCCCTCTCTTTACCCAATCTCCTACCTTCAGATATCAGCGTAGACATTCTCTCCCAATACTGGTTTAGGTTAAGCTCTTCTGTTTTAAGCTCTCATACAATTCCTGGGTCACTAAGTGCATCCTAAGGATGGTTGTTGTTGTTTTTTTTTTAAAAGAAGTGATTAAATAAATGAGAAAAAAACCACATCTCATTCTGAAATGCCTTTCTCACCTCCATGCCTTCATGATGCACCCCAGCCTCACCCAATGCCCAGTTTCTGGGTGGATGGACTCCTCTTGCAGCATTTCAACTCTTCTTAAAATTTCTCCAGGAAGGTGAAAATTTTCCCTAGAACCAGCTCAGGATAAGCATGCAGCTTTCAGGACTCCCTGGCTCCACAGCGGTGTGAATGGAAAGTCCTCTGTGCTTGTTTTCATGGAACCTTTGTTTCATGGTCGCGGTGTTCCTGTCAGCACTGCCACTCTTTATTTTGAAGCTCCTGGAAGGCAGGCACAATATCTCCCTGATTCACTCTTCTCTGTATTCTTAGAAAACAGGAAACAGATGGCTTGAGGGCCAGCAGAGTGAAATTGAATTTTAATAGGCAGAGGGTACAGAACGAGCAAAGACTGAGCGGGCTGGGTATGCTTCCGCTGTCTGGTGGGCAGGACTTGGCTCTTGCCATGCTGTGGCCTAGGACCAATTTCTGGTCAGGGAAGGAGACAGATCTTATGATAACACACCGGACAGCAAGCCAGAGTCCTAGTTTACCACCCTCAGGGGCTGTCACTTAGCCTCCCTGAGAATTGTCCCCTTATCCATAGGACACTCAGACAAGAGGTTAACAGTGATTTTGACAGTGATTAGGTCCTCCAGCTCTGTAGGCAGGCAGATCAGGGTTCAAGTTCAGTTTTGCCCTTTTGATCTATGTGACCCACACTAAGTTACTTCCTCTTTGGGTCTCACTTTTGTCATCTATAATCTGGAAATAGTAGTTCTTCCCTAATAAAGCTGTTTGAGAATTCAAATGATAAACTATTCAAAGTATTTCATTTGGTAAGCACCTAATTAATCATTTAAACAAATAAGCAGTTACTGAGAACTGCTTCCAGAAGGATGCAGTACAGTGGAGTGGTTATAATCTTGACTGTGGGGTCAGATAATACACGAATATAAGTACTGGTTTTATCATTTACTCCCTGTGTGACCTCAGGCAGGTGACTTATCTTTTCTGAACTTTAGTGTTTTAATGTCTAGAATGAGGAATGCATTCTCATCTCTTATTTTGATGATTCAATAAAATATCATATATACAATGTTTATCACGGTGCTTAGTAAATAATATGTGCTTAATAAATAAAGGCTGTTTGTTTGAGATTATTATTGCAGATAATTACTCTTTGTCAGGAAGAACCTATAGTTTCAGTTTGGTTGTCTGCAGAAAAACATGTAGAGGAATGATGGGAAATATTTAGAAAAGAGGCTGGGATCACATGTGATGGCTCTTGAATGCCCAGATGAAGTTTCTACATTTTATTCCACTGGCAATGACAAGCCCACTGAAGAAGTTTAAGCTTTCAAAGACATTCATTTCTATGTAGAATATAGAATATATTAAAGAGAAGATATCCTGGAAATGGAGAGACTTATTCATTCATTCTGTCAATCACCTAACAATTATTGAGTTCCTATATACAAGGCACTAGTTGGTGAAGATGCAGAAAAAAGAGAGATAATTAAATAATATTTAAAGTGTAATAAATGCTAGAATATAAAAGCCCCTAAGTCAGATTTTTGGAGGGATTCAAAAATTCATCCAAAAGGAAGTTATATTTAAATGGAAACTTGAAGTATAAAGGAGAAGAGCGTTCTAGGGAGAAGTATCAAATGCAAAGGATGCATAGGCCAGAGAGAGCAGCATGAATAGAGGACATGAAAAACCTTCACTTTTTAAGAAAAATGGTAAAGAGAATCAGAACTCCGGTGATGACCATGGTGATAGAGAAGAGGTGATAAATGTGTGTGTCATTGTGGAGATCAAAGCTAGAGAATTTGGTGACAAACTGGGCATGTGGGAGATATGAGGAGTCAAGGGTTACTCTCATGGGACACCCACATGAGTGACCCTTACTTTAGTTTGCCTTTTTCTGCTTAAGAGTGTGTGCTGGATTTCGCTGTGTCAACTTGGCTTAGTTGGGAACTACATATGGTTCCCTTTATGGTTCCAGGCCAGAGTTGAGCAAAAAAGGAACTTGTACAGGATTTGGAAGGCAGAAGTGAAGCAGCAGCCACTGCTACTCCCTAAAGGTCATTGTGGTCAGATGTGATGACAGGTGCAGAGGTACCTGGTAGCTTTCAGCTCTTCTAGCTCTTCCTCTTGACATCCAGCAGCTCCAGGCCTGCCACCTCCTATTTGGATCCCAGAGGCAGTAGCCTCTAAGGGGTGATGGCTTCCCAAAGACCTCTTCAGGCACTACCCCTTTGAGAGCGCCCTTTGGTGGCTGCACATACTTAACTTTTCAGATTTACTGACTCCTTTTCTGATCTTTCAGATATGCCTTTAGGAGTTCACTCCCCCAGCTTCTCCCATAATTGTGTAAGGTCTAGTTTTTATAATAAAGTTCTTACTCCATATCAATGAAAATAAATCTACCCCCCAACTGATACTAGGCTTGTAAAGTTCTAAGTAGCTTGGATTCTTATCCTTGAGTATTTCCAGTTTACCCAAGCAGTCAAGGCTGGACTGATATGGGTGTTTATTCCCCTTAAGAGAGACATAGGTTATCATCTCATCTAGTCCAGAACTAAATAAAGGTATTTTTTGATGCACTGTTTTCCTCTCCTTTAACTCAGTAGACCAAAACACAAGAAATCGTAAGCCAGATGACTAAGCAATAACATAAGACAGCGGGGAGGAGAAAGAATGTTCTAAGAAGAGGAACAGGATGTGCAAAGATCCAGAGGTCACAACACCTCCCTCTCTACCTTAGGCTTGTTGTGAAAATGAAAAGAAATAATGAATATGAAGGCACTCCATAACTGCTATAAAGGTGTGCAGATATGGAATCAAATCGGGAGGACCATTTGCAAGAAAGACTTTTTGCTTTCTGCTCTTCAGCAGTTCTCAGGATTCTTCAGGTGAACCTCAATGTTCCAGCCACCAGACAACTAGAATTTCAAAGAACATAATTATGTGGTTAGTGCCAGCAGGGCCTAGTGCATTTGGCTCAGGGAAAACCATTGTCTGTTCCTGAGCCACTAGGAAAAAGGAACCGAGAGCAGCTAAAGACCAGTTTGTTCCCCGTTCATGCCAGAACTTTTCTGAAATGGCAGTGTCCTGGCAACCTCAGAATTACTTCAGCTTTCCTGTTCTTGACCCATTCAATTTAGTTTTTCCCTTCTTTGCCTGGGAGAAGTCAGGGAGTAACACTCCTAAAGAGTCTTGACTCCAACACTTACTTGCTGTGTGGATGTGAACAAGTTACTTCAACTCTCTATATCTCAGTTTCTGCATCTGCAAAATGGGGATTACGACTTACAGGGAAGTTGTGAGGATTAAATGAGTTATATGTGTCTTTAAAACAATGCACAGCGCATAATGCATGATCAGCAAATGTTAGCTGATATTATGATAAAATAATAGTTGTATTATTACTATAGAATCAAAAGATCAATTATAGTCGTGCTAGTATCCAAATCAAAAGTTGTGATATTCTCTATAATCTTTATTTCTGGCATTTTGTTCTTAGAGAAATCAAGTGACTTAGAAGTTCAATGGTTCTTGTCTAGTTATAGTATTACTTATTAATTCCAGTGTATGTGAGAAGAAATTGGTCTAGTTCATCATTCAAATCATGATAACCATGAAATGGAAAAGAAGTAATTAGCCTGGGTTCTCCACCAACTACCACTCCACCTTTCTCCTTGTCTTTAAAGCCATGTAATGTGTCTCCATTGGGCTAATCTCCATTTCTTCACCTGCTATTCATTTGTTGATCAGCTACCCTTCTTCTCTTCCAAATCCTCTTCCTCCTCCTCCTCCTCCTTCTTCCTCTTCTAACAAATTCTTCTTCTTCTTCTCCTCCTCCGCCTTCTTCTCCTCCTCCTCCTCCTCCTCCTCCTCCTCCTCCTCCTCCTTCTTCTCCTCCTCTTTCTTCTTCCACTTCTTCTTGTGTTAGTCCTCACCCAAGGGTATTTTTCCTGGTCATTTTTACAGAATGGAAAGGAGTGGTGAGTGGTAAGAGAGAGAAACATCGATGTGAGAGAGACACAATGATTGGTTGCCTCCCAGAAGCACCCCAATCAGGGCCAGGGATTGAACCTGCAACTCAGGGATGTGCCCTTGACCAGGAATAAAACCTGAGACCCTCCAGTGCACAGGTAGATGCTCTAACCACTGAGCAACGCCAGCCAGGGTCCTTCTCTTCCTCCTCCTCCACCTCTTCTGTTTCTTCTTCTCTTCCTTCCACTCACCTTTGTAAGAAAGGAAAGATAAAACTTTTCAAAAAATAAAAACATGTCTGTTATATATTGTGAATAATTAAGGGAGAGAAATAATGAAGGAAAGGAGAGAGAGTAAGAAAATGAAGGAAAACTAGAAAAAGAAAGATGAAAAAAAGAAGGGAATAAGAAAAAACTAAACAGAAAAAACATCCTGGGTGGAACAAAATGCACATTTGGGACCATTTTTATACATTTCCCTGTGGTTTCAATTTTATCTGACAACATTTCAGAGATTTGAAGAAGCTATGTGGTTTCATAAGAGTTTTTATTTTTATTTTTGCTTTTCTCCAGGGTAAATTTACCAAATTATTTCTCTTGCTCAATGAGACATAGTTTTCATAGTCTTTAATAGTCCAGTTATTCTTTTTGGGTGGTACCAGCAGTTTGTCAGCATCCCTATTAGAGTGTGATGTTCAGAGTTGGACAAGATATTCCAGAATGTTCCTCATGTGGGCTGACAAATAGAGAGCAGTAGGACTTACTTTCTGTGCTTGTCACAAGGAGCTTCAATTTACTCTCCTTTGCTCTCTGTCTCTCAAACATTTATAGCAGTGATTCTAAAACTTCTTGGCCTTAGGTCTCTTTACTCTCTTAAAATAATAATTGAGGACTACAAATAGATCTAGTTTATATAGACTACACCTGCTGATATTTACCACATAAAAAATTAAAACATATGTTTTTAAAATATTGATTTATTAAATCACTGAAAAATAACAAAAATAACCCCATTACATGTTAAACATAATAACATATTTATAAAAAGTTTTCAAAAAGAAAAATAATACTGGGAAAAATGACATCTTACCTAATAATAGAGAAACATGTAAATTGACTGTACCTCTGTTACGCCCACAGCCAATCAGAGTGCGTATGCAAATCAACCCAACAAAGATGGCGGTTAATTTGCATACATACCTGGGTGCCAGGAACCTCCTTGGCACCCAGGTCACTCCCAGCCAGCCATCGGAGGGGCAGGGGCCCCCTTCTCAAGCCTAAAGCCTCGGGCGGAGGCTTTAGGCTTGAGAAAGGGCCGAGCCTGCGATCGGAGGAAAGGGGAAAGAGTCAATGGAAACATATCCTCAGGTGAGGATAAAAAGAAAAATAAAGAAAGAAATGTCATAGCCTATGAAAGACACATCTTGAAAATGCCTAAAGAAAGTTGTCATGTTTTCATGGTGAATGGACTGGAGTCTGTGTTGATGAAAATACCTTGGCGGCTGCGGTGACTGGCAGTGGCTGCAGCAGCGGGGTGATGGGGCTGGCGCCTTCCCCTGATCAGCCTGGTTACCTCCCACAAAGGGAGGCCAGACTGTGGCTTGGGCCCGCTCCCAAGGGAGAGCGGGCCTAACCCATCAGTAGGACATCCCCTGAGGGCTCCCAGTATGTGAGAGGGGGCAGGCTGGGCTGAGGGACCCCTCCCCAGTGCATGAATTTCATGCTGGGCCCCTAGTTGTTTTATATCTTTGCATATATTCTTTACATCTTAGAAGACAACTTGATTCTCATATCTGATTTTGCATTTAATCTATTGCAATATGCTGTTTTCTTGAAGTATATAAAGTTTGGCTTTGCTCAGAGGCATAGTTGGGAAATGGAGAAATATTTTAATGGTCTTTGCAGATAATTTGGGGATTCTTCTTCGATATTCAAAACTTGACAAGTGATTTAGGAATGGTTAGTTGCAATGTGGAATCTAGAATCGTATGAATGAACTTTTCATAATTTTTTTACATATAATCCATTGGTCTAAGTTACACTTTAAATGGATCTTTTACTATTCATGATTTTGTAACATGATGCATTGGTCATTGGAGAAATGCCCATTCACTGGACTCATGCTGATCTTCCAAATATTAACAGATTTCATTCTACAATCCAAAAAAAACACATTCATTAATATTACCATCAATCTTATTAGAAAAATATCTAACTATTTGGAAGCTGACAAGCTCACGATAGCAGATACAAGTCTTCCCACATTCACTTGGAAGCTTGCATTTTATCTTAGACAGCAGTGACAGCAACTTTCCCTGAAGTGACAAGCTCACTTAATTCATTTTTAAGAAAATGTCTGGTGGAACTTCCACATCTGAATAACATAGTTTGCTCCTCAGTCTGTCAGTCATTCTTTCAAGTAAAATGTTTTTTCATGACAAAGGCAGCTCATTCATATTGAAAATCACACATCAGCAGGTGTGAGTTTCCTCCAGACAACTCTCATTCTGCAGGCTCTACCGGAAGGACCTTAAGCCAGGCCTGATTTTGTCACACAGAATTTAAAAAGAAGGATACTCAAGGGTCAAGATGTAATACGATTGACCATATGTACTGCTTCATACAACGATGTTACGTGAAATAGGTATTTTTCTTTGTTTCTGGTAAAGAATACAGCGATGTTTGCACAGTTGGATGCCACTGCCTGGATTCCAGCTAAGGCTCCAGCAGTGTTACCAGCCACTGCTTTTGCACCATTGGTGTAAATGTCAACACAGTGAAAGAAACAAAGAATTATCTTGACAACAGTTTTGGTCTTGTGGATCCTTGAGAGGATCTTGAGGCTTCCGAAAGGTCTGTGGACCACACCTTGAGAAGTGACTTTTTCCAGGATGCCTCTGAGCTTCCAGTTGGGTCTTATCAGTGTTGGTGGGGTTGTCATCAACAGGTTGGGAGTCTTCAAAGAAAGAACATGAAGAGCAATAGGAGCTAACATATCTTAGCTGCTGGTTGGATGCTTTTCATACAGTATCTCACAGCAAGCCTTGAGGTGGCTTCTCTTTTATCCTCACTTTCAGATGAGGAAACTGAAGATCAGAGAGGTGAGTTAACTTGCCAAAGATCACACATCTGGTAAATAGGAAAGTCGTCATGAAACGCTTGACAGCCTGACTCCAGAGCCCATGCTCAGAACTGCTTTGTTATTGCTGGAGAAGCTAACAGGATGGGCACAGTGAAGAGACTGCCTGTCGGAGGGGCAGGAGGTCAGAACAGTGCCTGAGAGTCTTGGACCCAAGGTCTAAGCAGCGACTCAAAGGTTTCCTCCAAATCTGTTTCCCCCATCGGATTCTTAGACAAGCCCTCTGCCTTGGCTGGTCAGAGTCGTTATTTCCATTTCATGGGTAAGGAAGTTGACGCTACTTAGCAGGGAAAGCGCTCCTTGTAGCCCCAGAGGACTCCACCTTCTCACCCAAGGCCAAGGACTCGGACACTTCCGGGCAGCTTTTCCTCCTCGGGGTGTCCCACTGCCACATGCTATAGGGGGGACTTGGCAAAAGAGGCAGAGGTGGCCTTGCTTCTAGGGAGAGAGAAAGGCAGGGTGGACCCATTAGCCCTGGTGCCATAGAGAAGTGACCGAGGTTGATGCAGTGGTCAGACCAGTGGTGAGAGTCCCCCTCACCTCTGTGTCTGTGACTGAGGCTCAAAGTGGTTCCCCTTCAGGGGGGTGCGATTCCACATCAAGCTGGAAGCAGCTTATCTGCCGACAGAAAAAGTGGCGTGGTGGGGTCAGGCGGGGGATGAGGGGAGAACAGAACTGAAGCCTTTGAGGCCACTGCCAAGGGTTTGATGAGACAGCAGAGGTGCTCCAGCTCAGATCTCTGTCTAGAAAAAGAGAAACCGGCCCGCAGAGGGGAAGGAACTTGCTGAACGGCACACAGATTGAAAAGTAAAAGTGCCACGCGGCTCAGGTCCCCTGATGCCAGTCTCACAGCCCTTCCAGAACAGAGACCATATTTAGGTAAATAAATCAAGCCTGCCTGGCGCCTCCCTCTGCTCTCTCAGAGCAACCGGGCCACTGGCAACCAAGGCTGCTTTGCGAGCAGCAGTTCAAGCTCTGGGGACACGCACCCCTTCTATGAAGTTCTTATAAGCAGGGACTGAGAACCAGGGTGTAATGTCTTTGGCTTGTGGGGGCCCCTCCCCAGGGTTTGTGATGCCGTTCCTTTGGCACACCGCTCTGGGCATTTAAATGCCAAGTGGTTTTATGTTCTGTTCACTCTGAGAGTCCTCTCCTTCCAATGCCTCGATTTTTTGCCTTTGTTCTTTTGTTTATATTCCCCAGACAATCAACAGTTCCTGAAAGTTACAGCCTCCTGGATGCAGAAGAGGGGAAATTTCAGGACAGTTCCTGAACGTCCGAGCCTTCAAAGCCTCATGCAGGCCAGCAAATAGCCTCCAGAAAAAGGGGGAGATCCTGCCCCAGTCAGGCCACTCCAGAAGCAGGGCCCATGCTCTCCTCAGCCCCTCCCGGTCCCCCGGCCTTCCACATGGGGCTCCATAGAGAGAAAGCTTCTCAGGACTACGGGAAGGTGCCTTTTCTTGGTAGCAGGCTGAGTTCTGAATTTCAGCATTTAGAAATTAATTCTTTAACTTCAGGTTTTGTTCACGAGGACAAAAGACAGCATTATATTGTAGGACTAGTTCTTCTTCCTTCTCCTCCTCCCTCTCCTCCTCCTCCTTCTCCTCCTCCTCCTCCTCCTCCCCCTCCTCTTTCTTCTTTTTCTCTCCACAAATATTTATTGAGAATCGGCTACATTCCAGGCCGTGCTTTGAGAGCTGGGGATTCAGCAGTCAAAGAAGCAAATTCTCTGCCCTGGCGAAGCTGACGGTCCTCTGGGGGAGTCGGATAATAAATACTGTGATGTGGGGCTGTGTGCGAGCAAGTGGAGGCAAGGAGCCTAGAGAGTGACAGGGATGGCGGTGTAGCTGGGGCAGTGGGAGACAGGCTTACTGTTGGGAGGAGACCTGGATGAACTGGGAGGATGTGCCCTGAAGCCATCTGGGGAAGGCAGAATGGCCACCTGTGACACGGGCAGGGTCTGCCTTCCACCCACAGGCAGCACAGGACCCCCGTTTAATCCCGTCGCCAGGCGATGTCCCCCACACTCTTGAAGACCGTTCGCAGGTCCCGATGAAACCTTCTTATCCCAGCACATCTGGCTGTCATTTCAGCCTACAGTTATCTTTCAGGGTAAAGTTATCTTTTTAAAAAAACACCCCCAAACAGCCATTCTACAATCTGGGGTGAGTTCATTAAATCTTTGTTTTTTCCTCCTTCTGCTGTTCTTGATCCTCATAAGATTCACGAGCTGGAGAGTTGGACGTACCCTCTGAGGTCAGAGGCCCACGCCACTCATTTTAGAAATGGAGACGCTTAGGAAGGGCCTTGCGTCTGGCTGGTCACAGGGCTAGTTACAGCGCGGCAGAGGGGACCCACACCCAGGTGTTCTACTGACACAGTGCTTCGAGCCCCGCGTAGAAGCCACCTCTACCCCACATCTATTTTCTATCCTTGGAGAATAGCAATCACAGTTCGTGTTTCTCCAGGCCTTGGTTTCCTCTCGCAATGTTGTTCTGTTCTTCTCTGAGGACATTTTCTGAGAAGGGAAACTCTCTGTAGGTTTCTTTTTTCCCCCCCTTTTAAACTAAATATTATCTTTTGCTGTGCACCAGGCTCTGTGCTACATGCTTACACCCAGGACTTCATTAACCCTCACAGTCCTTTTGTGAGGCATTATTAGAACCATCTTTATGAAGAGACCGGGAAGCTCAAGTTCAGAGAGGTTAACTTGCCCAAGGTCACACAGCCGGGGAATGGCGGGGCGGAGTGAGAGCACAGGCAGTGCGGCTCCAGAGCCTGTGCCCTCACCCCCTCGGCTAGTCTGCTCTTTCCCTGCAGCCTCCGGCACCAGCCGAGGCGGAGTGCTCCTGGGAGAACATTTGTCCCTGCAGGCCGATGGAGCCTATACCTAGGGCCATTTTTATTACTCTTCTCGCCTTCGTCATTGTAGCAGGTGGGCTAGACGGCAGCCTCTTGTCCCCCAGCTCTTCTCCATTAGGCTTCTGACACATCGGCTGGCTGAGCATTACCTGACCTTGACACCGGGGCTACAGGTAACGCAATACAGAATGGTGGCTTGACCCAAAGACTACTAGCTCTGACCTTGCCAGCAGCTAGGAGGGACGAATGCCCTGTCCAATGAGAGCCCTGTGCCTTGGCTGGGGACTGGCTACACCAATCAGATTTCATCTCTGGGAGAGCAGGGTGTTCATCATCAGAGGAGGCCGTGATGACGCCCACTGCTCATGGGCATCCCAGTCACTGAGAGTGGGAAACTGTCCAGTGGCTGAAAATATTCTGGCTTCCATGGGGTTTGACCTGCAGTGCAGAGGGTTTCCTATCGTCCTTACTTCTCCATGAATTCTTAGAATAAACTCCTCGTAAAAGAGGAACATGAGTGGGTCTCTGTCCAGGCTCCTACAGCGGTGAATAGCCCTCCTAAATCTGTGTCCCTTGAGGTGCAGCAGTGGGCTCAGCTGATCACCTTCCAGCACCCACGGGGGCAGGGCTTCCGAAGTGATCTGTTTCACTGGCTCAGGGATCAGTTTCCCGAAGGGAGGCCTAATCCGGGCAGATTCCCGAGGCCCACCTCAGACCTGCTGAATCCGAATTTCTGAGGGTGGTGCCTGAAGGATGCCTCACACCCAAACTCCTTGGGTGCTTTTTATTACTTTCACTCCCAAGTGATTTTTATGGATCCTAAAATTTGAAAACAACAGCCAGGGAGAGCTGGCTAAGGGTCAGCCACTCATCCTGGGTCCTACCAGATGTGGGGAGCATGTATTGTATGGAGAGTGACAGGCCGTGTTCTGTTAGAGGGGGTGGAGGTGTGGAGCCCTGGACACTTGCTGGTATGTTTTAGGAATGGATCCACCTGAAATTGCCAAATGCCAGTCATGAGCTGAATCTGCAGATTGTGGAAGTTCTTGTTTAGTTTTAAGATTTTGAATTATGTGCCAACCTTAATGATCAGAAGATTTCACACACACACACACACACACACACACACACACACACACACACCCTGCCAATAAATCAAGCCTGCCTGATTTACTTTACTATTTTTACTGAGTCTTCATTCTGTGGCAATAATCGACTGTTGCCACCTTTCTATCAGTCCTGCGTACCTCCATTTACTCAGCGCCCCATTCAGCCTTTAGTCTCGCCAAACTTAAGGCTGTGTCAGTGGTTCAAGAAAAATGGGAGTGAGCACGTTTCCTGGAGGATCTGAAGAATATTCCTTCGTGTTTAATAGGTCAACTTTGTGACTGTCTTGAAAACAACAGCAACACAAGATGACTCACTTTCCTCGTGTTGATCCTTAGGGCATTTGAGTTGGGACCTTGGACACTGCCTCCCAGGGCCCTCTGTGGGGCTATACCTGGAAGCTGAGCATCCACCTTAAAACCCGAGGACATTAGAACCCGGCTGTGGAGATCAGCATCCTCCTTGTACAGGTGGAGAGATGGTAGCCCAGAGAGAGGAAAGTCCTTCAGAGGACACCCAGGAAGTGGGGCATGGCCAGCGTGCCAGCCCAGCCTTCACTCCAGGGCATCCCTCCTTGCCCATTCTCCTTATCTACACCTGGCACTGTTTCCTCCAATTTTTCTTCACATTTGACCATACCATTTTCCCCTCTGGATGTTTACTATAGTCCAGGTGTAGTGTTCACTGAAGTGTTTTTACAAACATTTGATTTAATCGCCATTCCTGTTTGACAAATGAGAAAGCTAAGGTTTACCCAGTCACTTTGCTTATCAGTAGAACAGCAGGGATCTAAATCCAGGTCTGAGCACCGTCCAAGCCTTCCCTGCCGGGCAGGTCTGATGCTATCCCCACTTTATAGATGGGGAAAGCAGGAGGGTCAATGGCTTGTCCAGGATCCCATAGCCAGTCATTGATACAGTCAGGACTGGAATCCAGGGCTGACTCCAGGGCCGGACTTACCAACCACCGCCTCTTGGTGGCTCTCTGCCCCTCATGGACCCATCTGGAACTTCCAGAGTTCATGTGCCTTGTTGGGTCTGCAATCGCTCTATAGGACGTAGTCGCACATATAAGTGTGGGTGTGTAGTCGGGCTGGGTCCCTCTGTGGCACACTGAGTGTAGCGGTGTGGTTTGTGATCCTGCCACATTCGGTGCCAAACACCGTGAGCGGCACCACCGCCCACACCCTCAGAGGAAGTGACCCCCACGGATGGGGAATCTCATCCACAGACGAGGAGGGACTTACTTCTCCAGGGTCTCACGGGGAGTGTTAACTCCCAAAAGATTAGAGCTCAAACTCTCCAGAGCACAAACTAGGGCCTGGATTTCCTTCTGCACTAGCCTTTCTCTCTCCAGCACACAATGCTAGTTCCTTCCCATTCTAATTTAATCAGTAAAGGCTGTGAAGCGCTGTGACGTCCTTCTGTGGTCCTTATCTCACTCTGGGAAACAAGACGGCAGTGGCCATGTGTCCTTATCTCATTTTGTGAAAGATGTGGCAGCGACCTCGGATCCCTCAGAATCCTGACACCCCAGAAGGGCAGGACTTTATCAGTGGTTTCACACCATGCTCCACAGAACCCTAACTTCTTCTGTAGGCACTTCTGAGATTTTAAAAATAATACCATCTTTGTCACCCAAGAATACAGATTCAAACTGACTGACATACATGTTAATCACACAATGAAAAATATTTTTTATATATTGTTGTTTAGTATAAGATGTCATTAAAAAAAAGTTCTGCTGTTAAAAAATATCTTAAACCTCTTCTTCTAAAATGTCATGAGCTGGGGAGCTGTAGGATATACACTGAGTGGCCAGATTATTATGATCTCTGAATGCATAATAATCTGGCCACTCAATATATATATATTAGAGGCCCGGTGCATGAATTCATGCATGGGTGGGGTTCGGCCAGCCTGGCCAGGGGGAGGGGACATGGGTGGTTGGCTGGCCTGCCTGCTGGTCGAACTCCTGATCGAGGGGACAATTTGCATATTTGCCTTTTATTATATGGGATATACACTGAGTGGCCAGATTATTATGCGTTCAGAGATCATAATAATCTGGCCACTCAGAGGGAGAAGGTGATCATGGATCAAAGTCAGATAGCCTGGCACAGCAGAGGAAACCAAATCTTCACTGTGGGCTAACCAAGCACCTTGCCTTCCCAGCATCCCACCTCCCTCTGCTGAGACAGCAGTGTTTCCTCTATGCCTGGGGGCATGCACCTGCCCTGTCTTTGCAATGCAGGCCCTGAGGTGCCCAGCTATCCCTTGGCAGGAGGGTCGGAGCTTGCTGGAAGCTGTCAATGGCCAGGCTGGTTGTGCGATTCTCTCCATCCCCATACTGTGTTCTGGAACAGAGTTTGGCTGCAGATCCTGGCACTAGGAACCTGGCCCAAGCATGGCCATGGAGATGGGGACTGCTGGAATGGTTTCTGGAAATGGAGTTATAGCTGAGATTTCCTTCTCTATTAGTACAAGGGATTAGAAAGATCCATTCAAATAGGATCAAACTCGAGAAAAGCAAACAGATGAAGAGCTACACTCAGGCCTGTTCTCTCTGTACACACACACACACACACACACACACACACACACACACGGACTCATTTGGACTGGGTTCAGTTCAGCTGTAGTTCTTAGTAAAGTGGTTTGACTAGTCAGTTTAGATACCTACCTGGTTTCTCTGCTTCTCCAGCAGCCACCACTGCTCCTGCTTGGCTTTTCCCACAGCAGGTAAATAGCCCCAGGCTTCTCTCCAGCCCTCCTGGGCTGCTCGCCAGCCCTGGACCCCTTCCGATGCTCATCTCAACACCATTGAGGCCAGACTCCACACCATCGGATCCTGGGATCTCAGAGGTGCAGTGCTGGAGGGGATCCGGTCATCCCTGCAAACCTGTCTTTTTACACGTGGGAGTGAGTCCAATATCTCAGGAGGAGGAAGTGGCACCTCTGTCTTTCAAAGGAGCACCCGGTATCTCTGTGTCCAGCTGCAAACCTGTCTCAAATCGGATTTCACAAATAGCAGCCCTTAGGCTGCAACCCACTGCCCCCCGCCCCCATGTTTCGTTTGGGATGCCACAATATTATTGTGTGATTTGATTTTTTTTTCCTTTTCAATTACAGTTTGCATTCAATATTATTTTACATTAGTTTCAAGTGTACAGCATAGTGGTTAGATGATCATATACTTTACAAAATGTTCCCCCTGATATTTCCAGTATCCATCCTGTTAGAGTCCCTCTTTCTATCAGCCATGTAGGTACTTGAACTTCATCTCTGACGCTCCCCTTCATGGCTCATTGTTTTATTATTTATTATCCCCCCCCCCCCAATTGATTTTTAGAGAGTGGAAGAGAGAGGGAAAGACAGAGAGAAATATCGAAGTGAGAAAAACACCTTGATTGGTTGCCTCCTGCATATGCCAGGGCCCGGGCTAGGGAAGAGCCTACAACCGAGGTATGTGCCCTTGACTGGAATCGAACCCGGGACCCTTTGGTCCACAGACTGGCGCTCTATCCACTGAGCCAAACCAGCTAGGGCCTGGCTTATTGTTTTAAATCAACATCCAATGATCCACTCCACCCCGTTCATGCTTCAAATCATTGTTTTCTGTCTCCCTCCCACCTCAAATCCACTCTGCAAGGCATTGTGGTATCCGTGTCCTTAAAGCATTGGTCACATCACCTTACTCCCTCTTTAAGACCATTGCTGGCTCTCCACAGCCTGATGGAGGAAGGCTGTCCTTCTTCAATGTGGCCTTTGAGACGCTCTACGATGCTGGGGACACTTCTCCAGGCACAGCTTCCTGTAACTCCTCTTCATAGTCCAGATCTCCAGCCAAACCGGACTGTTCCCAATGCCTTCCCTGACCAAGGACTTGTCCCCTCTGCTGGAACGCTCCACTGCTAGGCCTTCCCGGTGGAATCTCACTGTAGCTCTTAAGATCTAGCCCAAAAGCCACCCCACGGAGGCTTCCCTGAACACGATCCTCCCCTCCCACCTCTCGACATTTGACCGCTACTTATGGAACATGCATTATGTGCAGGCACGGTGGATACTCGTTCATGCATTCTTTCAACTCGGGCAAGTAATCCCCGAGTGCTTACCGACACAAGAGATACCACACTCACTGCCAGGATGGAATATCCATGCAAGGAAGGAAATGCAAAGCCGCGGAGTCCGAGTCACAGGGGGTGATCATAGACGCATGAGGAATGGATGGGCCCACCCGGGTCCGTGGCCCCAGGGACACCTGCTCCAGAGATGCACAGGCCTAGCTGGGCCCACCCAGGAGCAAACGTTCAAAACGCCTCTGGCCATTCCGAGCTCCCCCTGCATCCTGAGTCCTTTGATGCTGACTGACCCTGGGCTGCTGGGCCTCCTTGCTGAGCTCTCTCCAAGGGGAATGCAGCCACGAGAAGGATCTGCTTCCAGGGCCTGCGGATGTAGGAGCTCCTCATGGCTGGACCGGGAGGCTCGGTGCTGGGGCCAAGCGCCCCCCAGTCAGAGGAGGAAATGCAGAGCTACCCACCGGGCAGCTCGGAACAGAGCCTGCTGAGAAGGACAAGGGGTTGCAAGCTTTAGCCCAGATTAGCTCAGGTGAGATGATCACGCTGTGGAAATTGTAGGCAAGTTGGCTGCCTCCTCTGTGCCTCACTCACTCAAGTCTCTCCCTATAGAATGTCCTCCCCTCTTCCTTCCTTCTTTCCTTCCTTCTTTCCTTCCTTCTTTCCTTCCTTCTTTCCTTCCTTCCTTCCTTCCTTCCTTCCTTCCTTCCTTCCTTCCTTCCTTCCTTCCTTTTTAAAATAGTTTTTATTGATTTTCAGAGAGAGAGAGAGAGAGAGAGAGAGAGAGAGAGAGAGGAAGAGAGAGGGAGAAACATTGATATGAAAGCAAAACATCAATTGGCTGCCTCCTGCATGCCCCCCCACTGGGGATCGAGCCCCACACCTGGGCATTTGCCCCTACCGGAATCGAACCAGCAACCCTCTGGTGCACAGGATGATGTTCAACCAATTGGGCCACACTAACCAGGGCTGTCCTCCCCACTTTCCTCTCTGATGATGACGACAGTCGCTAAGGCTCCCTGCTAAGTGGCTCTGTGGTTTTTCTCATTTAATGCTCACACACCATCCTTATCCACGCTTTGTAAGTGAGGACACTCAGGCTTCGAAGGGTTAAAGAATTTGCAGGAGAGCACACAGGCACATGGGAGTGTCAGAATTCAACCCAATCAGACACCAGACTCCAGAGCCTCATTATTTAACCAAATCATAGCTTATCCTACTGTGCGGTTAAAATTACACCTCATACAAATATTGCCTCTAACATCCTTTCCTTGGCTGCCTTTTCCATCCCTGTGTATGGCACACGTTATTGTCCTGAGCAGTAGTTTTCATTCACTTATTTATTCATTCACTCATTCAACATTTACTGCAAGCTGCTCTGTGATGAAGACCGGTGCCTCCTCTCGGGAAGCTCCCTGTCCAGTTACCACATGGCAGGATCAGAGCTCCTATGCAAGATGCCTGATATGTTTGTATTTCCACCTGCTTGGAGCAAGTAGCCACCTTCACGCCCAAGGCCTGAGAGTTAATGAGTCTTTCCTATACTCAGACCATCAGAGCCACTTAACCATTCAAGTCAGACATATGGAAATTCAGCAAGCTGCAAAGCAAGCAGGTGCAGAAATAGCAGGGCGTTCCGGCAGGCAAAGCAGGGCTGGAAAGCGCGTTCATAATCTCTGCCCCTCTCCCTGCGGCAATCCCGCAGAGCCGGACTTCCTTCCACCTCCTCCGAGGAGTCCTTTGAGGGGAGCGATCTGCTGACGCTGGGCTCCCAATGAGTCTGCTGTTTACGAAGTCACTTTGAGCAAAACCCCCCCCTCCCCCCGCTTCTCCCTGCAGGGTGGCATCATTCCAGCATCCCCAAGACTAACCTGCCCAGGTGTAGAGGAAGCCACGGTTAGGCAGTGCCCTGTGGAATTCCCAGGCACAGCTCTCCATTCCCTCCCCACTGGGTAGCAACTACATGGCATTTCCTTCGGCAAACAGAAGACATTTAAAAGGGAGAATGGAGTCGTGGGGATATAAGGTGCAGCATAGGGAACATAGTGAATAACATTGCAATGACTATGGATGGCGCCAGGTGGGTCCTGGAAATAACAGGGGAATGTTTTGTAAAGTAGATGAGTGTCTAACCACTATCGTGTACACCTGAAACTAACACAGAATAATATTGGAAGTAAACTGCAATTGGAAAATAACATTTTAAAACAAGGAGACGGGGAGGAAATTTGCTGAAAAGAGCCCAGGCAGGCTATTTAGAAACTTCATTCCTTTCACCCGTTCCCTTCCCAAGAAAGACAGGACAGGCTCTTAGGAGCCAACTGATGGAGACGGTTCTCAGGGTTCTTATGAAACAGACAGAACTTTGAGAATCACCGTGAATTTATCAAATCTCTGCCCACAAAAATCCGCCCCCTTCCACATGCAGCTCAGAACACAATTTAAGGGTAGTCAGGGGCTTCCATGAGCCCAGTTGGATGTCCCCGAAGTATTGGATGCAAGCTAGGTGGTTTTAGGTGGTACGTGGACAACATTTGGCTTAAATTTTAGTTCCTGAGTAATTCATTTTAATATGCACCCAAAGCATAACACATCAAATCTGTTACCTTGTACGTGTTTTGGGATGAGGCTACACTAAAAAACGATGGCGAGTCAGTTTTGAAGGGAGCCATACGGAAATGACCAATGGCTCAGGGGGCACCTGTGGCTGCGGAAAGGCTGGGGAGCGCTGCCCACAGAGGGCCGAAGGTCTGGGTGCCCTGTCCTACTTTGTGGCATCGCCTATCCGATTCAACAACCTCACTGCACAAATGCGGAAACCGTTCCCAGTGGTCCCAGCGTAGCAGATCCCGGGCCAGGGCTTGGCTGCTGTTGTCTTTATAGCACCATTCGTTTTCCTGCTTTCTATCTGTGCAGTTTTCATCTCAGAGGGCACAAAGGGATCCACCTGGTTCGTTCTGGGAGCACAGAGAACTAGCAGGAACTTCCCATAGCCAGGTAGGTCATCGTCATTTTACCAGGGCTTTTACAAATACTTTCCTTAGCCTCTTCTCTTAAAAAACAAATAAATTATATTTATTTCTAAGTGGAAAAAAAATGTTTCAGAATGCTTGTCATTCCTCCCACATTGTTCCGGGTTTGCCTGTGTCGAGTCTCAGGAAATGAGCTGATGTTCTCCCCTGAGGTTATTCTATTTGGCTGGAGCCAGAAGACAGAAACAAGTTTGTATGTTAGGAGGCTTCTTTCAGTTCTGTTGACGTTGTGCTTGCTGGTCCGGTTGGCAGATTGAAAACTGATGATGTGTGATCTAAAGACTTTCTTTACATTCCCCGCCTGGGTTAGCCCTGCCGGGAGCAGTACTCTGGTTATGAACATACATCCCGCTAAGAGGGACATGGACCCGGGGGAGCATGTGTGGCCAGAAAGAGGGTGATGGGTCAGAGGAAACTGCCGCTGGAATCAGAGGAGCGGTGACAGCTGAAAGAACTGGCACTGGCCAGCGGCTTGCAGACCGATGACTCCAGGGGCCATTCCAAGGTCACCATCTGCAGATCGTTGAGGACTGTTGTGGGACAGGGCAGGGCAGGGCAGGCACGCCATGCTGCAGGTCTGCTGTGCTCCAGGCACCTGAGTAGGCAGCGCGTGGAACACAGTGGGCGGGTGGAACAGAGTGGGCGGATGGGCACCTGGGGAAAGTGAGGAGAGGTAGGCCGCAGCTCTGAGGAATGTTGTCATGCAGGAATGCAGGCTAGAAATTGGAATTTTTTAATATGAAATCTGACTTCTAAATGGTGGCAATACATTTTTAAAATATTTGAACACATTATGTGGACAAACAAAACACATCTGTGAGTCAGATCCGACCTGTGGGCTACATTTTGTAACGGTCGGAGTTATTTTGGGGTTCCTGATGGCTGACCGCGTGCAGAGCCCAAGCATGGACTCCCCGTTCTCTGGGTGAGTTTCTGTGGCACGGCCCGATGTTCGGGGTGAGTTAGAACAGCATTTTGACCGCGCTTTAGGGCCAAGTGAAATGCTCCAAGCGGTGCAGGGCTCTGGGAGGAAGGAGGGTCAGGCAATGCGGGGAGCCCGGCGCAGCTGGCACCTTCCTGGAACTGTCAGTGACGCACAGGCGGGATCCCAGTGGTCACATCAGCTCTTGCAGTCCCCTCGTTGCACGTCCCGGAACAAGTGCCTTCTCTGGGTGTTTCTTCCTCTATAAAGCGAGAGACGGGATTGGATGGGGCTCTGCGGTTTTATGACGGTCACTTCTCCCCATCCTCAACCTCACGCCGACAGGACTTCCAGTCCCTACATCCTCTGTCCCTTTGTGCAGGGAGTTCCCGTCAACCCTGAGAAATCCTTCTGCAGAACCTGCCGGGATCTTGTTGCCCCTTTCCCGAACCTTAGGAATCCTTCTGCTTTCCTGGTTTCTTCACCCACTGACGGCTCATCCACTCCCAGGGCAAGCTCCTCCTGACCCCAGGCCAGGTGTGTTCCCCTGTCATATCGGCTTTCCAGCAGAGTCCTCACCATACTTGTGCTGCTCATTTATTGGTGAGTTATCGGGTGAATATCTCACTGGGTTGGTCCTGACGGTCTCTTCCAACCCTGGTGATATTGAGTGATTCTGGAAAAACCAACCAATGAGGTCACAGCACAGAGCAGCGGTTCTCCAGCCGTGTTTCTGCCCCAAGCACCCAAGAGATTACGACACACACACACACACACACACCCAGCGTGAACTGGGCCTCCTGGATTCAGAGACACTGGCACAGAGGTGAAGGGCACGGTTCTGATCTTGACTTTTCCCGGGCCGCTTGTTAGCTGTGTTGTTATTTAGATAAGCCGCACCAAGCCTCCCTGTTCTCATCTGCAACCCGGAAACAATAGCTAAGTCACTTAGCTACTGTCGGGCACGTAACAAGCATGCGATGCACGGAAACCATGCAAATATTTTCAGATCACAGGTCGGAGCGTCCTGGCGCTATGAACCCGGGCTGGAGGTTAGGATGCTTGCCTCTTCACCAATCTGCACCCCCTCTCCACCTAAGGATAAGGGAGGCAGGAGGCAAAGTCAGTGGTTCTCAAAGGGAGGGGGCAGTTTCCCCCGGGGGACATTTCTGGTTGTCACAGTGTGGGGCAGAGAGGTGCCACGGGCATCTGGTGGGTAGGGGTCAGGGAGGCTGCTAAACAGCCTACAATGTGTAGGGCAGCCCCCACAGCACAGAATTATCTATGAAATGTCAATAGTGAGCTAAACAGTAACCCAGGGCCCTAGCCGGTTTGGCTCAGTGGACGGAGCATTGGCCTGTGGACTCAAGGGTCCTGGGTTCGATTCCAGTCAGGGGCATGTACCTTGGTTGCAGGCACATCCCCAGTAGGGGGTGTGCAGGAGGCAGCTGATCAATGTTTCTCTCTCATCGATGTTTCTAACTCTCTATCCCTCTCCCTTCCTCTCTGTAAAAAAATCAATAAAATGTATTTAAAATAAATAAACAGTAACCCAGGGACACAGACTACAATGAAAGAAAATAAATTTACATTATATATGAAGAGACAGGGTGTGTACATGGACCGCACACTGTACACTGCATGTGAATATCAAATCTTGTATGTCCTGAAGTTCACGCATGTACAGTCATCTGACAGCCGGCGCGAAGACAAAGCCATGGCAGACTCCCAGCCACGAGGCAAACTGACTCACCCACCCGAGGCCGGCTTACCGGAATGGGAAAGTCGGCGTTTGATCTACGCACAACTTTTCAGGAAAGTAAAGCTTCAGGGAAGCCGCGGTGTCCCTGGTGTCCTGCATAGCGTGATCATGCAGCGTGACATAAATCCGTGCCCACACCCTCTTCCTGCCCAAGCTTCCCAATGCCGAGCCATCCCTGTTCCTCGGAAACGCTTCAGGAAAGCGAGAGGCGAGGGGCTGGAGGCAGCAGGGGAAATGGCGTGAGGCCGCCAGGTCCCCGAGGTTGTTGACTCACTTTCCCCTCTTTGGCGTTCGTGCCCTCAACAGTGAAATGCGTGTGGGGTGAAGTGACCTTGGCAGTGTTCTTTCTGTTGGGACAGTGATGATGCTTCGGCAAGAATGGAATTCCCTCGTGGAGGGCCTACTCTCCCAGCCACTGGGCGAGGCAGGAAATCAGAGGAATTGAAGACACCAGCCTGGGAATTAGAAAATCAGGCAAAGCTGGGTTGGATACGTAGCCCTTAGAAAGTTACTTAACGGAGAATGGGAACACTACTTATCGCAATGGGCTTAGCAAGACTGGATAGCCTGGTAAATAGAAACTGCTATATTGTTATTGTTGTCATCCTGATTGTTAGGTGTTGGGTGAAATCACATGGCATTTGTCTTGCTCTGGCTGATTTATTTCATTTTTTTTTTTCCACTAGGTCCATCCATTGTGGCAAAAGGTAAGATTTCATTCTCTTTTTACGGCCGAGCAGGATTCCATGGTGTAAATGTGCCGCAGCTTTTTTTTATCCACCCGTCTACTGATGGGCACTTGGGCCACTTCCATATCCTGGCAACTGTAAATAATACGGCAAAGAACATAGGGGAGCATGTATTCTTTCGAATTAGTGTTTTGTGTTTCTTCGGACATATACCCAGAAGTGGAATTGCTGGGTCATTAGGTAATTCCCTTTTCAATTTGTTGAGGAACCTCCATACTGTTTTGCATCGCGGTTGCAGCAGTCTGCATTCCCACCCTCAGCGCAGGAGCCTTCCCTTCTCTCTGCATGCTCAAGGCTTGTTGTTTGTTCATTTACTGATGGTAGCCATTCTGACAGGTGTGAGGTGCTACCTCATTGTGGTTTTAGTGATGTTTTTGTTTTCTTGGGTGGTGCCTTTTCTAGCCAGGGTTTCGGAGAGGGAATTTAAAGCTTGAACATCTTCCACTTAACCCTCTGTTGCTCTGTGAGGCTCACAGGAGCTGTGGATGTCCCCCCCGCCCCCCACCAGGGCTCTCAGGGAGCAAAGCGATTCCCAGGAAGAGAGGGGCAGCGAGGAGTGAGGTTGAGACGCCAGGGCGATGAGGCAGGTCCTACACTGCAGAACAGAACCACGGACTTGATGTGCCAGCCAGCCTCCTCCTTTTCATGAAAGAGCCAGCGAGGGGGTGGGACAAAATGTCCTGCACTTGGGGTGAGCAGCCCCCGCGGCCGCCCTGGCTGACCTGTTGTGATATTGCGTACTTCACCAGGTTGCAAAGGGTAGTACACAGGAAGCCACAGGTGGAAGGACTGTTGTCAGATGCACAGTGTGCCCTGTGAAACAAAGAGGAAAAGGTCTCTGCCGGGGCCCAGCACAGTAAACCCGTGGGCAGGCTGCCGGCACGCCAGGCCCACCTGGACAGCTGAGGCTGGCCCTCGGCTCCCGCCACCGGCGCCTGGGCCGGGGCTGAAAAACAGCCAGAGGCACGTCCGGCACACATGTCAGCGGCCCGGCCTGCTCTGCCGCCCAAGCACGCAGGTTTGTTGTGGGAAGCCCTGGGGAGCCGAGAGGAAGAGCTTGGGAGAACATGGGGGAAATCGAGCCCGCCAAGAGAAATGAAAAACACATCAGCGGGTGTGAAGGGAAGAGGATGCAGAGGCACAATCCGAAGCTTCAATGTTTCCGTCATCTGAGGCAGAAAGGGGAAAGCGACCTTCTGCAGGCCCGCCTGCGCCCAAAGCCCGGCGGCTTAAGCGAAATGCCTGAAGATTTCTCTGCCCGGACGTCTGCAGGGACAGTGACCGTGACAAAATCTCTGCCCTGTGGGCGTGACACGGAATTTCCACAGGGTGGTTTTCAGGATGGCCCGGGAACCCCACTTGTGTGTGCTCTGGGGATGAGAGTGGGATGGGAGGCTGTAGTCTGCTGACAAATCTCTTGACCTGTTGAGTCGAGAAGCAAGAATGCAGAGTGGCTTCCAGGCTAACTGCCTGCAGTTTGCTGAGTGAAGCAGTCACTCTCTTCGACTCTCTGATTCCCCAGCAAGCCGTCTAGATGGGAACAGGATAGGTCCATTCTGGTCTAAAGGTGGGAGGCCATGAGAGAGGAGGGGGCACACACAAACCTTCACTAAGTGTCACTGGTTGCCCAGTCATCGCTCCCATATTTTACATGTACATGTATATCTTTCATGTTCTTTAAGTTTTCCCTTTGAGGACTGTTGTTGTTTCCAGTTTTAATATAAGGAATCTCAGGCCTGGAGAGTTTTTAGATGGATCCAAGGTCGCACAGCCAATAGTCACAAAGTTGGGGTTCAAAGTCATGTCTCTTGCTCTTCAAAGGCCACGTAACATTGTGGCCACTGCTATTCTTGCTCCCTGAAAATGGTGCTGTCATAGACCGTGCTTTCCTTGTTTCCCTCACGAGCCTATCGCATGTCCCAGCTCTGGATGTTTTAGGGGAAAGACCCTCAACTTGGGAGGTGGGGCTCAGAAGATGTGTGCTGGAGCTGGCTTACTTGGCCTCGAAGGAGTCGATTGTGTGCATCTTCTCAACTCCACACTCAGGTCATGCTGGGAGCTTGGCACTGGCCATGGTGGAGTATGTGGAAATAGGCACATTACAAACCAGGGCTCCCCCACACCAAGAGCCACTAGCTTACTATCACACCCCTGGGTGTTGCCTCTGCTCCATCACCAGCTGGGAGAATCAGCATCAGCATCTAGAAACCCACAAGTCATTTGACATTGCATTACATCAAGTACACGGAAAGTGGACTTGTCTCCTTGAGCTGGGGTAGAGTGGTTGGGTGTTGGTGCGCGTCAGAATTACCCAGGGTGTGAATAAAGAGGACCAGGCCTCTCAAAGTAGGACAGGGTCCACTGTGTTTCTAGTAAGTTCCTCCGTGATTCTGCTACCCACCACCGTTTGAGAACTGCTGGTCTAAATGACGAACTGGGAATAGACCCCCTCTCCTCCCCGTTGACTTCCTCACGAAGACGATTAGCGTAGGCTTGAACCAAGAAAATCAGATCTTAAAAAAAGCAGCGCCTTCCAAGTGCCACTCGGAGGCCCCATCACTGTGCCTGCAAAATGCGGATAATTCTGCCCTTGCCCCGTGGCTATGGAGACGGCGATTCTGTAGTAATGATTTTATAAACGGGAAACGGTATAATAGGCAGCATTGTGATGACAGAAATAGGGAGATGAGCTCGCCTTTGGCTCTATCTTCCTGGGAGGGCCGGGGAACACCCTCCTTTCCCCTTCTGCTCCCACATCCTATTTTTGAACCTGGCATTGGCTGAGGGATTAAATGACCAAAATGGCCAACAAACCTGTGTGGCAGCCCTGCCGCTAGCCTGTCAGCTGCTCCGCCTCCTCCCAGTGCCTATCACGGGCCTCCGCCCCTGGGGTTAAGACACAGCAGCCCCCATCTCCTTTTCCAGGGTCACATCTCACAAAATTTGTCACTTAGCTTTTTATGTAGCAGCTGCCACCCCTCGGGAGGCTACGTGGCTTTAATTTTAAAGCACTCCTTTCCCCCTGTGTTTTGGAATAGGGCCAACCTGGCCTGGCCAGTGACCTCTCCTATGAATAACAGACGAAGTCCCCACGCCTGTGGGACGGGGGTCACAGTTCCAGCGTGCGCTTGCCGTGAGCTCGCCAGCTGATGTCCCCTCTCTGGGACTCGGCTTCCTCATCTGGTGTCTCCCCGTGGGGAGCTGTGGGCATTTCGTGTGGGATGTTTCTTTATTGTCCCGGGCATTGCAGGAAGTTTCGCATTCCTGGCCACCGGCCACCAAATGCCAGCAGTGTTCGCTTGGTCACCGTGAGAATTCCAGACATCCCCACACATTTCCAAATGGCTCCGTGGGGCTGGTTCTGCCCCGGGACTATGTTCTGAAGGGTCTCAGTTTTCCATTCTGGTAAATGGACCAGAGAGGTTCCCTAGAGGCAAAGGGCTTCATTCAGGAGCAGCCATGAGGACTACCTGGGCTGGAAGGCAGGGCTGAGGGGGTCTGCCCTGTCTCACCCGCATTCTGCTGGGATTTATTTAATCTATAGCAGTTCCACAAAATAACTTGTTTGGAGAAAACCTCCTGTGGCTAAAAAAAAAAGTGTAAAAACCACCAAACTGGATCAGAGGTTGCTACATGACAGACCACAGGGCTGATGCGCTCTGCATACATGTTTTGGTTGGCATGGAATTTTAAGATATTTGGAGCTAAATTTTTTTTTTTAATCTGGATTTTAGGCATCTTGGGGAAATAAAAAAGAAAAACAGGAAAACGGAAAGATTTGGCAACACTGAGCCCAAATTTCTACAAAGCAACGGTGGGTTACACAGCTAAGCGCAGGCTGCCCACTGAGGTGGGGCCTGCCCTGTCTCTCATTTCCTTTTCTTGTCTGGCCCCGGAGGCAGCTTGGTGTTCAATGTTTGGATTAGATCATTGCTCTAAACCCAGAATACATGGAGGAACTTTCAAAATTCCAGAGCTAGGGCCCTAAGCCAGACTAATGTCTCCGGGGTGGGGCCGAGGTATGAGTACTTTCAACATGTCCCCAGGTGATGTTACTGTGCAGGCAGGCACGAGAACCAGCAGACTCGAGAGCATCTCCCGTTTGAAAATCAGCCCCCAAAGCCCACATTCATGAGGAGGGGGATGTTCCTGCTTTTTACCCTCCTTCCCCTTAGGATCCTCAGCTTCTTTCTCTTCCTCTGGAAACTCTTGATTCCCCCCAATATCTTCATCTATCCACTTGCTCAGCTGAGGAGTTCTCACTTCGCAGTGTATCCGCCTGGCCTCCCGCTGGGCTCTATGCTTTCTGGTTGGGTCCAGTCAATGTTCTGTTCTTCCCAAGGCCCCAGAGGGCTCTGAGCCCTCTCCTGGGGCCCTAGTTCCACCCACAGGGAAACTCTGCCAGCCCCATACTCACCAGCTCCTGTCAGCCTCTGCCACAGAGGCAAGTCCAGGCTCCTTCCTAACAGTCCTCTGGAATAACACCTTCAGGGCACTCCTTTCTGGGCCTTTATTTGCATAAATACTCCAAAGCAACCAGTAAGACAGGGTTCTCAGCCTCAGCATGGTTGATTTTGGGGACCAGATAAGTCTTGGTTATGGGGGCTGTCTTGTGCATTGAAGGATGTGTTAGCAGCATCCCTGGCCTCTACCCGCCAGATGTCAGAAGGACCTCAATCCAGGAGACCCAAGATGGCAGTGGAGGAGGTGGAAGTTACACTCACCTTCTCCCTGGAATTACAACTAAAATATAGAACATGCTGCCTGAATAACCAACTGAAGACTATCTGAAGAGAAGTCTTTTAACAAAGGATTTACAGACGAAGCCACATGGAGACTGGTAGGAAGGGTGGAGATGCAAAAAGGGCTGGCCCCACTCCCACGGGCAGTGGGTGAGATTCCGGAGGGATACCTCAGCTGCAGAGGTTCCCCCAGAGAAGCATGGGGTCTCAACTTCAAGCCGGACGCCCCAGTCCAGAGCACCAGAGCCAGGAAAAGACACCCACATAACATTTGGCTGTGAAAATCATCCAGGATTCTGTCTGCCAGGGAGACAGGAGTCTGCTAGAGACACAGGCACCCTCTTAAAGGGTCAATGCACAAAACCTTATTTTCAGTCACTCACCCTGGGCTTCAGTCAAGGGAGGGAGGGTGGACTGGACTAGAGTTGTGTGAGGAGAGACTGGGGTTTGTGGCTCTGGGGAGAGAGAGGAAGGGACAGCCACCAGGACCCCAGTGCTTAGTTCGTCTCCCACACCACAGAGGCCATCTTTTTTGGGTGGAGCACTCCCCTCCATTCAGCATCAGCCTGGGGGAATGCAATAATCCCACCCGTTGAACTCTCCATTGTCCCACCCTACAAAACTCGTGCCCTGCTGAGGGGTCATCTACCTGGGCTGGGGTGTAGAGGTCTGGGGGTGGAGGCCATTTCCCCCACTTTCCCATGAACCTGACTGGTGCCTCCTCATCACAGGAGATTTGCTAGTCCCACTTCTGGGTTCCCATCAGACCCAGCCTCCTGACTCCTGGTGACCCCTCCACATCAACGTCTGGGCAGAATCCAGGACAGACTGAGTTGTGTAGCTCCAGGGTGGGACCACTTCTCCCACCTTCCCCCAGCTTTATTGGCACCTCTCCATCACAGGAGATCCACTTGCCCCACCATCCCAGCTCCTGGGGGTCGCACCCTGCTGAACTCAGTCTCCTAGCAGAATCTTGGATAGACTGAGTTGTGTGGCTGTAGGGTGGGGGCCATTTATCCCTCCCTCACATGCCTGACCAGTGCAGAGCTCTCCCTTCTTGTAGCCAAATCTTGGTCTGTTTGGGCCTAATAGACTCTGCTGGCCTCACCCTGACGACCCCCAAAGACCCTGCCCCACCACAAAGGTCTTCAGGCACCTAGCAGGTGGCAGCTAGACTTGGTACACCCCAGGACATTTGCTGAGTGGCCTCAGACCCAGCACTGGCACGGAGTTTGATCCTGTATCAGTCTGGTGAACACCGCTCGTCCCTACCTGGTGACTCACTGAGAACCTACCTCGTGCAACTTGAGTACCACCAGAGGGGCTTTCAGTGACTGAGCCTAACAGGCAGCAGGCAGGTGGAGACAGGTGAAGGCTGATTTCGGGGTGTCTTGGGATGTTTGCTGGCCTGCCCCCAGGCTCTGTGCTGGTAAAAGCTGGCCTTGGTGCACAGCTTCATCCTTTCTGCACACACCCAGGCCCAGCAGAGGCATCCACAAACTGTGGGTCACTTTGTAGCTTCAAACAGGTTGCCCAGAGCCAATCAGACATTGGCCTACATCAGAGTCTTTCCCAATAGGCCCCAGAAACAACACACCCAGTGGTCAGCTTCAGACTGATGGGTTGCAGGTTTGATTCCAGTCAAGGGCACATTCCTCAGTTGCAGGCTCAATTCCCAGCCCCAGTTGGGGCATGTGCAGGAGGCAACCAATCAATGTGTCTCTCTCACATCTATGTTTTTTCCCCTCCCTTCCACTCTCTCTAAAAATCAATGGAAAAAAATACCCTCAGGTGAGGATTAACAAAAGGAAATAAAAAACTTACTAGAATACAGTTCAAATAATCCAATTAAAAAATGGGCAAAAGATCTGAATAGACACTTCTCCAAAGAGAACATACTGATGGCCAATAGACACATGAAAAGATGCTCAATGTCACTAATTATCAGAGAGATGCAAATTAAAACCACAATGAGCAGAGGGGCTGTCCAGTTTTCATAACTTTCTTATGGGCCATAATGCTTGGAGCACTGAAATTGTTCTTGTCTGAGAACAGGGTAAGCATTATACTTCTTATCGCACTGTAAATTGCTCTGCATGTTTTCAGAACCAGACTTGAGTGAATATTTCATTCTCCTAAAAAATGTTTGTCATCTCACAGTGATAGGGAATTTCCTTGTATAGTTACAGTGAGTTTACGCAGAGCATTTCTGGTGAAAATCCAAGTGCCATAAGGTAGAAAAAAAACAAACACACACACACACAAAAAACACAATGAGCTATCACCTCACACCTGTCGGAATGGCTATCATCAATAAATCAACAAACAACAAATGTTGGGGAGGATGTGGAGAAAATGGAACCCTTGTGCACTGTTGGTGGGAATTCAGACTGGTGCAGCCACTGTGGAAAACAATATCGAATTTCCTCAAAAAATTGAAAATGGAACTGCCTTATAACCCAGTGATTCCACTTCTGAGAACTGATCTGAAGAAACCTGAAACACTAATTTGAAAGAATATATGTACCTCTATGTTCATTGCAGCATCCTATATAATAAAAGCCTAATATGCTAACTGTCTGGTCGTCCAGTAGTCCATTCAACCAATCAAAGCATAATCCTACCTAATAATAGACAAATATGCAAATTGACCGCACCTTCGCTATGCCCAAGCCACACCCACCAGCCAAGCCACGCCCACCAGCCAATCAGGACAAGTATGCAAATTACCCCAACAAAGATGGCGGCTAATTTGCATACCAAGACAGCGTAGAAAGAAGCCAAGAGATGCTGAAGGGAGCAAAGCTGCGGAGAAGCAAGCAAGTCGGGGGGAGGAGAAGGGAGGAGCAAAGGCGGGGCCGGGGGAGAAGGAAGGAGAGCCGGGCAGGCTGGCGGAGAAGGCGGGCTGGGGGACAAGGGAGGAGCGGAGGCGGGGCCGGGTAGAGTGCAGCAGGAAACCCTATTGCAGGATTTTTCCTGCAACGGGAACGCTAGTATACTAATGATATACTAAGGCCGCTCAACCACTCACTATGACATGCACTGACCACCAGGGGGAAGACACTCCAACCAGTAGGTTAGCTTGCTGCTGGGGTCTGGCCAATCAGGACTGAGTGAGATGGGCCAGACATGCCCTGGGAGCCCTCCTGCGATCCCTCCCTGGATGGCCAACCTCCTGTGTCCCTCCCCGGCCCCAATCGTGCACCGGTGGGGTCCCTCAGCCTGGCCTGTGCCCTCTTGCAATCTGGGACCCCTCAGGGATGTCGGAGAGCCAGTTTCAGCCTGATCCCGCAGGCCAGGCTGAGGGACCCCTCTGGTGCACGAATTCGTGCACCAGGCCTCTAGTCTACCTAATAAAAGAATAGCATGCTAATTGACCATACCTTCACAATGCCCACCAGCCAATCAGGAGTGAGTATGCAAATTAACCCAACAAAGATGGTGGGTTAATTTGCATACACAGGCGCTGAGCGGCTGGGGGCGGGGCAGGATGCTTGCGTCATTGCCATGGTGATGACGCAGGCGTACCACACCACCCCTGGCCACTCTGGGCCTCTGAGCAGCATAGGAAGGTGGAAAGGCTGTGGCTCCGGGCCGGAGCAGAAAGGCAGCTCCAGCCAGAGCGAAGGCAGTGCCGGTAGCCAGGGAAAGGAAGGCCCATTCTGGCACGAATCTTCATGCATTGGGCTTCTAGTTATTTATAATAGCCAAGATTTGGAAGCAGCCCAAGTGCCCATAAGTAGATGAGTGGATAAAAAACCTGTGGTACATTTACACAATGGATTACTACTTGGCCGTAAAAAACAATAACAAGGAAATCTTACGTTTTTGTGACAGCAGGAAGTAAGTCAGAGAAAAACAAGTAACATATGATTTCACTTATATGTGGAATCTAATTAACAAAATAAACAAACAAAATAGAAACAGACCCATAGATACAGAGACAGATTGACAGCTATCAGAGGGGACGGGGGTGCAGGGCTGGGTGAGAAAATTGAAGGGAACAAAAACAACAACAAACCAAAATTCATAAACACAGACAACAGTGTGGTGATCACCAGAGGACAGGGAGATGGGGGGAGAACAAAGGGAGCAAAGTGGGGTAAATGATGATGGAAGGAGACTTGACTTTGGGTGGTGAACACACAATACAGTATGCAGATGATGTATTGTAGAATTGTACACCAATGTCAGCCCAATTAATTCAATACATTTTTTTTAAAAAAAAACCTCAATCCCCTTCCTCCCCCCCCCCCCCCCCCCCCGCCACCTGCCCCACCTGAAGTCATGGCAACCAAAAGAGTCTCCAGACATTCCCCCATGTCCCTTAGGACCAAAAATCACAACTGTGGGATACCATTGCTGAACTCAAGTTCTCAATGTCTCTTAAAGCATAGCTAATATTGGCTAATATACCAATTCTGGAAGATGATGATCAGTGCTCTTCTGGCTCTGACATTTGAAGATGCCCAAGACTCTGCACCAGCAAAATGTCAATGTACAGCGGGCCACTGGAAATTCCGCAAGTCACTCGGGGGGCTTTTACTGTCCTAGTGCCTCTGTGACCATAATAGGCCTTCTTTTGTGGAAGGATACTGATTTCTTCAATGTCAGTGCTAGAAGGGAACTTACAGTCAAAGCACAACCTCTTCACTTGACAAGTGAGGGATGCACCCTTTAACTTTGTCATCCACTGACCAATGTCACTTGCCACTGAGATACATTAAAAGTTACAGGGTGGTGAACTGAACATACAATATAACATACAGCCAATGAATTACAGAATTGTACCCCTGAAATCTATAATTTCATTAACCAATGTCACCTCCATAAATTCAACAAAAGTTAAAATAGAATCCTATCTAATAAAGAGAATATGCTAATTGACCATCACATCCTCACAAAGATGGCAGCACCCACAGCCAATAAGGAGGGAACAGGCTAATTGACTGCCACGCCCTCAAAGATGGCAGCTCCCACAGCCACAAGATGGTGGCGCCCAGTCCCCTCAGCCCTGTGCGCCTGCCTCTGGAGTCCCCCAGTCCCCTCAGCCCCCAAGCTGCCCAGGGCCGGCCTGAGGGATGACCAAACAACTGAACAGCAGGCTGCGTGGGGTGAGCAGGCCGGTGGGGAGGCCTTGAGGGGCAACCAGGCTGGCTGAGGGGGCAGTTGGGGGCAACCAAGCTGGCTGGGAAGGAGAGCAGTTGGGGGTGATTAGGCTGGCAGGGAGGGGCAGTGAGGAGTGACCAGGCTGGTAGGGGGGGCAGTTAGGAGTGACCAGGCCAGCAGGGAGGGGGCAGTTGGGGGCAACCTGGCCGGCAGCGGAGAGCAGTTAGGGGCAACCAGGCAGGCAGGCAGGTGAGCAATTAGGAGCCAGCAGTCTGGCAATCAGACATCCCCCAAGGGGTCCTGGATTAAAGAGAGTGCAGGCTGGGCTGAGGCCCCCTCCCCCCCTTCCCCCCATGCATGAATTTCATGCACTGGGCCTCTAGTATAAAAATAAAATAAGATTTTTAAAAAGTTGCAGAAGATAGGATCCATCTTGCTGAGAGTGTCAAGCCACCTTGTACCACCGGGGTGAGAATACCGCCAGTTTCCTGGGCCTGGCTTGAGTGGCCTGGCGCTCGGTCAGAAGCTGTGGTCGTGGCCTGTACTTTCTGCCAGTAGAAAGGCAGCGATTGTACCATGTGGTTTTCACAGTAAGCCCTGAGGTTGGCAGCGAAACGAGTTTGTGATGATACTTTCTTACACCTAATATCAAAGGGGGAATTAAGTTATCTAGAAAAGTTCACACCTTCTTAATTTAAAATAGACATGGCTCAGTGCTAAGCTTTTGTTCTCCATCAGTGTAGAGAAGAAAAAGTCTGTGAAATGGAGTTGTCAAACATTATGAGAAAGAAGAAAAATAAGAGACTAAAAGGAAAGGAAAGAGGCGTAACGATGAATGGAAAAGGAGGAAGGAGAAGTTGAAAGTAAAAACTGTCATCTGAGACTAATTTGAAATCCCAAGGTCAAGGAAGGAGGGAGTTCCTCTGGGGCAGTGTCTGTGAGTTTGATAGCGTGCAAATTCCATGCAAATTCTGTCCTCTCTCTGGTCCCTTGTCAAGTGAACAGAGTGGAATAAAAGTTCTAGACGTAATTCCTAGAGTCCTCTTTATTTGTCACTTTTTGATTCAAAACCACAGGCAGATCCTCAATACACTCGAGGGCCCGTTCTGACATCCTTTCAGATATGTGACAACTGATTCAAACCCCGTCTGTGGTGGTTTTTGACGGCTGATGGGCCAGAGTGACAGAATGAGAGCCACTTCCCGTAGGCAATCAGCAAGGCATTGCAAAGTTCCTGATGACACCTGAACGCCACCACACTTCTTTTTAGAGCCTGAAGTTCACAACACGTGGGATTAAAACCTGTAATGAAAGCCCTTACATTTGCATACATGCCTTTTGAAGCTTTTGAAGGTATTTTATTTCATGTAAGTCTCACAATAAACATGAAAGGCATTGTTCTTCTCAGATTACCAATGAGGAAGCTAAGACACTGAGAGACAAGGGATTTGCCCCAGGTCACCAGGGTGCCAGTCCGCCCCTGTTTGTTTTCCCCTGCGCTCTGCTTTGCATCAGAGAAACCTACATGTTCCAGGCGCCCTAACCTGTTGCTTTAAGGCCAGGTTGGCTGATGGGAGTCTCTGATAGGAAGTTGAGGGAGAGGAGGAGAGAAGCAGTCTCTGTCGTCTCTGTCGTTCTCCAGCGGCATCTCCATCAGTGTCTTCATGTGCTCTGTGCCTTCAGCTCCTGCCAAATACATGCCCTGATCTTGTAACACCACCTCCTCCTGTGTCCCTCCGGTGGTTTCTTCCTGCCGTTGCTAATCTCTGGTTCCTCACCATCCCATTTATAGCTTCTCAGTTCTTCTATCACCTGTGCATCCAGTTCCTTATATTACATTTCTGATGTTGAAAGACCTAGAGTGGTTTCTGTTTTCTTGGTTGGGCCCAGACTGCATCCCCGGGCTGGCAAATCATCTCTATGAGGAGCTATAATCAGGGCAGAAACGATGTGAGGTAGACTCGTGTATGCGTGTGTATGTACGTGTGTCCATATGTGAGAGCCTTTCTCCCAGGAGCCCAGCTGATATATCTTCGGATCTTGAGACGCCAGCACGGTGCCTGGCATGCAGGAGGCACCAGTAGATGTTTGCTGACCTAATATATTTGTTTGGTAAAACAAACCAGGCCAGAGTGGCTGTTTAGTTTATCTCTAAGTTTATCGACAAATGTCTATGAGATATAAGAACGACAGGTCCTTCTGGTCTTTAAAATGTAGCAATGAGCCATTTAGCCACATTCTACAAAGCCACACAGGGAACTACATTCATTGTGATTTCTTTAGGATCTTTCTGATTTTGAAGCATAGTAGTTATTTCAGATGGAAAGATATTGATTAGTTGAAACTTGGAAAATGAACAATTTCCAAACTCAGAGAGTAGGTGAAAACGGATGGACAGCATGGGCAAATATGGGGGGGAAAACATTCTTTAAATTGTGTTTTCTTATACTTATGCAGGCAGAGTTTAACAGAGTGTACAAGTGTACCAGGGGCTGGGAAATCTAGGTGGTGAGGTCAGCTCTGCCACCAGCCGTGTAGCCTTGGGCAGTTCATTTCCTGCTGGAGCGTGGCTCTTCTTAGGAGAATAGATAAGGACGCACAGAGAGGTACCAGGGATGTGTGTGCACAGAGGAGAGCCCATGTGAAGTGGTGGAAGGAGGGTGGCCTCGGAGGAAACCAGCCCTGCAGGCACCTTGACCTTGGATTTCCAGCCTCCACAACTGTGAGAAAATAAATATCCGTTATTGAAGACACCCAGTCTGTGGTATTTTGTTATGGCAGCCCCACCAAATGAATATGGAGATTTACGTTTGATTCATTCATTCAACAAATATTTATGGAGCATCTATTGTGTCCCAGGCACTGATTCTTGAAATAGGGCATAGAGTGCTGAGAAATCAAAGACCAAAAAAGGGCTTCTGCTCTCAGAAGCTTCGTCTAGTGGGAGAGACTGACAATCAAAAGATCACATGAGCAGTGTGGAAAGGGCGGGAAGGGGGTCCCCGTGCTCTGAGGAGCACAGTGCTGCTGGGGGTGGGGGATGATGGCAGAGGGACGTTTCATGGTAGGTACTGGTTTATTCTCAGCACGACTGCAGTGCCGTACCCTCGGCCAGTACTCTGTAAATGTGGGCTGGCTTTAATGGAAGGCTCTGATCTCTCAATTCTCTATGTGGAATAACATGATTCCTTAGCATTCAAGGAAAGACAGCCCAAGGACAGACGCTACTCAGTGCTGACTTTATAGGGCCCACAAAGCTGGGGCAGTGGGAAGGCCAATAGATAAGAAGGGAGAGGAAGTGGGTTCTCATCTCAGCCCCGCCACAAGCCGGTGGTGTGGTGACCTGATACAACGCCCTTCCCTTGTCTGGACCTCCATTTCCTCATCTTCAAAAATAAAGAGGTTGGAGGGGTTCATCTCTAAGATCTCGTCCAGCTCTGTGAAATCTTTTCTGAAGTCTAGTTCGCGGAAGATTAATCTCAAAGGAGGAAGAACGGGACAGAGGGAGGCAGGGGAAGGGGAGGGAGGTGAGAGGCTTCCCCATTTTTTGTATGAGACCTTGGCCAAGAGGTTGCCTCTGAGTCTCAGTATCCTTTTTTTAAAAAAAAGTGAGGGGGTTAGTTCTTTAATATTCATTCTGTCCCCAAAGATTTTATGCCTATGAGTATTAGGGAACTCTTGGATCTTCTGTACCTGAGTGTTCATTAATTTCAACAGGAAGACATCCCTGGGCCAAAAGTCTGCAGCAGATGTCATGGGGATCGGCCTCCGATCCCTACGCACATCATTCAGTTATGAGCCCGTCAACTGGTTTCTTGCAAACAGGAAGTCTTAGAAACGCAACCCTTTACTCACCACTTATTTTTCACTTAATATCTAGATCATCAACTAAGTCGATCCCCACTGAGAGAGACCATAGAAAACATACAAAACTAAGGATTGGTCTGTTGACATTTCCTGGAAAGAAAGATGTTACTGTCTTTTACCCAGCTACTCACAGTGAGGAACAGTTACCAGAAGTATCTTAAAACCCAAATTTTATTAGAATGGTTTGGGCAGGGAGTAGATCAATTAGAAGATAAAATTAAGTTATCAATGTCCAACAATAGGGAAATGCTTAAATTAATTTTATTACATTCATATGAAATTGTATGCAGCACTTAAAATGGTATTTTAAAAGATTATTTTACAACATGTGGTGATATAATATAATAAGTGAAAAAAGCAGGATACAAACCATAATTTAACATAATCTTAATTTTTGTTAAATACACACTATACATCATACATATACATTAAAAAAGACCTGAAAAATACCTCAAAATATTAACAGAAGTAATATCCAGAAGGAGGAAGTATGAGTGACTTTATTTGCTTCTTTATGCTATTCTATATTTTCAAATTTCCAGTGATATGTATTCATTTCTTGGTTTAGTCATTCAGCAAATATTTCTTGTGTCAACTATGAGCCAAGTATGTTGTAGCTGCTAGTGATAGAGGCAAATCTCAGCCCTCCTGCAGCTTAGCCTCTAGTAAGTTGACCCAGATAAGGAAGAAGAGAAGTCAGTAAACAAGAGGATGTGGATGGTACTATGTGCCGTGAACACAGCCAATCAGGGTGATGGGAAGGGAGTGAGGGGGCCGTGCACCTGCCTTGCATGGTCAGGGAGGGCAGCCCTCAGGGGCCATTAGTCCTGAAACTGAAGGACATTCTCATCACAGGGAACAGCCAGGCTGCATGGACCTGACCACCCTGGGCACTACGGGTCTGGGAAGACCTTTGGCTTCTATTGTAGGCCAGTGGGGGCCACAGGAAGCTTTCCCGTGGGAGTGACCAGGTCACACGCTGCTCAGACAGATGGCTCTGGCTGCAGAGTGCAGAGGGGCTCCTGGTGGTGGAGGCAGAGTAGAAGCAGGGAGACCTCTCATGAGACAAGTTTTTCTTTATAATTTGCCAATCCTGGGACATCAGCTTCCACTATGAGAGGCAGTTGGGCAAGGTCAGTGATTTCTAAGAGCACTTCCAGTACTTAAACATTAAAATAAACCTTATTTTTGTGTACCTGTTGACCTGTTTTGTGAAAAATGTATAAGCTTCTTAAAGCACAGGGCCCAAGCCTTCTGTCTCTGTTTATCGCCAGCGTACCGCTTTGCGCCTGGGAGGCCCCCGTGAGGTACACAGTGCCTGCAGGGGTCTGTGGGGAGTGGGCAGTGTCGTTCTTGCAGTGAGTTTCCTCTGCGCTTCCTGCGAACTCACCTGCTGAGGCCATTGTCCTGAAGGCAATAGGGAGCCACGGAAGGCTCTTCAGCAAGGCTGACTTCTGCGTGTGAGCAAGTGCACGCGGGCGGTGCTGCCGAGGTCTGGAGGGGGCCAGGTGTGGGAGCGGAGAGACAGAGAGACACCTTGTTTTACTGGAGAATCCCCCTGGGCGCACGAGCCCACCTCTGCGGGGGGGGGGGGGGGGGCGCACACAGGGAGACAGAGTGCGAGCTCCGCCTGCTCGTAGTTGGGGAAATAAGGCACAAAGAGACCAAATGACTCATGTGCCAAGGATTTCTGACTTCAGGGCCTCCTCTCAGCTAATGTGAAAACCAGACTCGACTTAGCGTGTCATCCACGGAGCAGGAGGGCTGTGCCTGTGCCAGATGGAAGGGAGCGTCGGGGTGGGGTGGGGTGGGGAGGGGGAGGCCAGCATCCCGGGCAGAAACCGTGACAAATGCTCCAGTACCTTCATTTGGACACTCCCTTAATCCAAGAAGGGCTAAAATTGGCTGCGGAGCTTGCCTTACGAAAGCAGAGCGATCAGACAAAAGGAGTAAGCCGGGGTTGAGTCAGCCCGATGGTAATCCTCCTGGAGAGCATGCACATCCAACGAAAATAGATCAGAGGCTCTTTCCCAAGACACGGCGCCTGGAGATGCTGGGACCAAGCCCCTCAGGTGAAAATGGGGAGGGACGGTGCCACCCCCCAGAGACAGGGAGGGAGCTCTGCCCACAGAGTCAGGGCTGGGACTCGGACCCCGCTCTTCCCATTCGGAGGCCAGGGCTCATCTCACGCCTTCAGTCTGGGTCCAACTCTTTATTTGCCAAACCTGTATTCAGGCACAACCACAGGGGGCAATTGAGGTGATTTCAAGTCCCCTTGTATATTGTGTGTTGCCATGTACACACACACACACACACACACACACACACATGCTGCTTTAGTTTGGTGAGGTCTTTTTTTCCCCATTAAGTACTATGGACCCTTAATATTACTTAAATATCTGCATTTACCACCCCAATTCAAAGGCATAGTTCACAGAAGCTAGAAGCAACTCTAGTCCAACCCCTTTGTCTCACAGATGAGGACGGGGGTCCAGAATGGATGAGGCTGCAGCTACTGAAATCCAGAACCGGGCCACGCGGGGCCAGTGCTCTTTCTACACATGCCTTACTCTATTTTTTTAAAATATATTATTATTGATTTCAGAGAGGAAGGGAGAAGGAGAGAGAGATAGAAACATCAATGATGAGAGAGGATCATTGATTGGCTGCCTCCTGCATGACCCCCACTGGGGATCAAGCCCACAACCTGGGCATGTGCCCTTGGTCAGAATTGAACCCGGGACCCTTCAGTCTGCAGGCCAACGCTCTATCCACTGAGCCAAACTGGCTAGGGCAGCACATGCCTTACTTTCTGTTCTCAGGCACAGAGTCTTGAAAGGAACGGGGATAGAGAGCTAGACGGTCTCCAGCTTATGGCCTTGGCAGGGGCCTGACATCTTGGCACGCTAATCAGTGAACTTCTAAAGAAGAGCTTTACCTTCTTGGACAGTTTTTGCTGTCATGGTCACAATCATCCATTAAATAAACATTTCCTGAATGTCCACTCTGCTGGGTCTGTTATGTACTTTTAATCTCTTTTAATTTTCATAAGACTCTGATACAGTGTATCACTTCTCTTTTCTTTTTTTCCAGAGAGAAATATACTATAGAAATGTGTCCGGGTCATAGACTCAGGAAGGTAGCAGAGTTGGGATCTGGCCTTCTGCTCACTTCTGTTATGCCACGTGCCTCAGCTACGTGGTGATCTGGACTCCACTGTGGACACTGTGTGGTTGGGGAGGGCAGGTCTCACAAGCCTAGAGGACTGTGGGGCCAGGTTTCTCAGACCCCACCCTTCTCTGGGCTGCTAAGCTCAGCTGTGAGCTCCCTGTTGCATCTGAGGTTTATAAGCCCCACCTAGAGGCTCAGGGTGGGATTCCTAGCAGCCAAGACCCACGGTGGTGGACCTGGCTATGAAGAGGCCCAGAGCAGAGCAAAGATCATTTGCTGGCAAGGACTGACCTTGAGGGGTTCGGTCCATAGCTCTGAAGGGAACACAGTAAGAGCGAAAGCAAACTACAGAAGAGAAATGGAGCCCGGGACATAGTTTTAAAGAAAGCTTGCTGGAGGAAGCCCCTTTGTGTTTTATGTGTTCACACCTTTCAGAGCAGGCCCTGAGAATGTCCTACACGGGGCAGGAATTTCCTCTAGTGGCCCCGATGGCATTGCGTTTCTGCTTTAATGTCTCCAGGAACAGGAAGCAGATGACCTTGCAGACTATTGTAATGTTTAGAAAGTTCTAGTGTTCGTCTGTTGCCCAGATGTGCCTGTGCGTTGGGTCCAGGTCTGCCCTTTGGTTTGCAAAAGCTCAACGGGTTTCCTCCCAGCAGCACTCGGGATCGTCTGAAGACAACTTTCACTTTTTATGCCGGGGTCCCGCCAAGGGTGCTGAGCAGAGTAAGAAGTTTGCCCGCCGTTAATAGGTGTCCTCTCTAAACAAACACATCAACACAAACAGACAAAAGCCCATAAATAGCATTCTGTGGGCATGCTAGGTTAAAGCGGGTCAAACAGGTACGTTTCCTGCAAGACTGTTTGTTCACAACTGTTACTATGCTGTGCAGAGTGGGAGCTGCAGCAGAAAATACTGGACGTGCAACGTTTCTCGAGTGTTTGACCTCCCACACTATTTATTTTTTTCTCCAAATGTACCTTATTGTTTTCCATATAGAGCGTTAGAAATGCTGTTTGGGAAATGCTTCCCTACACAAATCCAGGTTCTTTCTATCATTGTCTCCAAGCTAAAAAGGCTCCTTCAACTATTTATTTCAGGATGAAGTGTTGGGTTTTTTCAGAATCTTAGCTTCTGTTCCCTAGTAGGGGCGTCAGATTAAAATACAGGATGCCCATTTAAACTGAATTTCAGATAAACGATCTTTTTTGGGGGGTGGGAGGGGGTGTATATGTATCTTCCATGTAATATTCAGAACATACTTACATGATAAAAGAACTCGTTGCTTATCTGAAATACGAATTGAACTGGAGGGCCTGTATTTTTATTTGCTAAATCTGGCAAGCCTAGAAGGGCCCAAATGCCCTTCTTCCCTGCAAAGATGTGTTTCCCTGAGAACTGGACACAGTAGCCCAGGGGTGGACTACGACTGAGACAATTGATGACCTTGGGAGCCACCTACAATTCCATTTTTTCCCCCGTCATGTTTTTAAAAGGAAAATAGTAATATTGTTATGAATGGTTAGTGGCCAGTCTGCGGTTGACAGGTACCAGATAGCTTTCTGGACCCACTGGCTACATCCAGAAACCAATTTCCCCTCCCTCACCCCTGTTCATTAGTATATTTAAGTTTCTCTGGTGTTGGTATTAGGGAGCTTGATCCAAACATCATTTATAATCCCCTTATATTGTCTGTCTTCTCCACTCGACTGTAAGAAGCTTAAAAAAATAGGGACCAACCATGTTTACCTTGGTCATGGCTGTACCTCTGGTAGCCGGCACAGGTGCCTGCATATGTACGTGTTCAAAGATCTTTGAATAAATGAATTAATGACTTACTCACACTTTGGAAAGCGAAGCAAACCAGATAAGCTGATGCTCCGAAAAGGAGAGTTTGCCCATGGGAGTTTTCCTCACGGTTGGGATTTGTCATCTATCCCACGTTTTCCCAGACCCATTAAATCCTGCTCACCTGTGTCAAAGCCAATTCCGTTGGAAGATGCGTGTGCAAAACAAGAACATCTAATTGCTATGACTAAAATAAAACATTTCAGCCAAACACGAGCCGTTTTCCAGAAGCTGAAATACCTCTGGGAGCCTGCAGTTTTTATCGAGGTGTGGAACTTGGCCCTTTGCAGCAGGCTGGCCTGTGCCCAGTGGGTGTGGGAGTGGGACAGATCACACCAGGTCTTCCCACAGAAACATCCTGATCCAGAGGAGTCAGGCAACGTGAACAAGGGCAGTCTCAGTGGTGGGGCAGGTATAGGAAGCAGGACACAGCATCCCATCACTCTGACCCGGTGAACGTGCATCTGGTGTCTGGCACGTGGGGCCAGAAAGACTTGGAGTTTTTGCTCTAAGACATAGTTGATAGAACTGGATGCTGCCCCCTCCTAACATGAGCTCACCCACGCTTGGGGCTTGTCAATATTGAAAGCATCCTGGGGACTGTCCCTGGAGCAGGAGATTATTTATCTGCAGCTTGGCAGCTGTGGCTTCAGTGCTGGGAATGTGTGTGTGTGTGTGTATGGGGGCGGGGGGGGGTGTTAACCCTGAATCTATATATATATAAAAGGCTAATATGTAAAGTGTCCCCTCGGGAGTTCGCCCAGCAGATCACTTGCTATGATGTGCAATGACCACCAGGGGGTGGCACGGAATGAAGCAAGGCCCTGGCCAGCAGCCCGCAGCTGGGGAGGGGAGGGCTTGGCTGGCAGCCGGAAGGCCCCTATTGGCCCTGATCACCGGCCAGGCCTAGGAACCCTACCCGTGCACAAATTTTGTGCACCGGGCATCTAGTTTATTTATAGATAAAATGCAGAGAAGTGCAGCAAGGAGAGCCCTGGGTTCCAGGAGGGTAGCAGAGTGCAGTCCAACTTGTGCTGCTTCCTGGGGATAAGTATAAAGATCTAAGTTCAAGGGCCAATCCATGCCCTTAGGCAAGTCTTTTAACCTCAGTCTTTTTGTCTGTGAAATGGGAACAGCCAGGCTGACCTCAGATTTGTGAGGATTGGATAAGATGGCAGATTTAAAAGCCCTCTGTGAATGGCCAAGAGCTGGATCAATGCGAGGGAGAGTTACAACACAGTGTCCCCTTGGGCACAGTGCTCCAGCCCTCAGCGCTCGATGGATCTGGCAGGTTGCTGCCAAGAGAGCACAAAAGAGCACCCAACTGGGAGCAAAGAAAGATGTTCCTTGCACAGCCTGAAGCAAAATAAAGAAGAGCTTCACATTACATTATATAATTCCTTTTCATCATGGAAGAAAACATTTGCCAAGGCACACTTAAAGACATACATTCTCCGTGGGCAGGAGTCTTTGGACTATGCAAATCCACTTGGGAACATCTTTATGGCCCCGAGATGTAAGGCCGCAGGTGAGCCTGAATGTCCCTATTGATCTCCCTGAGTCTGTTTCTGGCCTGGCCCAGGCCCTTGCTGGCTTTGCTGGTGCACAGGAGCCAAATGTACACAAGTGTAGTTCTAATGCATTGGAGGGAAAATAAGGCAGGGCGTGTGGCTGCTAAGTGACTTGCTACTTCCTTTGCGTGAGATGCTACACCCACTGGAGGGAAATTCGTTAATGCGTAAACATGTGTGTACGAGAGTCTGCTGAGCCAAGGCAGCAGGGGACCGAGTCAGACCTCGGGCCTGAAGAGGGCTTTCCTGCGGGCTTTGTCTGTTCCTTCCTCCAGTGTCACATTCCCCGCAGTGGTCCCTTATGGAACATACTACTTCCAGCCCCACACGGTCCCCACCAGGACCCACAGACCTCTGATTCCCATCCTTCTGTTTACTTCTCTCTATTGCCAACTCTCTGCAAAGAGCACCCGGGGCTTGGAGCTGGGCAGAGGTTCTGCTTACAACTCTGGGAAGGCACAAGGCAATCTTTATGCAACCCGACCTGCCCATCCTCCCCTCCTTGCCGGGGCCAAGAATAGTCAATGATCGTGTTCTGGAAGAAACCCCACCTTGTCACTGGGTGCTCTGAGCCGAGAGGAGGGGGAGCAGAGCTGGAGGCTCACGCATGAGGCCAAGCCGCAAAGCCCAAGGCTCCAAAGTCAGAGGGCTCGGCTCTGATGCGCCACTTCCCCATCCCTCGCCAAGGACAAGCCTAGTTCTGATGGTGCCCTGTGAGGAGGGTGTCTGCCCGCCTCCCAGCGCCCACTGGATTTACATACACCATGTGTACGATCCATACGGGTGTGTTCACTGAGGCAGCATTTGCAAGTGAACACTCATATGTAAGCATGCATTTCTAAGAAACACACAGTGTGCTGTGAGCCCATATGTGTGCACCAAGCTACCCAAGAATGCTTTTGTATGAGTGGGCCTGCTTTCAGAGATCGTCTCCAAGTTCAAATCGGATCTCTGCTATAAACAGAGCGGTGGCTCCTAAATGCTCTCAGGATAAACACCTAAATGGGGCCTCAAGGCCCTTCAGGTGTGGCCCCTGCCCCCTTTGGCAGCTTCACCCTGCACCTGCTATGCTCTCCCTCTGCACACCAGCTGCACTGACCTTCTCTTAGAACTTCTTATTATGAGAGGTTTCCTTTCAGCACAGGACCTTTGCACGTGCCTTTCTCCCTGAGTGGCACATTCTTCTCTCTTTCTCTAGAAATGATCTAGCCTTCCTTAGCTCTCGGCCAAAACCGGACCCCTCCGGGAGAACCTTTACTGAGCTCTCCATCTCAGATGTCCCCAAAACACCTGTATCTCCTTCTTCGCACCTATCCCAGTTGCAACTTTGCATGATTTTTCAAAACATCTCTCTCCATTACGCACAGACTCAGGAAGAATACAGTGGACATGCATTGAATTGAGGGTTTATATACTTACCCAGGAAGAGGGGTCAGTGTATGAGCCTGCCCTTACGTAGCACTGAGGTAGCAGTGGGACCATGACTACTACACATGGCATGTTTGCTGACTTGGAGCACACGGAAGTGTGCTTGGGAACCCCTGTGTGTGTATTTATCTAAGGAAGAATGATTAGACCCGAGTGTATCTGTGTCCTCTAGGGATGTGCATATTCGTATGGAAGTAGACACAGAAGAACCTCCAAGTGAACATACATGTATGTGAAATTGCACGTGGGTATTTATGTCGATATGGGTGTTGGCATCAATGACCGAGTCTGTGTGTGTGCCATGTGTTTATTTGGGAGGTGTATGTATATGTATGAGTCATACTCTTCTCTGCAGCTGGGCGGGTCCCCTTCAGATTTTGAAGTAGGCAGGTTGTGTACATTAGGCAAATTGATTCACATAGACCTCAGTGTGATCTGACTTGACCAAGGCAGAGTGTCCAGGAGCAAGGAGCACTGGACAAGGAGCCCATCCTGGAGCAACATCCCCCTCTCTTCCTGGGCTGCTCCTTCCTGGTCTTCAGTCAGAGGCTCTGGGACCATGTGACAATGATGCTATTGGGAGGCATAACTGTTGTCACAAAACACATTTGTAATCAAGTGCCTGATTGCTCAAGGCTCTTGATTATCACCTTCCTTCTCTCTCGTCACGCTGTGTTTTTAAATTGTTTTCATCTACATTGTTTTACTTGATAACAGGAAAATTAGAATTCCGTTGATTTGCAGCAGCATTATTTTGGTGAATGCACGCAGCTGTGCGGGATCATGTTTTCCATGCCTACATCCTACATCCTCTTGAGCAGGGAAGGGTGGGAAGGGGAAGATGGTGTGATTTCTAGGTCCCCGAATGCGATCCTCAGAGCACCTGACTCACCTCCTCTAGAGGAAATTGTGGCAAAACCCAATCGCTGGCCCTCAACCACAGCCTGTTAGATCAGAATCTCAGGGGCGGGAGGTGGGGGATGGAGGGTGCAGGGAGAGGGGGAGGGGCATCAGGAATGTGCATTTTCTCCGAATTTCCCCCCAATCACTGCTGGGGCTCTGCCAGGTTTGGGACCCACTGCAGTAAAATAAAATACTGTCAGGAGATTCACACCAAAACTGACCCCACTAGCCCTCCCACGGTCCTTTAGGAAGAGATGTCTAAGGCTGGCCACCAGGGCCCTGGAGCCTGAGCCGCCGTTCTCTCGGGCGGAGGGAGCGAGGTGAGCCGCTGGATTTCTAGAGAAACACGGTGGGAACGTAAACCAGCAAGGGAGCCTGACTTTTGTGGGCAAAACAGCCTTATGGGTGCAATACAACTCACGAGAACAGTGAGTACCTCTCCAACAAAACAAAACAAACCAAACAAAGCAGGCTTGTCTGCAATATTTAGAAACATCTAATAGGCGTTTTATAAAGAGAAAAGTGGGCAGGAGAATGGAGACAGAATGGGGATGGTGAGGGCAACTCCCCGGGAAGGGCAGCTGCGCTCTGGGACACAAGGCCCGGGCTGCAAGGTCAGTAATGGCGAGGGCGGGAAGGAAAACAGGGGCTCCCCGGGACTCCGCTTTTGCTTTGTCATGGGTGTTGCTGCTGTGATTTTCACAAATCGTTTTCGCTTCCTGGATAAATGAACACATTCAGCAACCCCAGTCTTCCCCTCGCAGCACTGGAAAAATTAGAATGGAACAAGCAGACGAGATGGTCCTCGCCTGGCCCCGGTCCTACCGCATGGCTGACCCGCCTCTGGCCACCCGGGCTCCCATGTGAAGGGCCCGCTCAGTGCCCATCCCACCCTGATAATCTCTAAGGTGAAACCTGAGATGTTGACACAGACCTGGGCAGAGAAATGGGAACAGCACTCCATTCCCAGATGTCAAGGGTTTCCTGACTCAAAAGCAGTGATTTGACTCAGCGCAAAGCCGTGGGCGGGTACAGGTGCCTTCCTCTGCCCCCGACCTGCCAGGGGCAGCTCAGTCCTGCTGAGCTGACTCAGGTGAAGGACACCGAGCTGCCAGCTCCCAGGGCAGCCTGGCTTCCCAGCTTCTACTTAGCCACAACCTACTTAAACAGCATCGGCTTGCCCCTTAGTCCCAAGCTCAGAAATTAACCCGGCCTCTCTGGAAAAATCCCTGGAGAATCACCAACATGCACCCGTAAGAAACGTCCTCCCAGCAGGGTCTCTCTCCTCTCTGACCTGACCCTGAGCACAGGGGCTCTGGGTCAGCGCACCTGGCTCTGCTCCAGGGAGTCCTGTGATCTTCGACAACTTAACTCCTTTTAAGTTTCAGTTTCCTTTCTGATAAGACGGGGACAAATGTAATCATGAGCCACTATGATCGCAAGAGGTGCTCTATGGAATGGAGACCCGCTGTTGCACTCTTCAAACAGTAGGTACGGGTCACCATATAACTTGAATAGATGTTAACACAGGTCCACAGGATGTTAACACAGGTCCACAGGCCGGCACAGCGGCACATAACAGGGCAGCGGGAGCCCTGCCCTGGTGCCGAGAGCGTGTGTTCAAAGTCAGAGCCCAGGTGCAGCGAGTGTGCTTTCAAAGAGACAAGTATAGAAACATCTTTTCATCCACCGGCAAGGGGTGGGGAGGGAGCATTCTGTTTAACTTATAAAATGCATCTCTGTCAGCCTGTTCCTCAAAATGTGGTCCATGGACCACCCATGTAGGAAAAAACGGGCAAACTTGCTACAATGCAGATTTTAAAAAATATATATACAGTATTTATTTGTTAAATTGATTGAGGTGACATTGGTCAACATGAACATATGTAAGTTTCAGGTGTGGGTTTCTATGACACAAGATCTGTATATTCCACTGTGTGCTCACCACCCAAAGTCAAATCTTCTCCTGTCGCCTTAATATTAGGACCTCCCTCTCCCCCGACCCCCTTTCATCTGGCAACCACCACACTGATGTTTGTGTTCATGAATTTCAGATTTGCAACAACATGGATGGACCTTGAGGACATTGTGCTAAGTGAAATAAATCAGTCAGAAAAAAGCTAAGAACGATATGATTTCACTCATGTGTGGGATATAAAATGCAGATTCTGCCGAGACCAGTTTGGCTCAGTGGATAGAGTGTCAGTCTGCGGACTGGAAGGTCCCAGGTTCGATTCCAGTCAAGGGCATGTACATTGGTTGCGGGCACATCCCCCGGTGGGGGGGTGTGCAGGAGGCAGCTGGTCGATGTCTCTCTCTCATCGATGTTTCTAGCTCTCTATCCCTCTCCCTTCCTCTCTGTGAAAAATCAATAAAATATATTTTTAAAAAAATGCAGATTCTTGAGCCCCAGCTCAGATCTCTTAATCTAGATGCTCTGGGGGTGATCATTCAAAACTGCTGACTACTGTTCCTGCTAGGCTAGTAGACCTGTAGGAATTATCATACCTGGAACATATTATACATAAAATACACACAACGAGGCATGTAAAAGCATTCGTGGTGGATTGAAAATTCTATGAATAATCTAATTCCATTTTTATTAAAAAATATGTTTATACACGTTGTATAGCCATGCTTAGGGCAAGGATTGGGAGCACACGCATCCCAGGCAACGATGGCTGTGTCTAGCCGGTAACGTTATCTGTGATTGAGCTCATTTTGTGTTTTCATAATTTTTTAAATGTTCTACCATGAGTTCTAGTACCTTTTTAATAAGGAAAAGAAAGTGCTTTTAAAATAAAAGCAATGAAGCCAGATGCGCAGCACTGAAGACTTCCTGAAATCTTACAGATGTCAACCCAGGTATTTCTCACTAGAGATGATGAGACAGGCCTCGAGCAGGGAAGTGACCTGCCTGAGGTTGCCCACCCAATTAGTAGCTGGCTAAGCCAGACTCCAAGTCTCAGGCTCTGAGACCAGAGAGCTCTGAAGTGCTTGGTGCTGGCCAGGGACCTGCCTCCCTTCCTTCCAGGCCGTGAGGGTGACGGAAAGACCACAGGAAGTGCAATGATTCCGAGGGTGGGGAAGGATGTAATAGCCTTTGCAGACAGGACTGTGCAGCTCTCATTGGTCTCTCTCTGGGAGTTAGTAGGTCATTTGCAAAAGGCATGGGAAGAGCAGCTGATGAAAAGGTCTAATAGTTTGGAAAACTGCTTAACCTTCCTGCTCTATTTCTGGATTTTTCAGGGCCAAAGACCGTTGAGATCCTGATTTCCCTCGGAGGTTTTCCTGTTTAGGAATGCAGTGAAACCTCTGAAATCCCATTGAATTGGGAGCAGCGTAGCTGGGATTAGGGAACAGTCTGAATACTTTTTAAAAACATTCAGGTCTATTGTTTTCAAGGACATAGACTTCACAGACTTGAAAGGAGCTTAGTCCCGCTCCCGCTCAGCGCAGGAACTCCGTGTGCTTCGTCCTGCACCGAACTTTATTTGGGCTTCCTTGAATGCTCCCAATGACAGGAGGCTCACTATTCTGATAGGGAACCTATTTCACTCTTAGAAAAGTCTTTCCTTCACCTGAGCTGGAATCTACCTTCCTCTGAGGTTCTGCTTGTCTTCTGATTTTCATACAGAACTAAAAAGCTCTTCTTCCTCCAATGGTTTGAAAATATCTGAAGGCAGTTATCATGTACCAATAGTCTTTTTCTGCAGGCTGACCTCCACCAGGATATTCAACCATTATTTATATGATAAATGTCATCAACTCTAATTAAAAATATAAACTGCTGTCTCTACTTAGCCTCTATATCTATATCTATATCTATATCTATATCTATATCTATATCTACCCATATCAATATCCATATCCATTTCCATTTCCATAGCCATATCTATATCTATCTATCTTGATATCGCTATAGATATAGATATTCAGAGAGCTTAGAGACCACCTGCACAGGCCATTTTATAGATCCAGGCTTCTTTTCACCTCACCTTGGCTCCTATTATACATAAGACACCCATACTTCTCAAGTTCTTGAAAGTGCTTGGGAAGTTTGTTCTCTTAGGTATGTCAAAAATGCCTCTTTCACATTATATTTGCACAGTCAGTGAGGTAGGGATTAGTACAGAGCTGAATTTAGTGTACGTTAAATTGTCAATGAAAAGTCTCATTCAAAGTGCATTGACCCTCCTTACTCTTTGCTGTCAGATCACCTATCTCCCTTGCCCAGAATGGATAACACACCTATAGGGCCACGTAGGCCTGCACATTTTCCATAAGGTTCAGCTAAGCGCTCAGTTTAGGAGACCTTCCCAGCCTTGGAACCAAAAATGAATTTGCCAGGACACGAGGCGGGCTGTGCTTCTGCTTTACCCTGTGCTTGTTTAAAAGTTTCACATCCTCTTTTCAGTTTGGACTAATTCTCTGATGAAAAGACAAAGCAAAGATTCAGAGAAGCGAACTAGGCATGCCAGTGATTGGTTTCCTGTCCCAGTCCCCAGCAACCATGCAGTCACATGCTCCGGAGGGAACATTCCTCCGGGCCCCAACCCACAGCACTCTCCCTCTTCTCTCAACAAGGTATTGCATTTCCAGTTCTTACACTTGTCCTGGCGCAGATGACAAGCTGCCTCATGCTGCTTCCTGGTTTGCATGTGTGCTGGGCTCCATGGGCGCTGGGCTCACATGGTCCTGGGTTCCAGTCCTGACTCTGCCACTGGCCAGCTGTGTGGCTTTGGAAAGTTACTTAACCTTGCCGAGCCTCCGTTTTCTCATTTGTTAGATGAGGCCAATTATGCTACCTACATCAGAAGGCTGTCAAGATGACATAGTGCCTAAAAAGGTGCCTAGCACAGTCCCTAACATTCAGCAAGATTCCATACAAAGGATCTGTCTAATATTATTAATATGATGCTACAGGAGGCAGAGACTGAACCCTATATTTTTCTAGTACTGCACACAGTAGATGCTCTATTACTAGCCCCCAACTGATTCTGGGCTAGGCTTCCTTTGGCAGTAGGCTCACCGGATTCTAAGCATCTTGTAATGACAGTTCCTATTTCCAAGCTCCTTTTCCCCAGATTCCTTCCCCCAATAACAATCTGGGAGTGGGGAGGTGGGGGGGGGGTGTATGTGGGGAGGACCCACCCTGTCCTGCCACTTTGCACACCTGTCAACTTGCATCTCAGGATAAGGTTCTCATTTGACAGACTCTGAGGACTTGCTGTCCAGACAAAGAAAACTTTATGACCATGAAGCCAACACAGACCTTATGTAACCAACCTGTCAGCAAACAGAGGCACAGAGGGACACTGGCAAATTCCTGCCCCAAAAGAAACAAATCGAAACCAAAGGGGGCAGAAAGCAAGGGACTGCGACATGCCTAGATGCTCCTGCTTGTCAAGACCCTTAAAGCTGACCAACATTCTTAAAGTATTCTTAAAAGGACAGGAAAACGGCTGAACTCCCTTTTACTGGGGAATCTAAATTAACATTCATGGCTGAACTTTTAACTGACATTACATCAGATGCTCCTCTAACCAAACAAGCATTTTTAGTGTAATTCCCTAATTGCTGACCGATATCTGCTGAGGACTCTTGCTGAGTCAAAGAACATTCTTTCTCTTGTCCCTACAGCAGATAGTTTGTTTATTGCCTGAATTTTGTGTTAATAATTTTGTGTAAAAGCAACAAACACACCCACTGAAATGAATTTGCTATGCGACAGCCCCAGGTCAAAGCCTCCACAATTGAGGGTAAGGGCAGCATTCAACAGGCATGTGGCAGACAGAATACACCAGTTCCCGGACCTCCTGACAGCCGGGTTCCCTGGCTGTAGCCCCATCTTTCATGTCCTTGGCTTCTTACCTTGAGCAGGTCATTCCCCCGTGCAGGCTTTTGGTCTCTGCCGATGTCAAATGCTTTCTATGGGCTCTTCCAAGTCCGAGATCCCGTGAGGCTACGAGGAGGGTGGGGAGTAGCTGGAGAAGCTGCCTGCCTCTCTGGGTGTGGGGCCCAGAGCAGGAGGAGAATGTGATAACAGGTAGGAAAGCCTTTGGAGAAAGAGTAAAGGTGCTGAATGGCGGACACTCTCCAATTCTCCACGGTCCATTCCAAAATCATAGGCACCCAAGTTTCTCCCGAGAGCTCAGTGCTCACCCAGACACCCTTCACTGAACTGACAGGAAGCCGAAGGGGCCAATGCTTTTCTGGTTGGGGACCGTGGCTGGGACAGAAGGGAAGAGAAAAGTGGAATCAGCTTTATGAGCGAGTGAAATGGCAATGAACCCTGCAGGCTGATCTCCAGGCTAGCGTTGCCAAGGAGGACGCTCCACCCGGTCAAACCTGGGCCAAGCCCTGGCTCAGACACACAGGCAAAAATAGAAAGGGGGTGAGAGAAGAAATGTGTTTACTTTTGTGATTTTCCCTCATGCGCCTTCTAACAGCATTATCTCTCCACAAACAGGCAGTAACAGCTCCCAGGCCTGGCTTCCATTGATAAACCCTCCCCAACCGTTCAGCCCATAGTCAGTATCTGGGCAGCTGGAAGGTGCGCTCGGAAGGCAGCAGAATGGAGTGAACAGAGCACTGGCCCAGGGTCTGTCACTCACCGGTGAACCATGAAAAATCCTTCCCTGTGGCTGCACAAAATAAAGTGCTTAATCAGACAGAATCTAGAAATCTGTTTAGATTTTTGACTTATATCCGTGGCTCTCTCCCAGGGGCAATCTCACCCCTCGAGGGGGTTTTGGCAATGTCTGGAGACATTTTTGGTTGTCACAACTCAGAGGGTGTTCCTGGCATCTCATGGGTAGGGGCCAGGGATGGTGCTGAACATCAGACAATGAATAGGACATTCCCCCACCGCAGACAACTACCTGGTCCAAAGACTAGTGCTGAGGCTGAGAAATCTTGGTTTATCTTAAAGTGAGAAGAGTGTCAGGGAGAAGGGACATAAGTAAAGAAAGAGGAGGGGCTAGAACCCTGTTTCTAGGTCATGGGGTGTTCATCAGCTAAGTGGCTTCCAGCTTTTCTCCCTCTGACCTCTGTCCTTTCAGTTTCCCTTGAAATTATAGGGTGAAGTTTAGTAGTTGTTTGTTTGTTTTTTTTACATTAACTTCTGACTTATCCCTCAAATGCCAAGCCCTGGTGCAGCTCAAAGATCCCCACTCTGAGACACAGCCAAACAATAAATATAAGCAGCTACTAAGCAAGTAGAACTAGAAGGTGGGTGGTGGGGGTGCACGAAGGGACACGACAGATGCTCCTAACTCCATGTCCATGAGTCAGTGTTTCTGATGTAACAACAAAGAGTAATCACCATAGGACCAGCGAGACGAGCTCGGCTGGGAGCAGGCGGAACTGATCTGGGGCCCTTAGCATCAGGAGAGACCGAGGTTGCAGGCGACAGAATCAAAAGCCAGCGAAAGGGTTAAGCAATCAGGGCATGCCATTCCTGTGCCATTCCACATTAAGTCACCGGGCAATTATTACAAATAGTTACCTGTGGTTTCCAGTGGGGGGGAGGCAAGCACACTCCAGTCAAGGGGTTTTGGAGAAACAGGTGCAATGAAGTCATGGTCAAACAATTTATTTACTGTAAACTTTAGACTTTGCTCAGGAAAACAACTGAAGCTACCCCTGAAATGCCTGCCTACAACACCCTGTTTCAGCAAATAAGAGGAGCGTGTTCACAGCTGTCAGGTCCAGGATACTCCGGATCCTCCATCCAAGGGGGCAGGAAGGAAGGTCTCCTTCAGATACACGTTACCAGCAGCAATAAATTACCCCTAATACTTGACTGATGAGGTAGATACGCAGAAAAGTCATCAAAACATAGCAGCCCCAGGTCCTCTGGGACCGAAGCCCTGCAGACATAAACGGACACGTTCCGTGCAAAGAGGAACTGAACTGTACAAGAAACAATCACTCCAATAGGTGTTCTCTTTTTTTTACAGCTTACAAAAATAAAAAAAAAAGGGCAGAGGGATGTTCTCCCTCCTGCACATCTCTATACAATTTCATTCTAAATTTATTACACTTAAGTTAAATAGTCTGTTTAGTGTCTTGCCGGGGAAGGGGGTCTGAAAAAGTAGAAAAGCTGCCTTAGAGCAGCGAGTCATTTGTACTACAATTCCTCCCTTGTGCATCTATGCTATCGTTCGGCACAGTACCTTGACGGTTCACAAAGTCTCCCCTGCCCGGGGCATCCTCACACAGCAGTTTGCTGTCTTTCTCCTGTCCCGGGTGATATCCACTGGGCTCCCCTGTGCAGTCAGACTTGTCGTTGCTGCTGGAGTAGCCATTCCCATAGGCCTTCAGAGAAGACCTGCGCAGGCACAGAAGCTCCTGGAAGGCGCTCCTGAAATCTGGGCTCCGGCAGTAGATAAGGGGGTTGAAGGCCGAGTTGACGTAGCCCACCCAGTTCAGGAGGATGTAAACGTCCTTAGGGATGAGGTTATCCTGGATCACGTGCACAATGTTGACGATGAAAAAGGGCAGCCAGCACAGGGTGAACGTGCCCATGATGATGCCCAAAGTCTTGAGGGCCTTGTGTTCCTTCAAGCAGAACTTGGAGGACCTGCGATGTCCATGCCCGCCCCTCCCATCCTCCACCTGGCTGAGGTTCTGGGCATGGAAGCGGCCCTCGAATTTGTCGATCCTCTGGAGTTGCCTTTTGGCCACCTGGAAGACCCTGGAGTAGACGAAGACCATGACCACCAGGGGCAGGTAAAAGGAAACGATGGAGGAGGCAATGGCATACGCTTGGTTCGTGAAGAAGTCGCAGCAGGTATCTTTGGCATAGCACTTGATGGCTTCGTCGTGGGTGGCCCGGTACCAGTGCATCTGGATGGGCAAGAAGGAGGTAAGGCCTGACACGATCCACACCATCAGAATGACCATCCGGGCCTTATTCTTGGTCAGCAGGCTCTGGTACTTGAAGGGTGACGTGATGGCGAAGTAGCGATCCACTGCGATCACGCACAGGGTCTCAATGCTGGCCGTGACGCACAGCACGTCAATGGAAGTCCAAAACTCGCACCAGAAATTGCCAAAAGTCCACATTTTCATAAGGATGTGGCTGGCCCCAAAGGGCACCACCGCCAGGCCCATGACCAGGTCAGCACAGGCCAAGGAGGTGATGAAGTAGTTGGTGACCGTCTGCAGACGCTCGAACTTGGCAATGGCTGTGATGACCAGCACGTTTCCAAACACGATGGCCAGGACGATGAGCGACATGAGGATGGCCATGCCCACCACCCACGTCTCATCCCGTTCCTGCGCGATGTCTTGGCCCGGTGCGTGGCTTCCGTTGGGCGCCAGCAAGAAGACGGTGCGGTTCCCCGGTTGCCCCATGGCGCGCAGGCTGGCAGGTGAGCGCAAGGGCTGCGGGCGCACTGGCCGCGCCTCAGAGGGCGGACCTCCGGCTGGGCGCTGCGGCCAGCGACGGGACGCCTAGAAGCCTCATCCAGCCGCCGTGGGGTGGGTGTGGTGGGAGCCCGTCCTGCACTCAGCTTGTGGGGTGCCCTGGGCTCGCGGTGCCCGTCAGTCCCAGCCTGAGATCTAGAGCCGCCGCCTCCAAGTGCGCGCTGCCCGTTATGTGCACAGGACTTTAGAGGAACTGCCTCCCAGGTGACGTGCGGGAACTTTCCGCCAATGGCTCACCGGCCTCTCCAAAGGGGCGAGGCCCCCACCTCTTCCTGCCCCTCCCCTCCCCTCCCCTCTCCCGCCCCCTCCTGGGGCGGGCCCGGGCGGAGCCCAGCTACTCCGGTCAGGCGGGCGGGCCACCACCCCTCCTGGCTCCCCAGGCTGGCCCCGGAGGGCTGGCGCGGGGGCTGGCACGCTTACAGCCAACCTAGGAGCTTTGGGCTCTTCGGTGGCTGCTACCTGTGCGCCCTGGGCGCTTGTGGGGACTGAGATCTCAGGTCGGAGGGCGGTACGCGGACACTCCCCCACATTCGGAAACAGAGGCGAGTGCCCAGGGAGACACGCACCGACAGGCACACTTGCACCCCGGCCGACATGCTCGGGCTTATACGGAACCACAACCATCGACGGAGACACACCCGTCCAGCGCACCGACAAACACCCTGGCGAGCGCCGAAGCCGACAGGCGCAAAGTCACCCTGCCCAACACAGAGACAAACACAGAAGCACCGCGAAGCAGAAAGGCATGGGCACACACAGAAGTAAACAACACACAAGCGCGCGCTTGGAGGCCAGCAGAGCGCCCCATCCAGGTACTCCAACCCCCTCACCATGCACCCGGACCTCCCTCCACGCGGTCCCCCTCTCCTTCCCACCCACACACGTAGGGACGCAGGCATATTCCCTTTCAAACATTTGGCAAGACCACAGGAGGTGACTTCAACAGCTGCTGATTTCCTCAGCGCGCTCGCTGTCAAGTACTTTTGGTGCCCTCCTTGGAAATGTGCAGGCATTGAGACATACAATTTCACCCTGGAGTATATTATACGCATGTACTAGTATGTGTTTTGGGACGGAGAGAGCAAGTGGTATGCTTTAATTTTTAATTCTTGGGAGTGTGGCACCACTCCCTCATTTTTCTGCTGGAATGAAAACGCATTGAAAATGGGATAGTTTTCACTTCAACCTCAACTTCTTCAGCAATCCCATTGCAACTCGAAACATCCTCTCTTTCATCTGCTGGGGAGCTTGTTGGTCTGTTGGGGTGAGCCATTTGAAATTGCCGCTATTCTGTGGCTTCCGACTTTGAAAAATAGCAATTTCAAAGGACTCGGGTTATTACTATGGCAGGCATTAAGGACGTTTTGCAGGCACAGAAAGCAAAAGATCCTTTCTCCTTAAATAAAAATATCAGGCCAACCTTTCCAACTAGGGAGGGTCTCTGTCTATGAAATACAGTACTATCCTCTGGCATATGACTTTACTATTAAAAAGAAATTCCTTTTTCAGGTTTGATTTCACATGTATTAGTAGTGTGTGTTTTGTTTGTTTTTTAAAAAAAACAAAGTATTTCCTACAGTGTAACCAATGTACTTTGTCTATTACATAATAATAACAATGGATAACATTTATGGAACATTCTGCTATGTGCTTTTCATACATTATTCCATTTAATTTTTCCCACAGTCTCATGGTGTGAGGTGGGGGTCGGTGGGTACTATTTTTAGCTTAATTCACAAATGGGGCTCAAAGAGGAATAGAGCTTGCCCTGGGGCACAGGGCCAGGCAGTGCCAGAGGCAGAAGCTGAGCCAGGCCTGCCTGAGTCTAAAACCCATCTTTTAATCCTTTCAGTGCAGAAAGGGATGGGGTATAGGGATGAAGACTCCAACTGGAATTGGGATACCCAGGTTCCAGAACCCCCCGCCTTAGAACTTTCTAGCTCACTTTCCTTAGGCAGGTAAAAAAGATGGGGCTTAATTTCCTCCATCTCTAAACTAGGAATAAAGTCAGTTCCGTTGTTTGGGCTGAGTGAGAATCGAATGATATAATAAAGGTGAAAATGCTTTTGCACATATAAATGTCACACAAATACGGGTATAAATACTGCACAAATATGGGTAATAAATAAAATTTATATAATTTACTTAGCAGTTCAGAATATCTTGTTTGTCTTCTCTAAGAGAACAATAAAATACTTTAGAAGCAACGACCAGAAACAGAATTTAACCTACACACCCCCTTTAACTTCCTTCACAGGCAGAAATGGGTTTTGCAAGACAGATGCCTTGAAAAACACAAATAGTTCCCATAAAAGCCACCAGTATTAATTAAGGTCCTATTATGTTCACATAGTTTTCAAAATATACCCACCTCATATTTGTGTTTTCCAAAATTGGTTCTGGCATGATGCATTTTCGGAAGAGGCAGTGCCTGTTATGCAACAACGTTTCTTTAAATATAGGTCCACCCCGAATTGTGGAACTAAGTCATTTAAAGGCTCCTTCCTGTTTGTGAAGCTATGGAATAAATACACGTGTTGTTTAACCTCCCCATAACAAAACAGAACAAAGAAAGTCACTTTAGGACAAGCACGAATTGATTGTTTAGATATAAACATAAGTCACAACTTTGAATATTTTGGGAAACACCTTTTAAAAAAACCCACAAACACTAAATCAAGAGGGAACACTGCTCATGTCATTGAGGAAGCTCCAGGCCTTTGCCCACCAGCCTGAGAGAATAGACAATATCTCTCTCTCTCTCTCTCTCTCTCTCTCTCTCTCTCTCTCTCTCTCTCTCTCTCTCTCTCCCCCCACCCCCATCACCAAGTTGGTAGGAATTTCAAGGTTTTGTCTTCATGCCCAGAGGCTAATCCTGACTTCCTTTTAGAATTACAGGATTAGAGAGTTAGAATGGGAAAGCGTTTTAATAGATCATTTAGCTTATTCCCCCCACTCCAGTTTGCAGATGAGGAATCTAAAATGCAGTAATAAGAAGCGTCCAGTCCAAGGGAGCAGGGAGGATTAAGGGTCCCGGCTGGTCTGCCTCTAGCCTCTTTGAGTGCCTAACGCTGTCCTGTCATTTCTCAGCGGAGGAGTGGCACTGGCACTGCTTACTGGACTGGTGGCCTCACAGAGTTAATGCTACAGTTGAACTGGGAAGTTCTTAGTAGACTAAATACACCTTTATCTGATGTAAGCAAAAGCAGGCTCTTTTATGGTGATTGATAGTGTCGAATTACATATTTTGTCAATCCCTTAAGACACCGATTTATCGTTTCCTGCCTGCCAAACGGGAAAAACACACACATATCTTGATTGGCCGAAAGAATGTTTGAATAGGAGCAAGTTTTTGTGGAGCCAGGGAATGCCCGCACACCAGTAGCTGGACAGCTTAGGAAAATCTTATCCTGGTCTTGGTTTCGACAAGATTCCTTCCATTTTTACAGTCCTCGGAGCAGAGAAACATCTGTGGATTTCTTTCTAAACGACGGTCTTAAATGTTTGTCTTTAATATTATCTCTGTACAGTATCATCTCATGAAATCCACATTAAATAAGATTAAATGCATGTAAAACGCTTAGCATACTGCCTTGGGAAAGAGATAGCTCTTACCGTTGTTATCTTCTTTTTGAATCAAAACGTGTATATAGAATGCATATTTGTCCTTTTATATCATATTGTGAAAGGACCCTTTGAACATGGGTAATGAGTAATTTATTTTAAATCTAAGTTGCTGTGAAAAAGAATGAAAAGGGGGACAAAATTCGGTTTCTGAGAAAGAAGAATGACAATGAAAGTCACCGTTATCATGGAGTTATAGAGCTGAGTGGGCCGCCAGTGGTTTTGAATGAAGCACCTCACAGTCTAGTCAGCCCCTTACACAATGCGTCCACCAGACTCTTCGACAGCCCTCTCCAGTTTGGGCCAGCTCGCCAGCTCTTGTCAGTGTCTGTTTCTTCAGATATTGAACTGAAATCCATCTTCTTGGAGCACCTACCCAGAGATCTTAAGTCTGCCCCCTTGAGGCCACTCAAAACAAGTCTCTACTCTCTTCCCCAAGACTGTCCTTAAACTTTTGGGAGAATTCCCTAGAGGTCTCCTAAGGTCTCTTCTCTTCAGATTAAATATCGCTTGTTCCCTTGAGTTTAGAGTTTCCTTAACATCACGGCAGGTCTCTAACATTCATTCTTGGGATGGTTGATGTCTAACCTTAACATCAATACCTGGAATGATCCTAGAACAAGCCATCAAACAATCAATTTGCAATCACCTTGGCAACCATAAAGTCGACAGAGCAACCAGGAAAGCTTTCAGAACAGCTGGTTATACCAGATGGATTTAATTTCCTGCTATGCTAGCGTTTAATGAGAGACATGCTAATAAATTCTCCGAGTTTCAGGGGGACTGAACAAAGGGAGATGGTACTAAATGAAAGCAGGAGAAACTTCAGTTGGTCATAGGAAGGACTCCTGGGCCTGAGGAAATTCAATCATTCAAAGGGCTAAACTCTAGTAGCTTTTCTCAATCTCTTTTTTGAAAAAATATATATATTTTATTGATTTCGGAGAGGAAGGGAGAGGGAGATAGATATAGAAACATCAATGATGAGAGAGAACCATTGATCAGCTGCCTCCTGCATGCCCCCTGCTGGGGATTGAGCCTGAAACCCAGGTATGTGTCTGATCAGGAATCAAACTGTGACCTCCTGGTTCATAGGTCAACGCTCATCCACTGGGTCACACTAGTCGGGCTCTCAGTTGGGTTTTTGCAAGAGAATTAACCCGACAGAAAATTATTTCAGTGACCATTCTTCCCAAGGATGGAACGTAGCTATCCCCTTCCCAGGGACATAGAGTGAGATGAAGTCATTCCCTATTCTATAATGGGTGTCTTAGGGCATAGGTCTTCATTCTCTTGCTGAATCTGAGTGGGACTGATTGAGTGGGGTCTCCTTCCCATATGGGAATGAAGAGTGTGTCTTGATGAATCTTTCTTTGCAATGGAAGCAGTTTGGTGTAGAGGAGAGAGCATAGATGGGGATCGGTAGAACTAGGTTCGGATCCCAGAACAACTTGGTATCTATAACCTTAAAAAGTCACCTTCTTCCTTCGAGCCTCCATCTTCACTCATGAAATGGGAGCAGGAGCTTGGGCTAGGGGGCACCCAAGGGCTTTCCCGTTCTAAACTGAACAAGCCTGTAGTGGGAAGGAAGCACCTTGAGGGCCATTGAGGAGATGAGTTCCTGACTCTGAAGAGCCGCTGAGGACTTGGCAAGTGACAACTGTCAATATCCTACAAAACGGCGCGGTTACAGTTTTCTTTTCCCCATATGTCACCACTGGGATCCCTGCTATTCTGAGTAGCAGGTGTACTGTTATTTACAAAATATTTTTCTTGACATCAACTTGCTTCTAAAACTCAAATACATTTATTTTTAAAGAAAATTTTGTTTTACTTCCATTACTGCACGTGGAGAGAAAAAACTGGTGTCATCTGCCATAAATAGAAGGTAACCATGAGTACAAAACATTGTTAATTATTTCTAGCTAAATTGTGTTGCCTGCCAAAGTTCTGAACCTAAGGCCTGCTCTCTTTTTATTAAAAAGGAAGAGTAGTGAGTCTTGGGGAGATACTAATGGTATTGTAGCACTAAATGGGGCTTCCTCCATCTATTTTACAAGATTGGAAAAAATTTGAAAAGGGAACAACTCCTAATTAGTGCACTGTTATTGAATGTAGTGTTGCTGAAGGATTTAAAATCATTTTATTACATTTAAAGGTATCTCAGCCCTAGGCTTGTGCTAATGAGATGCACTGCTATGATAGAAAGAGCATGGGCTTTGGAGCCAGGTGGATCTGGGTTCCAGTCCTGGTTCTGCCCTCAACCAGCTGAAGGCTTCAGACAATATGTGTAAACCCTCCAGGCCTCCAAGTGTTCCTATTTAAAATGAGGCTCAAAGCCCTCGGGTGTTTGTTGAGGGAATAGAAAGAACGTGTGAGAAACGGGGTTTGGAAAGGAGAGAGAAGTAACAGACAGGGCAGGAGAACAAATCAGCATAACTTGGAGTGGCTGGCGGTTGGAGGTGAGTCCGAGGAGTGGGGGCCATTGCCAAACAGGGGTGAGCTAAGCAGTGATCCGAGTGTCCGTAGGACAGGAAGGGTGATGGATTCAGGTAGGGCCATATCAAATCTGAGGCTTTGATTGGTCATCAAAATGGAAGTTAAAATATCCTAATGATTAGGAGGTAGATTTGAGGTGAGGTGTCTGGCAGTGGCTGTCATTACAGTGGAGGTGTTCCCTGAATAGCTGTCTTCTCAGAGGGAGCTTCTGATGGTTAAATGAAATCATGTGAGGTTCCACTGTGTAATGGTTAGCACTCTGGACTCTGAAATCATGTGTTTAAGGAACTTAGCACAGTGTTTCCAGAAGAAAAGTGCTTAATATTGTCATTATCATCACCATCACCACCACCATCGTCATTGTCATCTTTGGATTGTGAGCACAGCTTCAATTTCATGACATTACATTTGTTTCTCGAAGGGCGGTACTTAAATGAATAAATAAATTGATCCAACAGGGGGGAAAATCCTTTGTGTGAACCAAACTACTGTCAGTGGTAGCCTTTGGCGTGGATTTTTGGGAGATGTCTTAGGTTGGATTTCCTGGCAGCTGTTGCTGAGATGAGGTTTGTGTGCAAGTGATGGATGAAGGGAGGGCTCCCAAGAGAAACCGGTCAGGCAGTGGGAGAAGCAAAGCCGTGGTTTCAGATGAAGACCAGGCCAGGTCTGGTCCCGTGAGCAGCTCTGGAGCAAGCAGCTCAAGCCAATTGCTTGGTTTGACGTCCTGCTTCTCCGATTCTTAGCTATAAAACCTGGACAAGTTACTTATTCTCCCTGGATCTCGATTTCCTCATCTGAAAATTGAGGCTGTTGATGATAGTATATCACAACCTCCTGGGGTTGGTGTGAGGATCACATGAGTTAATATCTGCAGAGTGGCTAGAACTGGCTGGGCACATGGTAAGGGCTAAATTAACTATCGATATTACCTGTGGAGAGGGCATGGAAAGGGGAGGGGATGTGCAGCAGAGAACAGCAAAGAAGCAAAAGTAGAAATTATTGTAATTTTTAGTAACTTCTTTGGAGGCGGAAGAGGAAGGATGTGAGGAGAAATCAGGAAATGAAAATAAAAACTTGAACAAATGAGGAAGCTGTGAGAGAAAAGCTTGAGCTTGCTAAAGCAGCTTCGGGGGCCTGTTTTCTGTTTGGAGTGCACACAAGTGCGTGCCCCTGCCTCTCGGTAAGGATGTGGGCCTTTTGTGACAGTCCAGTGCATTAACAGGGCTATGAATCATCTGCTCCAGAACTGGAGTGCCCTTAAGGATTGCCTAGCTCAGTCGAGTCCCTGCTTCAGCGTAGGTGGGGTGGGGGTGGGGGGCGAAGGGAGGGGGGGGGGGACACAGAGACCAGTTCCTCCAATCAGAGCTGCTCCACGTGTACCTGCTTTTTATATCCTGCTTCTGCATAAAATTACTTTTGTGCAAGCCTTCCATTGCTGAGAGGGTACCCCTTGATACTGCAACCCTTTCAGAGTCTAGATGAGGAAGCTGGGATCCACAGTGAGGAAGGGATTTGAGAAATGCCACAGAGATTGCAGGAGAAATGGGTCTAGAAGCTGGGGCTTCTGACTCTCAACCTCTGCTCCAGTTTTTCATTCTGACATTTTAGTTGAGACTGAAAAGACAAGCAAAAAGCCTGGAGGCAAGTTTACATTTCACTAGCTTAAGCTGAAAGGGAATGTTGCTGGGGCGGGGCGGGGGTGGGGGGGTGGGGGGGGTGCGGAGAGGGGGAATATCCGCCTCACAAAAACCAATAAGGAGAAAGAAATATAAAAATTGAGAATAGACAAGAAGAGGCCAATTAAACTCAAATATTTTTTTTAGGACAAATCGAGCTATAAAATGGACATTTAAAGAATTAAATGCCAAGGATTTTTAAAAATGTTAGCTGATGCCACCAACAAATATGTGTTGATTGCCGACTGTGGGCCAGGCACTGTGGATGCAGTATGAGTAAGTCAGATGCCATTCCTGTCCTCAGTGGGCTTGCCCTCTAGTGTACAGCGGGGCGGTTTGCACAGAACGAGAGCGGGGATTCACGTACACAAGCTCTCATCCGACACACACTTGATGGACCGATTATTGCAGAGTGCGGCAAAGCCTGGTGTGCCCTGTCTGGCAGGAAAAAGATGTTGGCCTCAGCCCCTGTCAATTTCCGAGTCAAGAATTTAATCAGCTGCTCAAGGGAGGCTGTGGAGCTGTGGAGGGAGAGATGAGAGCACGGCTCCCCGGTTATGGTTGCAGTTAAGGGGAAAGTGGAGGAGAGGCTGGGTAAACACAGCAGCCAGGGGAGCAAAGCGAGCGTTGCTAAGAGGAAAGGGAAGGAGGAAGAGCAGAGGCTGCCGGCCTGCCCTGGAGCTGACATGTTGATGCCCTAACAGGGAAAGCAGCCATTTTGGTGACCTCCTACCAGCTCAAGAGGGTGCAGCACAGACCTCCAGGACCCCAGAATCCTAGGGCCGCCCAGCCCTCCCGGTGTTGATGGGAGCCTGAGGCCCACAGGGGAGGAGGACTTACCGAATGTCACCCAGTGAGTCGGAGGAAGCGCTGGGAGCAGAACCTGACTTGCCCACTGCTCCATCCTGCCCCGTTACAGGGATACCACAGGGGTTCATTTCAGGACGTCTGGGAGTCGGGTCAACCTGGGTCTGCATTCTGGTTGTGCCTCTTGCTGCTGGCTTTGTGATCTTGGTAAAGTTTTAGCCTTGATCCCTTCACTTGTAAAATGGGGCGGGGAATTGTAATTGCTATCATGACTTATCTCCAAGATGACGGTCACTGATTCCTCCTATAAGCTCATGCCATGGCCCATCAAAAGGTGGCATTTATTATTTCACCCCCCTGGAATCTGGTCTGACTTGTGACTGCTGTGCCCAATGCATCCAGCAGAAGTGACACTGTGGCAGTTCCGGGGCCAGTCCTTATGAGGACTGTCACTTTCTGCCTAGCTCTCCTGAATTACCTGCTCTGGGGGAAGACCGCCACCATGTACACTACCTAGAGACATCCACGCAAAGAGGAAGCCCAAACTTGGAGGAGCCCCAGGGGAAGCGATGCCCCAGTCACTCCCGAGTAGCTCTGGCCTTAAGGTGACTCCAGCCCCAGCCACCATCTGGCTGTAAACGCATTAAGAGCTCCAAGAAAAACCCACCCAGTTGAACTCCTTCCACAATCCAGAGAGACAAAAATAAAATGATGGTGGCTGAAGCTACTAAGTTTTGGGGGTATTTGTTACCCAGCGATGGGAAGGGGACACAGATCTGAGGCTGTTGTGTGGATTGGTGAGACAGTGATTTGGGACAGGGCCTGGGATGGGTAGAGTAAATGGTGAATTTTTACTTTAATGAACTAAAAGCAAACAACAACTTGCAAACACCGCCATCAGTCTCTAACAAAGAGTGTGTCCGTGGCCTCTCTCTGGAGCATTTGTAGACCGCACAGAACAAGCCTCATCCCTCCTCCATCCCACAGCCCCTCCTGGTGCGCTCTCCACACGGGCCTTCTCAGTCCTTCCTGTGAGTCAGACGTTTGCACATGCTGTTCCCCACACCTACAAGCCTTTCCTTCCCCTGTTGACCTCATGAGTGTTTACTCATCCCTTAGCTCTCAGCTGAATCCTCATTTCCTCTGGACGTCTAGGTCCCCACCCTCTGGGACACACCCTCACTACCCATGTTCCTCTCCTTCTCAACACTTATCTCAGTTTTGCACCTTTGCCTGTATTTGTGAGATTATTCATTCACTATCTGTCCAGAAGACTCCCTCTGGACAGGAACCATATGGATTTTACTTGTTTTTGCTTATCCCCAAAGCAATAGTCCCCAAACCTAGCACCAGCCGGAACCCCTGCCACATGGACGTGCTCAGTAAATGATTTTTGCAAGCGAACCAGCCAGCTCCCAGGTTTCCCTTGTGCCTTGTTCAAATTCAAGCGGAGCATCCCTGTCCCTTCAAGGTATAGGACTTGGTTCCAACTTTGTTCCTCTTCCCTTCCCCCAACTTCTGGTCCAGACAGCCCAGTCCACATGCAGCCCCAGAATCAATGGCTTGTTTAGTCTTTTTGCTATTTAGGGAGAAGGCCTCTCTAATGCTAAGCAGTTCCTCCTCTGTAGTTGTCTGTTACAGAAAAAGGCACTTCCTTCCTCAAACTTGAACACTGCTACATGGACACCCCTCTTGGGCTCCAGGCCCCTCCCTGCATCAATTCTCCCAAAACCACACCCCCTCCAGCTTCCCTCTCCATTGCTCCAGTCATCACTCATCTGGAATTTTCTCTTTTCACCACCTCTAGTCTTTCCCCACTCTAGTATCTCCTTCTCGTGTGCTGCCTCAAGGATTTGGATCCTGCTACTTTCCTGCCTAAGACCTTGAATGAACCCTTCTCTTCCCTTTTTGCTTTTAGCAGAGGTGGCAAATTGGCAGCCATAGGCCACATCTGCCATACAGATGTCTTTGGCTTGGCCCACAGAGTTAAAAAATTAATTAGGTACTAACATTAAAAAAAATTGGGGGATTTTCACATAAAATTCCAGATGACCAACTTCTCTTTAAATCATCAGTGACCCAGACACACCAGGACTACAGATTCATGGGTTGGAGCTAAGTAGTCCTTTGGGCACATGGTCTTGAGTTTGCCATAGTCTCCACCATTCCCTAATGTCTCTGTCTTTCGGGCCAGTGATCCGCTGCCATTTATCATGGCACTTGCACAGGCTCATCCCAGCTGTTTCACTGGTTATAACCCTTCCTGGTTTCTGTAGATCCCTGTATTGCTACCCCTGCCTGGCTTATAAGAATTCTCAATTTCTGAGTCTGTCAAGAAGTAGAAAAGAAGGAAGAGAATATAGAACATTCTCACCAGTGAGTCCCTCATAATCCATTAGCATTTGCAACTCACGGAGAAGTTTTCATTTTGTATGTGTGTGAGAGAGTGAACTTATGGTTAATTCCTATTTTTTTTCTCCATGCTTTCCTATGGTTTCCAGATTCTCTACAGTAAATGTGCTCCTTTTTCAAAGCTAGAATTAAATAAGGAATATGCCTACAGAATTTTAGCTATGGCTATGAAATCTAGAGTGCTTAGCTCTCCTTTATATATTTACTCACACTATTGGCTCTGTTATCTAAGTAGGTCACTTCTTATCACCCGATACTGCCATTAGTTCATAAATTAAACTATATTTAAATAACCTTTTACTTCGTATAGTGTTGTGTTGTTGCTTTTTTAGTAATTCTTTTACTGAGGTCGAAAACATACATGCATGTGCAAAAATCTTAAGTGTACTCAATAGATTTTTATGAATGCATTTTCATGCTTAATGCATTTTCATAAAATGACCACACTTGTGTAAATAATACCCGGATTGAGATACCACTTGCACACATATGAGCTCATTTGATCCTTATGATCTTGAGAGGAAGGCAGAAGTGCAGGGCACGAAAGTCAGGCTCAAAAGAGCAAAGATAAATGCCTTGCTGGCATGTGGCTCTGCTGAGATTTGAACTGAGACTCCCTCCACCACGACTGAACTCCCAACAAGGTAGAGCAAGGCCAGGACGAGAGGACCTGAAAAATATTGTTGAGTTAGAGCCCGTGTGTCTACACAAACTGTGCTCTTTTCACTGGCCTCCTCCCCACCTGCTCCTTCCCCCTCCTTCCCCCACCCCTGCATTTCAGTTATTTGTTCATTTAACTGAATGTGAGACATTCCCCTTTATGGGTATTTTGGAATCAGTTTGTCTAAGGGAGTCACCATATTGGAGCAATGCAGCCCTGACTTCCTTCCTCTGCCTTCTTTGGGACATGTAAACAGTAGCTGCAGAAAGGGGAAAAGGAAATGTCATATTTGTTTGATGGCTAAAGCCTGTGCTGGGATCCTCATGACAACAGCGCTCAGAAATCCTCAGCAACTCCCTGGCGCTTCTCCTGTCACATCTCTGCTCCTACCTGGAAAGGCCCTTAGAGATCATCTCGCTCCTCCCCCTGCCGCGAATGGGGAGCGTGAAGGCCAGAGGAGGGAAGCTGCTTGTCCGAGGACATGGTCAGCCTGTGGCAGGGCCAGGGTTAGAAAGCCCTGGGCAGAATCTTTCCTAATTACAGGAAATCTACCCAGCTTGGCATCAGGCTCGTTGCTTGTGCTGTGTATGTACCGACTGACTCTCAGCTCCTACCCCACCTTCTTATCTCTGCCCTGTGATGCTGGGGCTAGACGTCTGCAAACTACTTGGAGTTCCTTGCTAGGTATCCTGTGTTTCCCTCTGATAGCAGAGGACAGTCAGCAACTCTACCTTCAGCAACTTGCAGAACACCCTCTATCAGAGGTCTAAGCGACAGCCATGTGGTTTCTGCCTCTCTGAGATCTTGGCCTCAGCCATGCATGGCACCACCCTCTCACTCTTAGTTTCTGGTAACCTTTCCAGTTCCCTTCTGTTCCCCCAGTCCTATGAGTGATGGCAGTTTCCTGCAGTTACTCATATCTAGATTTTCTTAGCATTCCTTTTTTTGCTTTTATATCCATCCAATGACAGTACAATCAATCCCCTGTATTAAATACCTTTAATTTGAAAATAGTGGCCCAGTGCACAAAATTCATGCACATGAAAAGGGAATTAATTAGAGGAAATATTTTAATATTGCTATTTGCCCTTTCTCTATAATAGAAGTGTCAGAGATGAAAGAAAAGTAGTAAAATGTATATGAAAATCTCCTTCCTGTCAGAGTCTGGGGTGTGCCGCGGGATCTAGAGTTAAGTCCCCTCCCACCACCCACACGTGCTATGAAAACACAGGGAACCCAGACCTAGCCAGCCCCACCACCACTGGATGAGACCCAGACCCAGCTGGCCCCACCCCCGTCAAACCCCTCTGGGTTGGGGGTGCAGCCTCAGGTCCCCTGGCTTGGTGCCAGGGTGGGAGGTGCATGGTCTGAGGTCCTCCGTCAAGCCCTGCTGGGTGGGGGGGCGTAGCCTGAGGTCCCCCAGCCCAGCGCTGGGGGGGGGGGGGGGGCATGGCATGAGGTCTCCTGGCCTGGTGCCAGGGTGGGGGTGTGGCCTGAGGTCCACCGTCAAGCCCCACTGGGTGAGGGCCATGGCCTGAGGTCCCCCGTCAAGCCCGGCCAGGTGAGGGCGTGGTCTGAGGTCCCTGTCAAGCCCGGCCGGGTCGGGGGCACAGCCTGAGGTTCCTCACCCCCGCCAGGCACCATGCAGCCTCAGGTCCCTGCTGTTCTGTGGTGACGTTATGGCATCCTGGCTAATTTGCATATTCCTCTATTATTATTATGATACCTAGCAGATTTATGATCTTCAAACTAAATCCTAACTGATATGTTGCTTAAAAACGTTTGCTTTCTAATTTTTGCAGTTTTCTTCTTCTAAACATTCATAGAAACATAAAATAGGTGATGCCCAGAATATGAAAAGGCACATTAGCATTCATTAACTCAGTGATGGCGAACCTATGACACACGTGTCAGCACTGACACGCGTAGCCATTTCTGATGACACGTGGCCACTGAGGCGGCCGCATGCCGAGGATAAAACATTTGCTGCTCCTGAGGATGAAACATTTGCAAAATAATGTTTTTTCCTCAAAGTGACACACTACCCGAGTTATGCTCAGTTTTTTGGCGAAGTTTGACACACCAAGCTCAAAAGGTTGCCCATCACTGCATTAACTCAAGAAATATTTACTAAGAATCCATCTGGGCTCTGAGGCTCAGTATTAAGCAATTCTTGTTTGTGAGTTATTTGAAGCCTTATGGGGAGACAGGTTGGTAAACAAGCAAGTATAGTGCGAAGTGACAAGGGTTGTGGGAGGTATTACTACAGGGAGTCTGGAAGAACATGAGAAAGGCCCTTAATAGAATTGGTGGGCTGGCAAAATGTTAGGGAGGACTTTTCCAAGAAAGCAATTTCTAACTGAAATAGCAATATCTATCTCACTAGGAGTTTGGCAAACAAATTTGTGGGTGTGGGAAGTCATTGGAAAAGATATTATTGGCAGAGGTGATAGATAAGACGATATGCCAGGGCCTGTTTCAGGTTGAATATGTCTCTCCAAATTTTACGTGAAGTTCTAACCCCAATATCACACAATGTGACCTTATTTGGAAATAGGGTTGTGGTTGTTGCAGATGTAATTAGTTAAGATGAAGTCATACCGGAGGAGGGTGGGCCCCTATACTATGACTGGTGTCCTTATGAAAAGGGAGAAATTTGGAGACAGATGCACACATAGGGAAAGTGCTGTGTGAACATGAAGACAGAGATAGAGGTGATGCATCTAGGTACAAGCCAAGGGATGCCTGACTGCCAGCAAACTGCCAGGAGCGAGGGGAGAGGTCTGGAACACAGTCTTCCTCAGAGCCCCCAGAAGTAATCAACCCTGCCAACTCCTTGATCTTGGACTCCTAGCCTCCAGGACTGGGAGACAATACAGTTCTGTTGGTTAAGCCATCCATTTTGTGGTCCTTTGTTATGGCAAGCCTAGAAAACTTAATACAGCTTCTAATCACGGGTATTATAAAGCTTGTTGGTAATACTGTACACTGAATGAGCACTTACACAACAGGCTCTGTTCTAAATGCTTTATTTATACTTATAGGAACTAACTCATTTAATCATCATGACAGCTCTAAGAGCTAGGAACTATCATTATCTCATTTTGACTAATAAGGATGATGAGTACAGAGAGTTCAGGTAGTTTGGTCAAGGTCACCCAGTTAGTAAGTGATGTTATGGGACTTGGCTTTGAATCCAGGCTGACGATGAATATCTAACAACAGCATGTTATCACTACCCTGAGGAAGGTTAGTTTTACCTCGAGAGCAATGACCGTCACTGGAGATTTTTAAAGTCAGTTTTATTTAGGTATAGTTTACATACAGTAAAAGTTTCTGTCTTTATGAATGCAGTTCTGTACATTTTGATGGATGCACAGAGTTGTGTGATCACCACCATCATGAGTTGTATAGCCACCACCATTGGCAAATTTCAGGAGGAGAGTGACATGATACTGTCATGTCACATGTTTCATTTTAGAAATACCATCCTGGCCACTACAGTATGGAGCATGACTTGAGAGGCAGTAAGAGTGGAGACAGATGAAAGATGGTGGTGGCCTGGACCTGAGCAACAGGGGTGGACATGGAGAGACATGAGCAAATGCCAGAGCTATGAAAAGGTAGAATCCATGGACCTTACAAACCATTTCTTCTTAAAAGCTTTTAACATGTAAACTTGGGTCAAACACAATCTGAATGACCCCAGATCATCTGAGATCCTTCAATAAAGACATTTTTAACCTTAATTAGCGGACACACGAGCAATAATGTATACTCATCTATTGCTGGCCATTCCCCGTAACCTACTCTGGCCAGGAGTCACTCAGTTTAGCTTAGAACAGTTAGTAATTACAATTGAATCTGAGCATATTACATAATTTTGAGGCTACTAAATTATACTAAGACGACATCATGAAATTGGATTCATGATGAAAAATTTACTGACAAAGGGGGCAGAGGAGGCTTAAACAAAGTTTCCATGTGCATCTGATTTAAATGTGAGGAATTTTCAATAGTCATTTACTAACTGTGGACCCTCTTCAGGCAATGCCTTTACTTCCAATTTCATGTAGCCTGGGTTTGCTCATTTCTTACGCCTTCCTTTGCATTATTCCATTCTTTATTCAAAGCCTTCCCCCCCGCCCCCCGCCCCCCCTACCGCCACCCCATATAAAATTGCCACTGTCCTGCACCTGCCACTCTCAGTCTTTATTTTCTTCTTGGGGCTTATCTTCTTCTGGAACTTTTAACCTGTTTATTCTGTATTCCTCCCCCTCCCCCACTTCTAAAATACAAGTTCCACGGATGCAGGGACTTTGTTTATATTGGTTATTGTTATATTCTCAGTGTCTGGAATGGTGCCTGGCACATAATGGACACTTACTAAATATTTGTGGAATGAATAAATAAAGCTATAGTCCACTATGGAAAGACTTCAGCCTCCATGGTCTAAGCCAGCCACTGCAATTCGCAGATGGGGAAATTAAGGCCCCGGGAGGTGAAGCCATTTGCTGAAGGTGCCAATCAGCTGGTGGCTGGGCACAGGTGGCACCCAAGTTCTCTGGTTCCAGACGGACCTCTTTCTGCTGCTTTTTGTGGTCTCTTGAGCCTGTCCAGTCCCTGCACAGCAGAGCAGGTTAAGAACATGGACTTCAGAAGCCATCTGACCTGGTTTAAATCTGAACCCTACCCCTTGGGCAGCTGTTGCTTTACCTCTCTGCACCTGCTTTACTCACACAGAAGTCAATGGTAAAATAAGACCTACCTAGTAGCATTGCTGTGAGCCTTAAATGACAAAACGCCATCTAAGTGCTTTGTGCAGGGCTCCATAAATACTAGATATTGCTATTCCTTCATGAGAACCACCAGCGGGCATCATCTCTCTTCCGGCTTCTGGTGAGCTTGAATAATTTCTCACTTAAATGTTAAGCTGTAGAAGCAGCAAAGTACTAGGGGATATGCTAATGCATGATAGGGGAAAAAGGGGAAAGGGTTCCCTTATATGGAAGGGAGAAATGCATATGGAAAGAACTAGTCCCTTTCCTCCTCTGTAGGCTGAACTCCATAATCTCTATGATGCCGCTGACTATGTCTGACATCCTATGATTCATCCCCTGAAATTACAATGAGGTTAAAATGGTTCATGCTTAGTATGAGTGAGAAGTTGAAGGAAGGTAACCTGGGGCGTCCACCTCTTTTTCCCTCTAATAATAGCAGGCTATTTTGAAATTCACTTCTTTCTTAATGAATAGTCGCTGCAGGTCTCCTATGTGCCAGGCCCTATGATAGGCAGGGGAATGGCTTAGTCTATGAGAACCCGAATGGAGCAGGTCTCCCTGCTTCTTTCAGGCAAAAAAGTGCTCCTAGGCCAGATGCTTTCTGGGGCACTATATTCGTTTCCTCGGACTGCCATACATCGGGTGGCTTAAAATAACAAATATTCATCGTCTCATAGATCTGGAGGCTGGAAGTCCGAAATCAAAGTGTTGGCAGGGTTGATTCTGAGGACTTTGAGGGAGAATTGGTTCCATGCCTCTTTCCTAGTTCCTGCTGGTTTTATGGCAAAATCTGGTATTCCTTGGCTTATAGATACTTCACCCTGATCTCTGCCTATCACCACATGGCCAAGTTTTGTAATTTGTCCAAAGTTCCCTTTTTCATAAGGATGTCAATCATATTGGATTAGGGCCAAACCTAATAACCTCACTTTAACCTGATCATCAGCAAAGACCCAAATAAGGTCACATTCACAGGTACTGGGAGTTGAAATAAGGTCACATTCACAGGTACTGGGAGTTGAAATAAGGTCACATTCACAGGTACTGGGAGTTGGGACTTCCAACTTTTTAGCGGGGAGGGGGTGGGCAATTTAACCCATAACAAGCACCTTCCAGCCTCAAATAGCCTTTTCCTGCGTATTCTGTCCTCTTGGCTCCGAAATTAGGCTCCCAGCTTCTGAATACCATGTGCCCATAAGGACAGACTCCGTTTGAGTTTCTGGCCGTCACCTCCCATCACAGGCTCATGTTAAGCTTGTGGTCAATGAAAAGGCCCAGATTTTTTTCATATTAGTTGGCAAACCGGTTCATCACACCCAGTGCTTGAACAGCTGATTTTGTGAAACTAAGTACCAAACGTTAGAGCTTCCTAAATGATTCATCTTTGAACGGCTCAAGTTGCTATCATGAGAACTTGAGTTATTAACAACTTCAGATCCATCACAATTCCTTTAGTTGCCATTCCTCCATGGCCCCAGGACCTGGCTGGAGGGCTCTTCTGTCTGATTGGTCTCCTTAGTCACAGCCCTACAGCTCCTAGTGAACAATCTTTCTCATCACTGGAGACTTACTTACAAGGTCTCCTCTGGCCCAGGCTCTGCAGGTCCCTAACAGGGTTGGGACTAGGGCGAGGTGAGTGAGGCACTTGCCTCAGGCACAAAAATTAATGCAAACATATCCATGATGAACAAAATGTCAAATTTTAAAATAGAGTCAGGATCCAACAGGGCCAGGATTAGGGTGAGGTGAATCATGCAGATGCAGGGATAGATCCCGTCTTGATATAAAATTTGGATATTTTGTTCACTATGGATGTTAGGTATTCATTTGGACTTTAGAATATATTGCATGAAAATATTATTTATCTCCCTTAAAATTTACACTTCAGGTGAATGCCTCACTCAACCTGCCCTGGTTCTGGTTTTTTGGTGTGGATTCTGGGGTGGGCATGGCGGGGGGTGGGGGCAGAGGGGAGTCTGAGAACAGCCTCGTCATTGGGAGTCAGGGCATCTGGGCCATCACCCAAGCTCTACTGTTAATTACCTGTGCCTCCTGGAGTAAGTTCCTTCCCCTTTCTAAACCTCAGTTTCTCCAAATGCAAAATTATGTGAACAAACTCCATGATTTTAAGTTACAAACTAATTTTAAGATTCAGTGATGCGGTCCAGAGCTCTAGCCAGAGGTCAGGTGAGTTTCCCCTCCAATCCTGTCTCTGCTGTTCACTGACGGTGTGACCTTGAACAAGTCACTTTCCAACTAGACATAAGCTTTTTTCATCCCCACTAGCTGGGGTAAAATCAAAATGATCTGCGAGGCTACTTTGAGCTCTGTATTTCTCTGATCTTTTTTCTGTTTAAAGGCGAAAAAGAATATCCTAACACCATCAACAGTACTGGCAGCGAAGCGCCCGTTAGAAGGAACCATATTTTAACAAAGGGACTTTCTCAAGAGCAAAGCTAGTTATTTGGCAAGATGTCAGGAAGCCTTCTCTGCAAGGAAAGAGACTCCAATGTCAAACAGGCACTATCTGTTGTTTACTTTTGAAACACCCTCATTAGAAACTTGAGCTCGTGTATTTTGCTGTTGACGAGGAAAGCACAGACCAGGACCCCGGCATTTTTCATGAACATGCTGCCATTTCATCCAGAGACGTGGGAAGAGCCCTAGTGCAGTTTGGTGTGATGTTGTGGAACCTTGAGAGAGGCTTATGTGACTTTGAAATTCTTTGTCACCTGTGAAAGGGGGACAACAAGGCCTGCCCATAGGGCAGGTGCAGAAATCAAGTAAGGTATGAGAATATGTGAAATGGCAGCTTAAACTGAAGAGTTTCATACTGGTAAGTTATGAAATTTTATTCAAAAATACCAGAGGGCAGTTGGAAAATGCCATCAAAGATATTTTAAATGCCTAAGTAATCCAGCCTCCGGGTAGCAAGCCTGGGGAACTAATTAAGAATATGGACAAAGATAGAGTTGTTGTATCTGTATTGCAGCATCTTTATAATGAGAACACATAAGCTAAAAGCCAGCTTAATGGTGCAATAATAGAGGATTGACTGAATATATTGTAATACTTTAATTTAATGGGATATTATGCAGATGTTGAAAATGACTTCTTGGAAACATTCATTGACATTCATAGATGCATAGAACATATCATTGAAAATTACAAGGCTGTGTATATTATAAGCCCATATTTGTAAAAATGTGCTTCTGTTATTCTGGGTGGTAACATGAGAAGCTTTATCTCCCCCCCTCCCCCCCTCTTTTTTTTTTTTTTTTTTTTTGCTTACCTGCATTTTCTGATTTTTCTGCAATGAAGGTATATGACATAACATATATAGATATATCTAAGAAGTTGCTCTTTTAAAAATAGTGTTTATCTCATGTTTAAAAAATTAACAAATATCAGAAGTGTTTTATTTTTATTTTTGAGCAATGGCATTGTGTGGGATCTTGATCTAGATTATTTTCATTTTGCCCAAATTTTTCTACTCTACATTCTTTTGCTGAGCTCTTTGCTTAAACTCACTCATTGATTCCTTCACTTATCTTGCCAATATTTTTCGAGCACTTATGTCCTGGGCAGTGCTGCAATATGGGAGCATCATGGCTGCCTTGCTCTATTCCTTCTCAATTTCCCCAACACAAACTTGGACCATGTCCTGAGCTCCTAGCCTTGGAGTCATCATTCATTCCACTCCTCACCCATCTGGTCATAGTTGCTGCTGATAACCACCTCCAGCTTCCCAACACTCTCTGCTCCCCAAGTCCCACTTCCATCCAGTTCTGATTTTATTCCTTCCTCTGAACTTCAACAACCAAATGCAAGCTCCAGACACTTCCTTCCCCAGGTCATCTAATGCCAAGCTGTTCGTGGTCATGTATCCCTATTCATAACATTTTTGAACATCCAAGCCCAATGTACATATTTATAAATCATCTGCATGTACCACTTTCAAATCATGTAGTCAATATTAGAATAGTCACTTCTTTAAGATTTTTTGGAGCAATGTAAATATAAACAGACATAATATTTTCTTCACACACTCCAGTGCATCATCTTGCAAACTTTCTGGGATGTTTGGGGACCTCTGCTCCATCATACAGTTCTAAACAGGATAGCAAAAGTGACCTTTTCATGTTTTTATTTACTATGAACTTTATCAAACTCTGGTAAGTTTACCTTGGCCTCATATTAACCCAAAGTGCCCGATCCCTAGCTTCAAGGTCTATTACTTATTACATCCCTGCTTGCATCTCCAAATAGGTCTTAGCTGGTTTTAAGCTGAAGTCGTTAAACTGGGGTTTCACACTGTGTTTTATGTGAAGAGTTCTGTGGTCAAATAAGTTTGGGGAGCCCTGCCAATTTTAGCCCCATCTGGAGGAGTCCAGATGCAAATGAGCACCCCGCAGACTCTGAGAAGGCTTCCAGTGAACAGAGTGCCTCCCAGGCTTACTCACCTTTTCTTGTGTGAACTTCATTCCCATACCTGGAAACTGGTGTTCACATGAGGAGCTTTGGGGAATACTAACTTACACAACTCCTTGACTTCTGCCTGCATCACGTGTTACCACCCCTGACAATGACTTCCCCCTTTCTGTGAGCCAAGCTGTCTTCTCTACGATGCAATCCACATTCACTCCTTAATGAAGTCATCTCAGATGATCCATAGGAAGCCCTGGACCCCCAGTGAGTTTATTTATTTATTTATTTACTAGTGGCACGGTGCACGAAATTCATGCATGGGCGGGGGGTGTTCCTCAGCCCGGCCTGCACCCTCTCCAATCTGGGACCCCTCGAAGGATGTCCTACTGCTGGTTTACAGGGATCGGGCCTAAATTGGCAGTCAGACATCCCTTTCACAATCTGGGACTGCTGGCTCCAGCCGCTCACCTGCCTGCCTGCCTGCCTGATTGCCCCTAACCACTCTGCCTTCCAGCCTGCTCGCCCCCAACTGCCCCCTACTGCCGGCCTGCTCACCCCCAAATGCCCTCCCCAGCTAGCCTGATCACCCCCAACTGCCCACCTGCTGGCCTGCTCACCTCCAACTGACCCCCTCTGACAGCCTGCTCACCCCCAACTGGCCCCCCTGCTGGTCTGCTTACCCCCAACAGCCCCTGCTGTCCCATCCTGGCCTGGTCACCCCCCCGCCCCCAACGCCCCAGCGACCCAAGGTCCCAGCCCCTCCTTTTTTTCTTTTTCTTTCTTTTTTTTTTTTTCAGCTCCTCCTTGAGCGGAGGCCAGGGCCAGCTGGAAGCAAGTATCTAGGATTTATTTATCTTCTATAATTGAAAGTTTGTAGCCTTGAGTGGAGGCCAGGGCCGGCCGGCCAGGGTGGGAAGCTTGGCTTCCTCCATTGCCGGGGCAACCCAGCCTCCTGCTTGCTCCAGCTCCGTGGCTGGCCGCCATCTTGGTTGGGTTAATTTGCATACTCCCTCCTGATTGGCTTGTGGGCATGGCTTGTGGGCGTAGCAGAGTGATGGTTAACTTGCATGTTTCTCTTTTATTAGTGTAGATTTATTATTTGAATTTTTCAATTCCAGTTGACATTCACTATTACATTAGTTTCAAGTGTACAGCATAGTGATTAGACATTTATATAACTTATGAAGAGATTGCCTACCCTGTTAAGTCTAGTACCCACCTGGCACCATACATAGCTATTACACTATTATTGACTATATCCCCTATGCCAGTGGTCGGCAAACTGCGGATCTGTTGACTAATGAGTTTGCCGACCACTGGGATAGGGGCTTAATCACAAGGAACAACAACAGCCTGTAATTATTGGAATCAAGAGTCTAGGTCAGTGGTCAGCAAACTCATTAGTCAACAGAGCTGCAGTTTGCCGACCACTGCCCTATGCTGTACATTACATCCCCATGACTGTTTTGTAACTGCCAATTTGTCCTTAATCCCTTTATCTTTTTCACACACACCCCCAACCTCCCTCCCATCTGGCAACTGTCAGTTAAAACCCCAGTTAGTTTAGACACCTGGTCTCTCATGGACGGCTCTGGATAACAACCAGTAATATGGTCATTTTTTGAAAGCACAGATCACATATGTCATTCCTCCGCTCAGAACCCTTCTACAGCTTCCCAAAACATGCAGAAGAAAATACAGACTCCTTGGAGCCCAGCATTCTGTCCTTTCTGCTTCCCCAACCTGATTTCTAGATCTTTCTTATATCTTTCCAGTCACACTGGCCTTTCCTCAAAGATGACAAGCTCATTCCTATTTCAGGGCCTTTGCACTTACTCTCCCCTTCACCTGGTCACTTCTCAGTGAGGTCGTCCTGGGCTTCTTGGCTTAAGGCCCCCATCTCCCCCACTGGCTACTTTCTGGCCCCAGGCTCTGCTGCTTCTCTTCACAGTTTTACCACTGCCCACCGTACATCATATAAACTTGGATCATATAAGACCCAAGAGAGAAAAGAATTTGCCTGCCTTCTTCACAACACTTTCCCCAGAGCCTGGAAGAATGGCTGGCACATAGTAGGAATTCAGGAAATATTTGTTGAGTGAGTGAATAACTAAAAATGTTTAATCGAGGTTCAAATTTTGGTTGTTTGCATGATTTAGTGGGATAACTGGGCCTCTATTTATGTTTCTCTCCCACAGGGCTAATGGTTTTAATAAATGGGATGGCCTGATTATTTCTGTTATTACACTCATCTCAACAACCCAACCCCTAGACTGTAAATTTGGGAAGAAAGGGATCGTATTTTATTTATCATTCTGAAGCTCCTAGATGTGAGCACAGGACCTTCAAAATAAAAGTCACTGTAGACGTGATTCCTTCCAGGCCTGATTAGCACAATTTACTAATACTTTGAGGTATAAAGTATTCAATATGTTACTTGATAGTAATGAACTTTATTATATATATTTTTTCCAAGGTGAAATGCAGTTTTAACCTGAAGGGGTGAGTCTGGGTCACCCTGTCCAGTTAACTCAGGAACACGTCAGAGGCTGAGAGGAAAACTGGGAAGTGGGGTTGGGGAGAAAGGAGAGGCAGGGTCCTGGGGTGAGCTGAGGATTCAAGGAAAGAAGAAGTTTAGAAAAAGCACTGTGGGAAAATATGTGAAGGAGAAAAATGAGAAAGAGCCCGAGGGCTGACTCAGAGCAGCGTGGGGAGCCGCTCAGGGCGGGCAGAGAAAGTCGTTTGAGGTGAACCCCAGAGACACGGGGTGGGCCCATCCTCTTCCTCAGGGCAGCCTTAGAGTTTGGGAAGGACTTTTCAGGTTCCTGCCTCAGGGCTAAACATTGCTCTTTCCTGAGGGGTAACTGTGCTCTGCTATCCACTTGGGGTACAGTGAAGTTTGTCTGGGAAAGTCAGGTACTTAGTGAGTCTGAGAGGTTGATCAGATCTACGTTCAAATCAGCTCCTTCACATACTGGCTGTGGAGTCAGGTTTCACGAATCTTGTGCCTCAGTTTCCATAACCACAGAGCACCTCCTTCTGTAGGGCATTGTTAGAATTAGATTTTTTTTTAATTAAATTTATTGGGGCAGCATTGGTTAATACAATTACATGTGTTACAAGTGTACAATTCGGTGACCTGTCATCTGTATATTACATTGAATTGGTGGGCTGGCGATGTAGCCCATCACCCACAGTCAGATCTCCTTCCATCACCATATATTTAATCCCCTTGACCTTTTACTACCCACCCCACCCCGTTCCCTCTGGTAACCACAATACTGGTGTCTGTGTCTATGAGTTTTTGTTTGTTTGTTTTTCTTGTTTGTTCATTTATTACTTTCAGTTTTATATCCCACATAAAAAAAAAAGTTAGATATAGTGTCTAACATAGGGTGCTGCAACTTTCTAACACACATTAGGGCCTGAGAACTACAAATGGCGATGCTGAATAAAGGGGGGGAAAGACTCAAACCATGGCTTTTGGTTATTGATGTGAAGAGAACTGTTTCTAGAAAATTCTACCTAAGCTACATAAAGCTTTTGGTATTCTGTAGCTCTCATACACTGAGTGGCCAGATTATTAGGATCTCTGAACACATAATAATCTGGCCACTCAGTATATATTAGAGGTCTGGTGCATGAATTCGTGCATGGGTGGGGTCTGGCCAGCCTGGCCAGGGGGAGGGGACATGGGGACATGGGTGGTTGGCCGGCCTGCCTGCTGGTCGAACTCCTGGTCGAGGAGATAATTTGCATATTAGCCTTTTATTATATAGGATATACACTGAGTGGCCAGATTATCATGCGTTAAGAGATCATAATAATCTGGCCACTCAGTGTATATTACCATTATTACTTGCTATGAGCCCAGTAATGGTTTCACACCAGACCCCACTCATTGGGGAAGCTTTTGTCTTGTCCTTTTACCATTTCTGTCATTCTCTGTGACCTTACTCACTTTTCACTGAATGACGCTTAGCAGTTTATACAAAGTGCTTTTCACTTCCATGATCTCACTTCATCTTTATGGCAAACCTATCAGGTAGATGCTGTTATTATCCCCATAGTACAGATGAGGAAGACTGAGGCTCACATCCAGGGTGTGATTTCCCCAAGGCCACATGGATTTTCTATCTCTAAAATCTGTCTTTGTTTGTTTGGCTGCTTAATGTGACAGATACTCCTCCAACTGTCCACCGAACTGTTGTGTTGATAAAGTAACCAAGGTAATTATGCCTTGAACACGTGGAAAATGCTATGTGTGGGGTGTGGGTGTGGGGTTTGGGATGCAAGGGTGGAGGACAGAGGAAACCAGGATGACTTAACTTTGAATCCTGGCTCTGCCTACTGGGCTAGTCACCTAACCATCTCCGAAACTCCATTTCCAGTTACTTACCATCTCTTGAAAATGTAGACTAATTGTTTTTACTCATGGGGTTGTTAGGAGGATTAAAAGGGATAGAGCATCTGAGCATTAATCGTAGCTGAAAATGTGCTTAATTAATCATGAATTACTTCATCTTTTATTTCTTGCAATTGATTATTGATCTACAAAACCCTTACTTATCTTTAATGCAAGGAGGACGCCTCTCTTGCCAGCTTGTGGTAGATGTAGTCAAGGCCCCTGAAGACTTGAGGAGCTTGGGCTAGTGGTTAGAGAGAGAGGCTGAGTCACAAAGACTGTTTCCAGAGTGACTCACTTTGAAGCTAGCGTTTTGTCTCAGTAAGAGTCAGAGCTGGAAAGCAGGGAGACCCATTGGGGGGCGGGGAGGGGTGGGGCTTGGGGTTGGGGATGGGACATGTGCTTTCTGTGGTGAGCAGTTCTGTAAGAACCACGTGGTTTTCACTGGATGAGTTGTTTCAGTTTACTGTGGCTTCTGATGATTACATATCCCCAGCCTCTTTCTTTTACTCCTCAAAGAACCTGCTCTTGGAAACATCAGCCGTTCTCGCTGTGTGTTCTTAGTCAGATCTCTTCCCCTCTCTGGGCCTCACTCACACATGTTAAGTTTGGAATTGTGTCTGCTGTCCCAAAGGTCTATTGTTCTTTGGCGTTCAGTCCCTCTGGAGTGGGGGCTGGAGACTCAGGTGAGTTCTTTCTGTGCCAAGGAGAAAGAATGACACGATCATCCCACCATCTTTTCCTGGATTCTGACGCATCACCCTGAGGTCTCTGACTGGTTCCCAGGGCACCTCATGCCAACCAGTGTTTTCTAGCCCCCCTCCACCTCTGCCATCCTCCTGGTAGGAGGAGAATGATGCTGGTGCTGGAGAGATTAAGCATTTTCAAGGGTCCAAATTTCCCAAGGGCCACTTGCTTTTCAAGGCCTCAGGTGATAGCTCAGGAGCCAGATGGATGGCCCGGACATCAAACAACACCACTTGTCCGGAGTCACTTCCCATTTATGGCCGGTTGTTGTGGTTACCAAATAGATGCACATATATGGAATTGTATTTCTCTCTATCTATCTCATGTTTTTAAATAGTGAGGTGGGGCCATTGTAGGATTAGCGTAGAGCTATGAGTCACTGCGTACATGCTCCTATTTGTCTTAGCATTTTATTATTATTATTATTGAAGTGTGTGAGGCCCTGTGTTATGGAGCCATGCTTGGCCACCTCGCCTCCAGATGGCCTCCATGATCCCATATATGTCACAAGCATCGTGAGCAATGGCTATGTAGCCTTCAGTAATGTTAAATTTGGGCCCAGATTTCTGCATACCTGACCAGTTTGCGGGCCCATCATGGCTGAAAAGTTTTCAGAAAGGAGCAGATGGAGAGAGCACTGAGTTGGGAATCAGGCGTTTAAGCTCATAATATAAATGTGGGTCAATGATTTCACCCCTTTAAGAGAGGAGGGTGACTGGGACAGGTAAGAACAAATTAAGTTTATCCAGATTGCCAGACCATTTAGGGGGTAGCTGTCTGCTGTGGTGCGCTGAGAATTACGGACATTACTTGGGCCCCGGGGAAGAAGATCTGGGAAAGTGTCAGGGGCTCTGTGTGCAGAGCACGGGGTTTGATTAGCAATGTCTGCCCTGGGCTTTGAGGGCAGGAATGTCAGGGGAGTGGAGTGTTTGCCATTCGGGCACCAGACGATCTCTCAAGTCCCATCTAGCTCCAGACTTTGCACAGTTAGAAACGAAAGAAAATTAACTTACCCCAGATCTGTCACCACTCCAATTTTCTCAGTGAGACTTGATTGCCAAGGCATCTAATGGTCCCACACACCACATTACCAGCAAAGCAAATGTCTCTGGGACTTTTGCACAGTACACATTAGATCAGATTAAACGCTCCAAACAGGAGCCATTGAAACTCTGAGCCATTAGAAAAGAGACGTCCTCTGCAATTCTCAAGGGGCCTGAACATGGGATGGGTGAACAACGGGTGCCCTTTGGGGAAAAAGTCTGTTCCAAATACTTACTATTTTCCTACTATAAATTGCAAAAACCTCTCCACTTCCCTTTGCCCAACCCCTTCCCGTTCTTGGTTCACGGAAGGGCCACGTGTCTAAAGGGGTAAGAAATATTGCCAGTCAAAGTTGAGGCAACCTTTTGAGAAGTCTAACCGATGTTTGGATGGAGAGAGGGGGAGCTGGCTTGACAGAAAGTGATGTGGGACTCTCTGCTACATACAAACTCCAGTAGAGCATCTGGATGTTTGGGCTGCTAAAAGGCTGAGCCAATTTCCCCTAAATTAATAAAAGTATGATGGGGATAAAATCCTCTCCTACTCTGGCCCAGCAGGCCCACATTTGGGCAGTGATCTGCAGGTCTGAGCGCCACTGGTCAGACGGTGAGATTGTTTGGAACCATATGGGACCCTGCACAACAGGAAGATTGAGGCGAAGAGGAGGACTGGGGAGCCACGGGGGACAGCAGGGTTCTCTCTGGTGTCCCATTTCAGCTGTCACTGCTCAGCTCCATTTCCCCCTTTTAGATGGGATTCCTCCAAAGTGACATAGCTTGGGTTTTCTGGGAAAAGAGAGCCTGCGATGAAGATTGGCTTGGGGTGTCCTTCAGAACCAGAGCTGTGCAGGGAAAGGAAGTGGAGGGAGCAGGTGGGCCGCAGTGTCTCACAGAGAAGACCTCAGCCCACCCCCCGGGAGCTCTGGAGCTGGGAGAAAGGCCTTCATACCTCTATGTTAACCCCTCACTGGATGTGGGCTGGCTCCACCCGGGAAGGGCATAAGCACAGGCAAGGCAGCGCCTTTTGCCCAGAGAAAAGACTCAGCTGTCAGCTCCAATGGGTAGCACGGGTGGCAATAGGGTAGTAAATGTCAGTGTATCGGACCTGAATTTGATGGCACGTCTGGGTGGCCCACTACAGTGTCCACAACAACAAGGCCAAGGACATGGCCACCAGTGACCCTAGATTTATATAAATATATATATTTGGGTTTTTTAAATATATTTTCCCAGTAAAACCGAGGAGCTCCTGGTCACTACTGCTATGGAAGGTTTTCAGCTGTAGCATGTAAGGATTGCCCAAGAAATGTCTGTTCTTAGGAAAATGATTTCGATGGTGATTATGACTATTGAATTCGGGCACATCCTTATGGCACTCCACTAACCAGAGTGTCTGGCTCACAGACATCATTCCAAAGTTATTTGCTCATAGAATGGATGGTTTTAACATTCATTATTTTTATCAAATATTCTCTTGCATGTTAAATAACAGCCCTTTACACCTTTTTAATGTAAAAATCACACTGAATTCCTGGGGGACAGAAAACAACTTATTTTTCCTTTTATTACTAGTCTGCTTTCTGTCAAAGGCTGATAGAATTTTATCACGTCGTTTTTCATGGTTTCTGCTTTTGTTTATCGCATGAGTAGTTTTCTTTGAGTTTTTCCAGTTTTGCAATGGCAGGATGAACTGTATTTAATCACAGAGAATAATCCTCTTACCACATGGATGAATTCTATTTGCTTAGACTCAGTTGAGAATAATCCCAAATAAAATAATGACTTAAAGTCATTTTCTTGTTATTTAAAAACATGGAGATTTTGGGTAAAAATTTGAAGGAAACGTTACCTGTAATAATAATTCTCTTTTTGTGGTAACAATAACAGTTCTTTAAAACTTTTCTCAAGTATTGCCTTGATTCATTCGTCGGTTTACATCTCTTTATTTTTTGGGTTAATTTTAGTCATTTCTAGTTTTATAAAAGCTCCCTATGCCACTTGAAAATTTGTCATAGATCATTGTCTTTTATTATCTATTAATTCATTAAAAACAAAAACAAAACAAAATAAACACGAGCCAGTTAGTACTGGCACTCCAGGTGCAGACAGGGAGGAATAAGACAGGCACCCTCCCTGTCTCTTGGCGCTGATAACATTATAGGAGGCATTGTTTTATTTCATCTGCAGTAGGTGTTGCAGAGGTGCACTGGGAACAGATGAAGGTTCTGGGAGAACTGAATATGGCAGCTTATCATAAAGGCGTGCGGCATATCTACGTTTAACACAAATCAGCCGGCACTAAAGGAGGTCTCAACATTTTTTATTTAAAACATCCAATCAGATCCCTAAGAAAATTGAGGCCCAGAGAAGTTCAGAGTTCAGTGACTTGTAGTGTGCTGTTAGAAAATCCAGTATTGGAATTTAAATCTGAATTATATTCAGTGTTCTTTTCTAAACTATGCTAACTCCCATAAAACACACACACACACACACACACACACACACACACACACACACACACGTATCTATACTTATATATACAGGTATATGATGTGTAACTTAAATGATTCAAAAGTACATTTTATGGACTAGGCGTGCATTTAAATTTTGGATTGCACCCACACATGAAGAACACATTGTCTATCATTCCAGCTCTTTGCCTATGTCATCACAGGCCACCCCAATTCTTTTCTGGAAACAGTGACTCGCAGCCTTTCCTCCGAGGTGGGCCATGCAGGAAATCCATGTTTGTGGGTACAGACAGTGCCCCCTCTTCACTGTAATGCTCTCCTGGAAACTATTGAAAAGCAGCTCAGCAAACAGCAGGTTTAATTTCCCCAATAATGTCATCATTGGTTCTTTGTTGGTAAACAAAGATGCTGCGTCAAACCAGGACAGAGGTTCCAAACAATCTCGCCGAATGACCAGTGACGCTCAGACCTGCAGATAGCAAACCATTCAAGGCCAGGACCAACAGGAGGTCTGAAAAGCACAGGTACAGCCATCGATGTACTAACATTTAAGGTTAGTACATCATGCTTACTTCCCTAGAAAAACAGTCATAAATACCTCGTGGCCATTGATCATTGCAAGACTCTCCATATGCTATAAATAACACATACAGAACGTTCAATGGTTGATAATTTGCTTACGGAGAAAATGGGAAAGCAAATGGGGTTTGGGACCAGCTGCATGGAGTGTGAATCTTGACGTCATCACTTCTGGCCAGATCACCTGGGGAAGTTACATAATCTCTTCTGAGACTTGTTTTCATCCTCAGTAAAATGGGAATGCTACTTACACAAAGGGTCTATTATGAGGATTAAAGAAAGTGAGGAATACAAACACCTAGCACAGTGCCTAGGTGTTGTTGATACTCAATAAATATTAATTTGCCTACCTCTGCCCTTTCTCTTAATTTATCAAATATAGCAAATCTGGAAGATGGTTTGAATGACTCGGATCTCTGAGAATAACTACTTTGCTCATTTTGAATGTTTTCTGGGAATATTTTTAAAAATACTAAGCCAGTTGTTTTTATTTCAAATAACCCCTAATAGTACCTAAAGTTTTTATAGCGCATAGTTAAGCAAAACATAATCTGATAGGAATATTTATTTAAAAAACAAAACAAAACAAAAATCAATCTTATTGAGAAGGGAAAAATACATTTCTCAAATCTAGGCCAAAATTTGAGCCAAGCCAGGAAAATCGCAGCATAGATTATATATTGACCATGGATTTAGGATGATTAGAATATGAAATCAGGGAAACTCCTGCCAGGCCAGGACAGGGAGTGGTACATATAAACCGGAGGTAAGGGAGGGAGGCAGGTGGAAACACTTCAAGAGGTTTGGGAGATACCAGAGCAGGGGGTGGGTCCCGGGAAGTGGCAGGGAAGGCCCGAGCGTTACAGTTGGCAAGGCACATGTCTCTCCTGCCCTCAGGGCAGATCAGTAGAAGAGCAATGCCCCAGGGAGGTGCCTGGGGGTGAGGGTGGAGGTGGGAGTTGGGGAACCCTGGTCACCTCAGTTTAGTAAGAGTTCCCAGGGCCCCAGAGGGAATGTGAAAGAGCTGAGTGGTTTGACAGCCCAGAGGGACTGTGGCTGGGCTGAGAACGCCCTAGATGGCAGACACCTCCCCATCAGAGTCCACAGGCAGTCAATGGATGACAGTAGCGGATGCCAGTGCCACACCCACAAGCCAGGTGGCGGGAGTCACAGCCAGCTGAGGCCAGTGGAGGGTGCCCAGCGTCTGGGGTCAAGAAAGCTCAGTGAGGTTCTGGATTCCAGCCCACGGCTTTGATATTCCTCACTCCCCAAACCAATGATGCCAATGCTATCCCCACCCCCACCCCCAGGTGCCATCGCAGGAGGAAGGGGCATGGAGAACCCAGGGTGAGGAATAGTCCTGAGATGGCATTTAAATTATGCATTGCTTCATTTTGTACCCAGAGTGGGGGGAAAAAAAGTCCCAAGTTTTAAAAGAAAATTAAATTTGTGCACCTATTTTTTTTTTATTTTTTGAGGAGAGGAACACTCAGAAAGAAAATTGAATTATGTTAGAAAAATAAAGAAATTTCCATATCTGCCCATATATGTACCCGTGTTCCGGAGGTGGGAAGATGAGGGGTTGTGCTTCTAATGTGTTTTCAAGCAGCCAGTCAACCCCTGGCTGGGTAGTTCAGTTGGTTAGAGTGTTGTCCTAATACACCAATGTGTATCAAATTCCCATTTGATTTCTTGAGTGTGATTTTTATGCCTGCTTCAAACACAGGCCTTCACCTTCCTGATCAGCAGGAAGAGGCCTCCTGACGCTTCGTCACAAGGAGCACCTTTTAGTGTGAATGTCTGCTTGCCTGCTTGCCTCCTTCCCCCACTCCCCGAAGGAGCCCGAGGAGGCCAGCACTCTATGCTACTCACTTCCCCCAGTGTAGACAGGACTTGGCACGTGGCTTCTGGTTGCTTGGAATGGAATCTTCGCTTTGCCACTTGGTAGGTATTGAACCTCTCAGACCTCAGGTTCCACAGGGAAGATAATGCCACCTGCTTGTTTTGTCTGTTCGAACGCGATGGTCCCTGTAGCGTTTAGTATTCGCCTGGGTGAAATGTTCGTTATTTCTCTTATCACCACTATTGTTCCGAATCCCACACTCCCCCTTCTCTGGACCGTTTCTCAGGAGACTTCTCCAAGTCCCACGTACATAAACTTCAGGTAACCTGCTCCCTGAAAGCAGCCCTTGAACCCCAAAGAAAATGCAGCTTAAGCTCAAGTTGGGTCTCTGCATAGAACTGATTCAATTCCAGTCATTAAGAATCTGAGCCAAGTATTTACATAAATTAGCTTAATGGTTTATATTATTATACAAATGACACAGCACAGGATTTCCAATGAAAAATGCATCTCCCCCTCTCCTTAGAACCTCAGTCTTACTATTTTTTCTTAAATTGTAATTATTTAATGTATTTTTTTCTTTTTTATTGGGTTTATTGGGATGACATTGGTTAATAAAATTATTTAGGTTTCAAGTGTATAACTCTATAATAACACATCATCTGTATATTGTATTGTGTGTTCACCACCCCAAGTCTCTTTCCATCACTATTTATCCCCCATTTACCCTCTTCTGCCTCCCCCCACCCCCATTTTCCTCTGGTAATCACCAACTGTTGTCTGTGTCTATGAGTTTGTTTGTATTTTTGCTTTCATCCCTTCACCCACCCCCTAGCCCCCCCCTCCCCCTCTGACATTTGTCAGTCTGTTCTCTATCTGTGGACCCAGAGAACATTATGCTAAGTGAAATAAGCCAGTCCGAGAAAGACAAGTACCACATGATTTCACTCATAGTGGAATCTAATGAACAAAATTAACGGATGAACAGAATAGAAACAGACTCAGTCTCACTGTCTTGAGGCAGCTGCCTGCAGCAGTCTCCTGCACGGTCTCCTGGAAACCTCTGATGCACATACACTGATAGACATGTGTGCTTGCCACAGGTCTGAGTTTGCTCCCCGATTCTGGTATAATGAGTGTCTCTCCCCCAAACATGAAGGCTGATAGCAAATGAAACCTGTCATGCTTGACAAAATGCCTTCCTTAGGGGGTGTAAGACTCTTAGGAGCAGAAAGGGTATAACTAGGGAAGACCTGGTCCTGACTTAAGGGCCCACCATCACTATCACATCATTATCACATCATTATCATGTCCTCATTACTGCTGTGGCTGCTCCATGTGCTGGATGCCACTGGTCCTCCAGATGGGCTCAGGGGTGGTCCTCATACCCTTTTCTGCCCCAAGCTCAGGCTCAGCTCAGAGACCCTCTCTGCTTCTCTCCTGAACACATGGCTTAGACCATAACCCACAGGCATTTAGCAGTCAGTCCTCCAGAAAGTTCCCTGAAACACCACGACACTACTTAACCTCAGGGAAGCTACCTCTCAGCTGAGCTGTTTCCTTCTTTAATGCAAAGCCTGAGCTTCCATCCCCTCTGGGAACACTCAGAAGAATCCCCTTCATGCCTAGGCTGGGTGTGGTTTGTCAACTCCTCATCCAGCAACTTTTGATTTTGGCTGTAAAACCAGGAGCTGTTGACAATCCTCTAGAGCAAGAGTGCCCTAAAATCCTGTCTGAGAAAAGAAGGAAAATGGGCCAGGAGAAAGGAATACAAACAAAGAGACTCAGCTCTTGCTTTCTTTCCAGTAGTTTACCGTCTAGAGTGGAAGAAAGTAAAAAAGGCTTTAAACAGTGTGCTAAGCACTAGCATAAAAGGACGCACAGATACAATGAAACACAGTGGAGATCTCTAAATGAGATTTGGGGGGGGGCATCCTGGAGGGCTTCATGGAAGAAGTGATACATAGGTGCAAAAAATTTTTTAAATATTGTTTAAAAAAATAAAGCAGTTCGTATGGAATGAAGTGTTCAGACACCAGAGTTGACATACTTAGGCTGCTATTCTGGCTCCCCCATTTGTCAGTTGTATGACACTGGGCAGGTGACATGCATATCCTCTTAAAGTCCAGTTTCATCATCTATAAAATGGTGATGAAAAGAGTACTTACCTTATAGTGTTCTTGTGAGAATCAAAGAACATAAAGCACATGCAGTTCTTAGCTTGGGGTCTGGAACACAGTTACTCTTCAATAAATACTTATTTGTTATTATTTTCATTGTTTCCATTGTTTCACACTCCAGTCTGTATGTGGCTCTAATCAGGTTTCCTAAACATTTGGTCTTCTCTATAAATTTCAGAAGTATTTCAGAAAGGCCTGATTCCTTCACCAGAGGAGATGTGGTAGAAGTCACAGACGCACGTAGATGTACGAGGAATCGACGAGACGGTGCCAGAGAGGAGGCTGTGTGGGACCCTGGGTGAATGCCAGTCAATCGGAATTTTTATCTGGAAACCTCCCTGTGATTTGGAAACGAAGCTAGAAGCCAAGGTGGGAAAGGGTGGGGCTGCTCGGGGCTTTCAGCATCCCTGACCACTTCAGACCCCGTCCCTGCTCCAGTGCCTGGCAGCGTCAACAATGAGCAGGCCCCACCTTCTCTGGACTATCTTCTCCATCTCCGAAAAAACACAAACAAAGTGGAAGGAAGGAAAACACACAATGGGCAACATGTTAGGAAACGCTTTTTTTTTTTTTTTCCAGAGTTCCTGGCAGTGAGCAAGCTTGTTTGGGGGTACAATTATTTGGACATTTAAAATATCGGAAAGTCACAAGAGGAACTTTTACGGAGGTCTGACAAAACCAGTCCATCTACCCATTTTCTGGATGAGAAAGTTGAGATCCAGACAAGTTCGAAGAGGAAATGGAAAAAATCAAGGGTGATGAGGACTGAAATCAATTACCTGAAGGATGTCTAGAGGGTGACAGCACAAGGCTGACCGAGGACCCATGGGTGGTAATGTTAGGAAGCAGATTTCAGTCAGGAGAAGAGGGCTCATAACCTTCAAAGCTGCTCAGAGGCAAAAGGGAGGCACCGTGGGAGGCTGAGCCACCGCCCCAAACACTGGAGGGTGGAACCAGTGAAGAGAGGAGAGGAATGGTGGGCCCGATGGCCCTCTGGAGCCCTTCCTAACACTGGGCTTCTAATGTGCTTTAAAGCAGCCAGTCACCCTCTGGCTGGGTCGTTCAGTTGGTTAGAGCGTTGTCCTGATACTAGTACACCAAGGTTGCAGGTTCGATCCCTGGTCAGGGCACATACAAGAATCAATAAGTGCATAAATAAGTGGAACAACAAATCTTTCTCTCTCCTCCCTATCCCTCACCCCCCTTCTCTCTCTCTCTCTCTCTCTCTCTCTCTCTCTCTCTCCCTCCCTCCCTCCCTCCCTCCCCCCTTCTTTCTTTCTCTAAAATAATTTTTTTTTTTTTAAAAAAAAAAAGCAGTCAGTCAAACGACATTGAGATCCTTATTACTTGGGCAATTCAGGCATTTACATTTCACTAATCCAGTACATTTCCGGTGGTTTCCATAAATTACAGGTAGACATACCTGCAGTTGTGACGTACCCGTGTTCCGGAGGTGGGAAGATGGCAGAGAAGATCTTTGGAGCTCAAACACCATCGCCATTTATTGTCTGTGAGCTTTGGGGAAACTTGCTGGCAAAGCCTCTGTGTCTCACCTGGAAAACAGGCGGCTGTGTTGACTGAATAAGGTAGTGTATGTGCAGGTGCTCTACTAAATTGCTGATATGATTAATAATATTTAAAGATGGAAACTAGGCGTGACATATAGGACCACGCAGATAAGACTTCTGTGTGCTGAAACTATTTTTAAAAATAATGATTTTCCTTCACAGCTAATTCAGGTCATAACTAGAATCTCGAACGATTCATGTCTTTCATGTGTGTGCAGACCAGAGATAATCCCCATATTTTTCAGGTGAGTTTTTTTCCAGCTGGGAGGGAGCTAGGCATGTAAGTCACCGTACAGGAAAAGGAATCTCTATATAAAAGCCTAATATGCAAAATGTCCCCTCAAGAGTTCTACCGGAAGACCAGGAGTTCGATCACTCACTATGACGTGCGCTGACCACCAGGGGTCAGCGCAGAATGAACGAAGCTAGGGAAGGAAGGCCCTGGCCAGTGGCTGGCGGCCAGAAGGCCCCAATTGGCCCTGATCGCCGGCCAGGCCTAGGGACCCTACCCATGCACAAATTTCGTGCACTGGGCCTCTAGTCTTGTAATAAGCTTGAGAATGGCCAATGTTTGTTGTGACAGAAACTCCTTTAAAGTCTTAACTCCTTTCTAGTTAAGGTCCAAGTCCAACATCTGGAGCAAAAATCCTGTCTCCACCACTTAGCTATGTAACCTTGGTCAAGTTATTTCAACTCTTTGAAAGTAGATCTTCTCATCTGTAAAACATAAAGGCTTTAGAACAGTAGCAGGAACAGAGTAAAGGTTTAATAACTCTAAAGTGGTTATTATTGTTGTTGTTATTATTATTATTATTGGTGTTGTTTATTATTAGAAGTTGGTACCCAGAGAGAGGAGGGGGCGTGTCCAGGGCCACACAGGGAGATGTACACTATGAATGGAATCCAAGTTTGTTTTTGTTTTGCCCTTGCAGGTTAGTTCTCTTTTCATTACAGCCCCTCTGGTTTCCAGTGAGCAATCTGTGTTCATAGATTCAGCTTGTAAAAGCCATTAAGCTACTGCTCAGATTTCATACCTCTGACCCTCACTTCTACCAGCTTCCGCTTAGTCCCCTTCCACAAAGCCTTCCCATATATTGTCAGAGAAATATCGACCACTTCCTCCCCCCTTAGAAACAGTGATCGTAAAACAGGTCCAAGGCATTTCGCAAGACTTGCCACTTCCCAGCTCGGGACTTTTATTTCCCCATTTGCAAATGAGAAGAATGCCAAAGAGTAAATAAACAATTGACTGTTGACTGGGAGCTGGGCAATGTGCTAGATGACAGAACAAAAGATGACGTAGACCAGCTCCCTGCTCCCAAAGATTTTATAGTTTTACCACAAGAAACAGGAGAGGCTACAGATAGTTAGATGTGAAGTTAGAAGAACTGGTATAAAAACATCTCCCCAAGAAATAGATTCTTAATTGAGATTTGAATGAATAGGTAGAAAAATGATTGTATCAAGGGTGTGGGGAGTTCGCAAAAGTGAAATTTGATTTAGGTTTTCTTAACAGAAAGGGAAGAAGGAAAGGAAAGAGGAGTAAACAGCATGCCCAAAGGCTCAGAGGTATCAAGAAATAGAATAAAGTGGTTAGAAATGGCAAAATAATTCTGTGTGTTGGAGAAAATTGAGGGAGGGCAGAGGAGGCAGTAGAGGAAGATGAAGTTGAAAATGGTCTCTGCCTCCCTCATTAGACTATTGGCAAAGGGAGGACAAAGATCTTGGTCACAATTTCCTCCTTTTTTGTCCAGCGGGTAAGAGGTGCATTTGCTGAAAAAGAAGAGGAAAGACTCACATGGCGTGAGCATTATATGCCATGCTATGGAATTTGGATTTTCTCTTGTACCCAATAGGGGCACTGAGAAATTGTTGAATAGAAATGACCTAAGTAGACTGGATCTTTGGAAAAGATGGGCCTCGAAGCAGAGTCAAAGACAGATAGAGACGATTGAGACTGGAAATAGGAGTGTCTGTAGGAGGCTATTTTACTCATTTAGGTGAAAAAGGATAAGGCTCTGCAACCAGTGGTAGTAGGTGAACAGGAAATCTTAAGGGAAGAATTGCTGGGACTTGGCAGGTAGTTGACTGTTGAGAGTGAAAAGCAGGAAGCATCAGGCATTATTGAGATTTCTCTCTTTGGAAGTTGGTGAAGGGCATTCCGTTTGGCCTGTTGGGTAAAAAGTACCAGTGGATCATCCAGAAAAAGATGCCCCTATAGGCAGCCGATGTCGAAGTCCCTTCCGGGTCTCTTATTGCAACCTACTCTACTTAATTCCAACTTGCACTGGCATCTTTCTAGTAACTGTTAATAATACACCTTACCTGGATTTTCTGAAGCAGCCTTCCACAGCCACTCCGTTCTCCATGCAGTAGCCAGCACACTTCCTTCTGAGACAAAGATATGAGTATCGCATCTCTTTCCTTAAAGCATTTCAATGGCTGCTCATTACAATGTTTCATTCACAGTGTCCTAGATACACAATCTAAATTACTAGCATATAAAGAATCAGGGAACTGTGGCTCATACTTGAGAGGAAAGGCAATCAAAGGAGACTGACTCTGAGATGACCCAGATGTCGGAGTTAACAGATAAAAGTTTTAAAGCAGCTATTATAACCATGTTCAGAAATGCAAAGTAAAATAATTGTTGTAATACATAAACAAAAAAGGAACCTCAAAAAAAAAGACTATTAAAGACTGGAAATTCTAGAGCAGAAAGATACAACATCTATATATATAAAAGGCTAAGTGTCCGACCGTCTGACCAGTCGCTATGACACGCACTGACCACCAGGGGGCAGACACTCAACACAGGAGCTGCTGAGCTGCAGAGACTTGGCAGCGGTGGTTCTTGGGTGATGAAACGAGATAGGATGGAGCCCAATTTCTTGCGGGGCCATGCAATTCCACCTTTGGCCGTGGGTTATGTTGTTGCTGGGGCACTGTCGGACCCCAATCTGGTTTACTGCACACTTGTGTTTGCATTCCACACCCCATATAACAGCAACTTTGCGGAGTGCCCTCTCGCACTCTGGGACCCCTTGGGGGATGTCAGAGAGCCTGTTTCGGCCCAATCCCCCCAGGCCAGGCTGAGGGACCCCACCTGCTGGAGGGATCTCGCTCATTCCACAGATGCGGGGGAGGGACCGCAGGAGGTTGGCTCCAGGGCGTGTCTGGCCCAGCTCACCCAGTCCCGCCCTGCCGGCAACCTTCTAATTAATTTCCTTTCAATGTGCACGAATCTGTGCACCAGGTCACTAGTCTGAAATAAAAAATGTACTGGATTGAGTTAACAGCTGATGAGAAATTACAGAAAGAAGAGTCCATGAACTTGGAGATAGAGCAATAGAAATAATCCAATCTAAAGAAAAGAGAAAAGAGACTAAAAATAATGTAATATATTTTTTGTGGCTTGTGAGGCCATATAAAAAAAGGATGAACAAAAATATAAGGAATATGAGAAGGAAAGGATAAAGAGACTAGAACAGAAAAAAATCTTTGAAGGAACAAATTTACAGATTCAAGGAGAACAGTAATCTCAAAATATTTAAAATAAATACAAAGAAAACCATATCTAGGTATATCATAGTCAAATTGCTGAAAAATAAAATTAAATTTTGAAATGGCACATTCCACCAGGGAACAACACTAGAAACCACCTCTAACTCCTCCTTGGTGATGATGGATTCCAGAGGAGAAAGAAGCTCTGTCTTGAAAATGATGAAAATAAAAGAGAGAGAAGGAGACAGCCAAGCTAAACTTGTCAACTTGGAATTCTACATCAGTTAAAGCTTTCATCCTTCAAGAATTAAGATGAAATAAAAATATTTTCAGATAAAAGTAAACTAGAGAATTTATTATCCACTAACCTATGCTACAAGGGAAACCAAAAGAAGTTCTCCAGGCCAAAGGGAAATCACACCAGATTGAAATGTGGCTCTTCAGTAAGAAAATAATCCCAGATATGATATAACAGACAGTAAGTATTTTTTTAAAAAGCATTTTTTCCTCTTTACATCTTTAAAGTACATATGACTATTTAAAACAAATAATGTAACTTTGAATTGTGGGGCTTATAATATTTACATATGAAAAATCTCTGACAACTAAAGCATAAAGGATCAGTGTTGGGCGGGGGCACGGTAAATGGACTTATGTGGTTGCAAGTTTCTTTCATTTAACATAAAGCGGCACAATATTAATGCTAAGGAGACTGATATGTTAAAAATGTAGGTTGCAATCCCCTAATGCTCCCCTGAATAATAATAATAATAATAATAATAATAATAACAACAGCAACACAAAGGAATGTAGCTAAAAAGTCAATAGATAAAATGGAATTCCAAAATAATTAAATTATCCTTAATAAAAACAGGAAAGGAAAAACAGAACAAAAACTAATGGAACAAATATAAAATAAATAGTAAAACATAGGCCTAGCTCTCCATCAGAATGTAGGCGCTATAAAGACTAAGACCATACATACCTATGATTGACCTGAATGAGTGGGTGAGTGGGTGACTACACGCATGCTCCCTGGGCACCAGCTCCTCCGAGTCCTGGGGGTCTCCTCATGACTTCTTGTGATAAACAGGACTGTATTTTGTATTTGTTTATGTTCTGCTCACCAGAAAGTTTTCAACATTTTGGGTTTGTAATTTCTTTGTAACTCCTTCGAATGTGTGGAAACTCATGGGCTAAAAGTTGAACTGGATAATCCTTTATGTTGAAATTACACAAATCTACTTGTCAAGAAAATAAGTTCCTTTCCTGTACATGGAAACTTGGCTGTGTACAGAGTGTTGCCTAAGGCAGTCCCCTGGGATTCGCTGGGTTACTTTGGCTTTTTCTGTGAGACACGGATGCAGAAATAGTAATAATAAGCACTTGGATCACATTATCGATTTTGAATTCAAGAAGATTCCAACTGTAGGGAGAAGGAGAAGGTCTCCAACCAAGGTCAGAGGTTTTCGTGTCACGGAGAATGAGAGGTAGAGGATACTTTTGAGGACCAAAGCATTACAGAGTTTTCTGAAATGACATTTAAATATTAACACTTGGACACTTTTTTGGTACCCCAAAGGCCTCTTCTTTTGAAGTTGACTTCTAATGGATGTTTCCACTGAGGATATAGTTTTTCCATTAACAGTGAGAGGTGGACTGAATGGCTAATATATTTAGCAACTATTTATTGAATATTCATTGTGACCAGTCAGGATTTTTATTTTTTTGTTCTCAGTTGAAAAATAAAAATGATGCCTAATTGAGGAACTCACTTTATTAGTCATCTATAGTAGAAAGAGGAACACATTGGGAAACCCTCATTCACCCGTTTTTTACCGGATGTCTGTAGTGAGGAGAGCAAAGCAGGTATGTCGGGCCAGGCTCAGAACTTGAATGTTAGGGAGACACGTTAGACTTACACATGATAGCCAGGCAGGAGCTATTGGGGGTTTGAGTCTAAAACCAACATGAGGAAAGTAGACTAGGACCATTAGCTCTGTGCTTGGTGGGTCAGGAGGTTTAGAGACCAGAGGCAGGAAGGACCACCAGCAGGCACTGTGTGGCTAAAGCCACAAGGAAGGAGGCAGGAACAGGAGGTAGTTCTGAGAGAGTCACTGCACTGATGGTTGTCAAGCTTGAGAGGCTGACCAACACCTTTAAGGGGAAACAGACACTTCTCACAGTTCCCAGTGTTGACCTGTTTCTTCTATTTCAATGTTACCTGCAGACACACCAACACAGAAGAGTAGGAATAAATGGCTCATTTTATAGCGTGTGCACTACTGAAACAATAAAAACAAAGTTATAAATTAAATGCAAATGAGATGACAAAACAACTACAATTTACATGGGCAGAATTCATTATGGTGGTTACTTCTGTTCGGCTGGAAGGAAGTCTCCGCTGGCGCTTACTCTGACGCAGTCCTGGAGGGTTTGCCTCGTCTCCACTCCCTTGAGCCTCAGCTTGACCATCCAAGGTTTCCTATTTGCACTGTTGCAAAACAGTTGTTCCCTAAAGTTCTGTGGTGTCATTCGCTGTCACTTGATGTGAACACATCACTTATGAAGACTGCCTCTTTTTTTTTTTCTCATTAGCCTTAACAATTAAGTGTTATTACTCAAGGGCAATTTGCTTATAAAGTCAACAAATACAGGCACTGAAATCTCATAAGGCAGTAATGGAGGTGATGCAATTACTAAAAATGTTTGAATGACCACAAATTTCCAATTTATAGCTTTACCATAAGATGCTCAAGAATGTTTGGGTCTCTGAGACTCCACGGGGAAGCGCTGGTGCTACAGGAAGGTTTACTGCGCCTTCAGCCTCTTTCCAAGGGAGCTGCCCTTTGCAAGCTTCTGCTGCTTAAGTGGCCATGTCCTGTGCCTTATTGCCCATCGGCCTTTCCCCACCCCCACCCTCTGGCCACTGTGGGGCGGGTCAGGAAGGAAGGGTGCACTTGAGCCAAGGGTATGCAATCCACTAGCTGGTCAGTAGCCACATAAAGAGGAGTGAGCTACATTTCCTGCCTCACACGTCTCTCCCTGAAATTTGAAGGGAGATTGCCATGACAACACGCTTGAATACAGAAGAGTGATGCCCGAGGGGGGCAAGAGCGCTATGTGCCCACCAACAAAGTGAAGTTATGGGGAAATGGACATCATGAGCATTTTGAATCACACGTCAGTTCCAAGTATGCAAACCCAACACAAGTTAGTTTTAAGCAAAAAATAAAAAGGAAAGGTTATTGCTCCAAGATAGGAAAGTCATCTGGACCAAGTCTTTCACCTTCGGGTGGTTCTACTCTGCTCTGTGTTTGCTTCTTTCCCAGATCTCACAGGAAGGTAAGAAGGAAAGTGGGCACATCTCTCCACCCACCAGTGCAAGTGCTCTTCCCTCTCATTCACTCTGGCCAAGTCTACACGCCCATCCCTGAAGCCACTGATGGGACCTAAAGAATCGAATGCCCTGATTCACACGCCCCATCCTGGGAGTGATGAATGGTGTTGTCAGAGCCTCGAGAAGCACAGCGACAGAGAACAGGGGAGGGTGTCCCCAAGGGAGAACTAGGAAAAGGGTAAAGGGACATTTGGCAGCCACACAACTTATTCACTGCAATCCTTTCTCTGCTCCCGAGTTTCTTTGTAAAATGAGTATAATAATTCTGCTTTACCCACTGCTCAAGATTGCAGTGAAATGAAATGAGGCAGTGGGTGTAAACAGATTTCTAAACTATAAACTACAAAATACATGAGACACAAAGTAATGGTGTTTAAAGGGCTTGTTATCCCTTGTCAAGTACACCAGGGCGTGATCGAGCTTACTGGGCTTCTCTAGCCTACCGACAACTTCCCGTTTCCTGGGGGCAGTTCCTCTGGCAGGAATCAAGGGTATTCCCCTCATCTTATTTTGGGCAGCACATGTAGTTTGCAACTATTTCTATTTTAATGACAGCTGCTAGTGATCTATGGAGTCACTAATTCTTTTAACATATGTTTTTATTTATTTCAGAGAGAGGAAGGGAGAGGGAGAAAGAGATAGAAACATCAATGATGAGAGAAAATCCTTGATTGGCTGCCTCCAGCATGCCCCCCACTCGGGATCAAGCCTGCAACCCTGGGCATGTGCCCTGACCTGGAATCTAAGTGTGACCTCCTGGTTTATAAGTCGACGCTCAACCATGGAGCCACAACGGCTGGGCCTCACTAATTTTTAATAGTACAGGGGCTTCTCCATTGTCCCAAGTCTTTTCCACTTCACGGCTTAGAAGGCATGTAGGACTCGCATTTTTCCTGGGATCTGGAAGGGAAAGAAGAGGAGGGGCACCCCAGGGAAGCCAGCACCCTCTGCATGTGAAAAGCTTCCTCAACGCTGAAATGTATGTGATTCAAACAACGGAGGAGCGCCACATTCTTTGCGTGTCTTCTTTGGGAAGGTGCACAGTTTGAAGCCAGGGTTGTTAGGGTAAATGGGTGTTTAGATAAGCAACCCCTTAGGAGGGATGATCTGTGTGTGGTGGGGAGAGGGGCAGCAGGTTCCGAGCCCAGAAAAACCTCTCACGTGGCAACAATAACAGCGAAACCACGGGGCCTGCTCGCTGGGTTTCTTTGATGTGAAAACTGGAGGAAGAATGCCTGGAAGAAGCTGAAAAACGGAGGCATCGATGGAAAGATTCTGGTAGGACTTTGAGTTGTAAGTCGGGAAAAATGTAGGTGAACTTGAATTTACATCATGGTGCTGAATAGAAATCTCGTTGTCAGTTTCAAGCAAATTCAACATATGCTTTTGGCTGCATTTTCTGATAACCTGCGTCACCGTAAGAGTTACGGAAGTTGTTATTAGATAATGTTTACAGGCAGATGGCTTGGAAATACAGCAATTCCTATGCTACAAACACAGGGTGCCTTTGCGTGAGTAACAAAAATGTGGCTGCCCCAACTGGACCTGAATAGGAAGGTGCCTTCTCCTCTGGGCTGAGACAGTGCTTTTCCAAAGCCCAGAGCGGGGGTCCCATGTGCAGGGGTAGACTATACACTCCAGAGATCCTAGTTTGAATGTAAGGGAACAGGAAGGGCAAAAGAGTCACATTTGTTGTCTTAGTTAGCATTTGGGGGGCACCTCCTCAAAGCAGAGGTCCTTAGGGAAGGGTCCTAATGAGAATGAACTGAAGAGACATTTTTTTAGATTTCGGTGCATAATTCTCAACCCAAGAAATTCCTACGTAGGATGTCTGGGGTAAGGGCTAGGCGCGGACATCTTGAAAACGCTCCCTGGGATACAGGCCTGGCCTCGTTAGCTATTTCCCTGACCTGATCGTTGAGCTCATGGGATGCCTCTCTCCTTTCTCTTTGGGTTTGGTGGGTTTCTTGATACCTGGCCAGAAAGAGCTTTAGGAGAGAAGCCTACTCCCCACGCAGGGCTTTGCTCCTCCGTCATGCCTCCCTCCTCTGAATTCTTAGACTGTGTCTTGCTCACACTACACTTATCACCACCTTCTCTACTGGAGTTATTTATGAACATGTCTTATCTCCTCACACACAAGCCCCAAAAAGGCTGAGACTCTGTCACACCCAGAGGTCACCCACTGGCCCTTGGATTGCATCCATCTGCAGATGTATTTTTCTTGGCTCTCGGCGTGCTTTAAACTTTTTAAATTTATTTGCCAGCTTTTAAAATTCAAAAGGTATTCCTCCCACTCCCAACTTTTCCCCTAAATATAATGACCATTGTGCAATGTTTTGTTTTGTTTTTCTGTTGAAATATCTGAAGTTCCTGCATAGCTAGGATTGACTGGAGCTGAGGAGCAAGTTCCCCTTTCACATGGGGGTTGTCTTCTCCAATTCACTACAGTCCCCACCACTCCCTATTGTCTCACACTGGGCCACGTTTTTCATTAATATTTCTCTCCTGACACTTGCTAGGCATTTGAATTTGTAACCCTTTTGATTTCTGCACAGTATCTGACTTTTTTATAAGTGCTTCCTAAATATTTGTGAAGTGGGAAAGTAAAAGGCTAACGTGCTCCCGGAGATGGGTGGGTAAGTGGAACCTCTCTCTAAGCTTCCAGGTATGAGTCTGAATGAAGAACCAAAGAGTCTTTTAGATTTTGTCTTGTGGCTTTCCCCAGTCAGGGATTATGAGCTAGTTCCTCATTTTTAGGAGTTTTATCTAAATCTCTTTATTCACCATCTGCCAAGTAGCTAAGCAACCTGAAGCTGGAGGAAATGACACTCAACATGGGAATTTCGGTGAGCGGGTCATCCTTACCCAGCGGCTCTCTAAGTTCTTACAGAGCAGCCTGCTGGTCACCAGGGCTCTCATATAACTCTCACTAGAAAGCCCTCCAGGGGCGGGCGGGGCGGGGGGGGGGGGAGGGAGTTTTTGTCTGGGAAAATTCCTTTTTACCGCCGCCAGGATCATCATCCCATATGTTGTAGGAGATATAAATGAAATAATACCTTCAGCACTTATTGCTGAAATGCAATCTCCTCTCCCCATTTTTCTAATTAAAATCCCCCCCAAGTCCTCCACTGCCACATCCTAAGGTATAGGATGTGGACCACGTGGGACATTTGTACATTTTCTTGGTCTTATATTCATTTTTCTGGTTGCCTGCTCTTAATGGCCAATAATACTTGTATGTGTTTTTTTTAATGTACAGTAACAGCAATAATATTGTTTTCTTTAAAATATTTTAAGTAAAATATTAAGTTTATTGAAAGAAAAATAAGGAAATGATAGTTCTGATGGAATGAGGATCCGGCAGAAATGGTGACGTTGTAATGGGTGTGACCCTGGTTTGGGGAAGACTGTGTTTTAAGATGAAGTCTGGGCTCCTCTGCCAATGGGACACAGCCCATCTCTTTGGCCTCAGGTCTCCCTTTCCCACTGTCCATCCTAATATGACAGAAACTTTTTACGGTTCCTCCAATCTACTGGGAGGGCTCCCCACCTTTCACACATGGTTTCACCATGGCTAGGTCTTCTTCCCAGAGAGCATTTGTTATTCTCTCTACTAGGAGCATCCCCTCTGCCCCCCGCCCAACCCCCCACATTGCTTGTATGACAGGTGTTTTTTATAAGTGCTTCCTAAATATTTGTGAAACAGAAAAGCGGAAGGCTAAAGTGCTCCTGGAGATGGGTCTCCATTGCAGCTGCAGTGTCACCTCTGAGGAGAGGCCTCTCAACCGCGCTGAATCATAGATCTTGCTTCCTATTTTCGATCTCAGCATCTGACCACTTTCCTCCCTAATTCTTTCCACAAATGGTAATTTTTTTTAAAAAAATTACTTCCTCCCTTGATTAATAAATATCTCTCCTACTGCACTGTGAGCTCCTTAAGGACAGAGCCCTGGTGTGCTGTTCACGGCTGAACCCGACGGCCAGCAGAGTGCTGAGCACACGTAGATGCTCGTGGCTATTAGATAAGTGAGAGCATATCCTTCCAGCCTTGGTACCTTGGTGCATTCCTTCTGATCCTTCAAGGTTCATCCAGCCCAGGAGCTCTTCCTCTGAGGACTTTATGCACCCTCCTCCGCCAAGATGGGGGTGTGGCTCTCTCCTCTGGGTCCACAAAGCATCACATAAACTCAGTCATTGTATCAAATACATGGTATTGTAACCGGGTTAAGGGCCAATGTACCCAAAAAGACTGTGAGCTTCTTGAATACCCAACCTGCCCCCCCCCGCCCCCCCCCGCCATGTAGCGATCATTCTCTGTTTCTAACGCCAAAGGAAACAACAACTTCTCATGACTTTGTTTGTAACCGGAGCCGACGGGGCGGAAAGTGAGAAAACAGTTATTGGTATTTGTGGGATGTTCAACTAAGTATGCATGACTTGTAGACGTACCCATAAAACTATCCTAACAAAAGATGTTACTTCTCTAGAGAACTGTTTGGTTCTACAGAAAATCCTCCCACTCGGGAATCTCCAACAAAACAAAGCTTTCATCAGCAGAAATAAAAAAATAAAAATAAAAACTCCCCCCATCTAGTGGTAGCAATCTTGAACTGCAAGGCATACCTTCGTTCTTAATGTATTCTCTCTCCCACTCAGCAGCTATTTACTGGCCAGCTGTTATGTGCCAATAATTGATACAGACAAGTCTCTGTTCTCATTTAGTCATTCATGTATTGATCACTCTCTACGGGTGACTCACGCTGTTTGGAGCTTTGGTGTCGTCGGGTTTAGATAAACAGACCCGTGTGAGGCCAGGTTTCTTGGTGCAAAGGTCAAACACTGGCATCTCTGGGCTACATACAAGATGTTTTTCTGGCCTGGTCAGTGACTATAAAAAATATAAACAATTTGGGGAAATTTAAGGACACACACACACCCCAGATGGACTTCTGGCTTCTCTGGGAAAATCAGGCAACAGTGCCCTGCATTCTTGCCTTTCTGGAGCTGAGAAGAGCTTCTCCTTCTAGTCAGGCTACTCTGTCCGCCTCATCGGCGTCCTATCCACTCACTCATGTGAGTGTGACCTCTATTCAGGCACAGCCAGACATTGGGTGGGTTTTTATTCACTACTTTCCTTCCTATGGAAGGACACCTCCACATCTCCCCATCACTCCCAAGGAAGCCCCTCTTTCCAGTAGAGATCATCACGTGGCAGGTGATGTGCTTCTTGGCAACCCCTGGATTAGGGGTCATTTATTTCTCTGGCTTTCTGTGCGTAAGCTCTTTGCTTAAATATCCTCCTTGGTCATTTCCCTTTTCCCTCCTTGCTTGATGAGCTAGAAGGTTCTTCTAGAGATATTGCCTATTCCTCTCTCGTATTTGTCCATGGTTCCATGGGAACGTATAGAATGAACACTGGGAATAACATGGGGTAGAAATGGGGTCCCTGAGGCTCAAACCTCAGGATAACTAGGAGTTAGCCAATGAGGGACACCTGCGCAAACGCCCACATTCAAGAAAATCGTTGGCAGTGGCAGCTGAGATTCGGGAGCGCCTGTGAGCTCTGTGAGGCAGCACAGACTTCATTCTGCCGGTGATGGAAGCCAGGAAAGCTTCTGAGCAGGCGAGTGAACATCCACATCCACATCTGCAGATCGCTCCACCAAGAAGTCCGTTTTAAGAGGTGTGGCGGAGAGCTAGGGCTGCTGGTTCCTTTGGGCCCCACCTAGTGCAGTGTGACCGGGACCACTGGGTGTGAAGGACACTGGGAGAGGGACCCTTGGCATCCTGAAGGCACAGTACGGGTGCCCGTTGTACCGGTTCTTGTTTTGCCCTTTAATTCTTGTTGTTCTGTCTCCGCTTTTCCCGGAGTGCTCTCTGTTTTCTCCGTAGTTCCCTCCACTTTCTGCGCAATTCAGGCATCATCCTGGCGCTGCTCTGGGCTTGCAGTTGCCCAGAGAACCACAGTAACAAGGCCGTGAACTCCCCACCCACCCCAGGGAGCCCTTCTATCAAAAAAGTTAAGCTTCAAAGCCCAGTTGGAAGTGGTGGATATGAAGCAAAAAGTCAACAAACATTTCCCTGGAGTCTTGGCACTGAGATGCCTTTTTCTTTTTCTTTTTGCTCAATTCCCAGCTGGCCAGCAGCCTGAACTTCTGCCTACCCACCCCCCACCCCTGGCAGCTTCCAACCCTGCCGTAGTAGCGCCTGCTGAGGAAGGTGGCACGCGACCTGACCTCTGACCCGAACCAGGAGCCCTGTCCCCTTCTGACCGGGGGCCACACTCCTCTCAAAACGAACTGGCTTCCGGCCTGGCACACCTGGGTTCTGGGTGGAGCTGCTGCGGGTGGCAGCTGTGTGGTCGCGGGAGACTTATTCCACCACCTTGGGCACTTGTATGCCTTTCTGTAGAGTGGGGATGGTGACCCCTCTTCTCAGGGGGATTCTGAGGAGGAGAAAATGACCCTACAGGGTCACTCAATCATTTATAAACCTGTATTGATTATTGGCTATGTGCCAGGCACTGGGGGATGACAGCCCTTGTTAAACTGTAACTTGCTGCGCAAACTGGGCATTCCCAGGTGCAGGAAATTCACTACTAACTGGGTCCGGTTGGGTGGGGTTGCTGTTTCCCTCACCTGTCTTGCCTCCAGGTAGGATCAACTGCTAGCTACCTGAATACTGTCCACCCGTAAGCGTTCAAGGCAAAGCTTTAGTAAGACTTAATAGACAGAAAATATCAACTAGCCTTAGAAAGATCTATGGTGACAAAGCCTGTGTGTGGTTGGAGCTTTATCCTGCACCAGAAGGTTGTCTATCAAAGGATGGTCACATTGTTGCTACTGCCCCAGCATTGACAAGTAGGGTCCCAGCAATGGCCAAAGAGAAGCCAGTTTCACATTCTAAAGAGTTAGCAATAGCCTGGCCGGTGCGGCTCAGTGGGTTGGGCATCATCCCATGCACCAAGAGGTCGCCAGTTCGATTCTCAGTCAGGGCACATGTCCAGGTTGCAGGCTTGGTCCCCAGTAGCCGATAGGTGTTTCTCTCTCTCATCAATGTTTCCAACTCTCTCTCCTCCCCTTCCTCTCTCAATTTAAAACACACACAACATATTTAAGAGTTGGCAACAGTTGGTGCCAGAACACTCCTCTCCCCACAAATCCTCAGGGCTTCCCAACAGTCAAAACTGGCCCTGCCACCGGGGGCCTCTTGGCATCCTCCTCCTCCTTCCCCTCTGGCCTACAGGATCAGAGGCCCAGGAGAGGATGAGCAGAAAGGAGAGGGAGGCGTCGCAGGGGTCAGCTTGTGGGCAGCGAAGAGCTCCATGGGAAGAGCACAAGGGCTAGAAAACAGCGGACACCCACCCATTAGGACGACCTTCACAAAGAGGGCCACACAGGACCAGGTGGTCATCCAGGGATGGTAGCAGCAGAGTTATCACCACTTCTAGGCCCAAAGGGATGAGGGGAGGGGGCTGAAACCAGAAGCCAGGAAGAGAGAGCCAGCTCTAGACCGGTTAGAAATTGTTTTCAGTGGTCGGGCAAGATATTGGTGCGCCCTACTTACAGCAGTGGCAGGAGAGTTGGAGAGAAAGGTGAAAATATGAGAACTATTTTGAAGGCAGGCTCCTGAGGCCTGCAGGTGGAAAGCATCGTGAAGAAAGAGAGGGAGGAGAGGGCGACTTACAGGTTCAGGCTTGCGCAACTGGGTGAACGGAGGTGTCATTAATTTTGATTGGAACACACAGGAGGACTGGAGGATCCACGTTCAGTTTGGGACCCGCCGGGTTGAGATGACTGTAAAACATCTACGTGAAAATATTCCATATTGCTTCAGTCAGAAATGGCATCCGAGGCTCAGAAGAGAGACCTGGGCTAGAAATACAGAATGACATTATACGCAAACAATTACGAACGATTATTACTGCATATGCTAAAGTCTGCCATGTAACATGCACACAATGCATGAGATCTGACGCTGGATTTAAAGAAATGAATCCTCGGTATTTGGAAAAATTGTCTGTGTTACCAACCTAGCTTATGGCCACTCCTGAAAACAGAATATCCATTTGCTGGCCCATGCTAATTACTGTCCACAGAATAGCCATTTAACAGAAGAGAAAATTGAGGTCCAAAGAGATAAAGTGTAGCAGTTGGGATTATTATTCTTACAAGGGAACAAAATCTCAGTTTACACTATCTTCAATAAACAAAGGGATTCATTGGCTCAGATCTAAGAGTGGTTTTGGCTTCAGGCACAGTTGGATCCAGAGGCTCACAAAATGTCATTGAGACATAGTGTCTCTCCGCGTCTGTTCATTCCGCTTTTCTTCAAACATTTGCTGGCTTCACTCTCCGACTGGCCCAGGTTCATGAGAGCAGGATGGCTGCAGTAACTGTGAGCCTCGCAGGCTCACGCCTTCAAATCTAGTGAAGAGTAAAGAATGTTTCTCTCCCAGAAGCCCTTGTAGAGATCTCAAGTGTTCTCATTGGCTCTGACCGGCCCTGTCTTAGCCCTGACCCATCTCTGTGGCCAGAAAAGCGAGCTGTGCCCATTGGATCGGGGCAGTGAGAGCCTACTCATAGAATGGGGGGAAGGGTCGAGTCCACTTAAAATTAGGATTTCATGCCTGGCCGGTGTGGCTCAGCGGTTAAGCGTCAACCCAGGAACTAAGAGGTCACGGGTTTGATTCCCCAGTCAGGGCACATGCCTAGTTTTGGAAGCTCAATGTTTCTATCTCTTTATCCCTCACCCTTCCTCTCTCTCTAAAAGTCAATAAGAACATATTTTAAAAAATAGCATTGAACGCAAACTGTAATAGAAAAATAAAAATTAAAAAGAAAATTAGGATTTCATAAAGAGGAGAGTGTTCCCAGCTGCACAAGTGAAAAACGGGGTGCTGCCACCTGAGAAGAGATGCTGGGGAGGGAAAACACACATGACCACAGGAAGAAGGCACCTGATGGAGGTCACCCAGCTCGTCAGCATCAGCGCTAGATCTCAGGCGATCAGCCCCCGGTGATTTCTTCCTGACCTTATTGCCACCTGGGGCTTTGCTTCCAGCCATGTTCCTGGGGACGTAAGGCGGTCAGAGGCCAGAGGTGGGTTAGTAAGGAACATAGGAGTGACACAACGTTAGAGAGGTCACAAGTCCTTTTAGGATCTTCCTGTGGCCCAGGGTCACAGACTAGGCCAAAGGTGGACTAGAGGGTAACAGGGCAAAAGGCACGGTGCCAGGTGGGGCCGCTGGTCCAGCCCACATTCCCGGGTCCTGGAACGAGGCAGACCACAGAAGCCAGGGAACTTTCAAGACCTGTGAAGAGCCGGTCAGGACCAGCCCACCGTGGTTTCTAAAAGCGTCTCCAGTTCATCGGCACGGTCAAGTTATTGCATGTGACTCTCACTCTTTCCTCTCTGCCTTCTCTGTCACACAGTTTTGCTGGTTCTGGTTATTTTTAGCTCCATCTGGGCCCTTGGGGAATCATCACATCCAACTCTCTTGTTTTGCAAGAGACAGAAATGAGACTCTGAGTTGACTAAAGTCACACACTTACTATCAGAGCTGGTCTCCGATGGGGGTCTCCAGGTGTCCAGCTCAGGATTTCCTCGCACCTGGCTGTCTCCAGCCACCTCTTCGTGGTCTCAGCAAGGCACCCATCCGGGCTCTGCCTTGTTAAAGAGATGCATGTTCTCCCGGGACTCACAGGTCCAGGTAGTTCTTACCTTAGAAACAGGGTGAGTTCCCAAAGAAGACTGAGAACAGTTCCCTGGTTTTGTGTTTTATAGGCTCTCAGTCTCTTCTCATGAAGCTCACTAGACCTGGGGTACTATACACCAAGAGTGAAAATTCATTGCAAGCAATTGCTAAGTCCTGTCTCCCCTCCTAAGGGCTGGACACTGGGACACTGAACTTGGCGCGTCTTTGCAGGCGGGATCTCTGCAGCATGCTTGCTGTTGGGGAATTTGCCTGCAATCCGCCCGGGGCCCACTTAATTTCTTTGCTCTTGAATGGTGGCTTCCCTTTCCCTTGTTGCACTCTGTGCACTTGCACAGGGACTCGGGGTTGCTGCTCTGCTGTGCCTTCTTCAAAGTCTTAATGATTTTATCTTTGAACTTGTGTTTTGTCAGAAAAGCCCAGTGGGACAATGGCACATGCATGGGAACAGAGGAGATGCTTATAATAACGTACACAGCCTCCCATGGAGCATTCACGATGCCCCTGAGCACAGAATTCAGCTGCACCCACGATGCATGAAGTTCAGCGAGACACAGAGTGAGTTCAAGGTGAGTGTGTTACATTTGCCACCGAGAGGCCACGCTTCTGTTCAAATCGGAACCTGCTTGGAACACAGGAGAAGGCAATGGCATTCTAAGAAACACAAATGACCAAGGATCCCCCATCATATCCTTATTCATGCTACTACCATGAAGTAGCCAACACTTAGGCTGAAATTGTGACATGGGAGGAAAGGGAGAGGTAGGGCAACCCGTAGTTCCTTTGTCTCTCGGTTCTTCCTTGCTCATCAGTGAGGCAAAGGCGGGCCATGGAGGCAGGATATGCACAGATCAAGAAGTGAAATAAAAACAATCGAGCTATTTATTTTTGCAACATTTGTGCTGTTCCGGTGACAAGCATATCCATACATGTGTGTGAGCTACAAAACACAAATTGTGAAATTTCAGTGATTCTGCAATCGCGTTCAATGCTCATATTTGCCCTTAACACTAACATTGCACAATATAAAGGCAAATGGTAAAATTCATGCTCATAATCTTAAATTATTCATAGATGGGCACCAAATAACAAATATGAAACACCATAAGATGGGAGAGAGAATTCTTAACTTGAAAAAAAAAAGAGAAAGCTTTATATTTTAGTATATTTAATGGCACGGTTTTTCCTGTGTGGTGAACAAAGGGGCCCCACATTTTCCTTTTGCTCTTAAACCCCATAAATTGTGAAGTCCTCCCTGTTTTTCTGGCCTTAGAAATTAGCTCCTCAAATTCTGTTGCTTCAAATCAATAGCTTGAACCACTTGCCATTTTGATCCCTCATCAGTACCTAACCATTCTTCTTTGAAATATTCAGTTGTTACTTATAGTTAATGCTGTTTAATTTATAGTTTGCTGTATTAGTTTGCTAGGGCCACCATAACATAATACCACAGACTGGGTGGGTAGAATAACAGAAATTTATTTTATCACAGTTTTGGAGGTTAGAAGTCCAAGATCAAGGTGCTGGCAGTTTTGGTTTCCTCCAAGGCCTCTCTCCTTGGCTTGCAAACAGCCGCCTTCTGTAAGAAGAACTCACGTGGTCACATGGTCTTTCCTCAGTGTGCGCATCCCTGGTGTCTCTCTGTGTCCAAATTTCCTTTTCTTATAAGGACTTTCATCAGATTGGATTAGGGCCCATATGAAGGCCTCATTTTCACGTAATCACTTCTGTAAAGGCCACTGTCTCCAAATATAGTCACATTCTGAGGTGCTAGAGTTAAAACTTCAACATACAAATTTTGAATTTTCCATTCACCCCCAAAACAAGGGTTTTCACATATTTTAATTTTTATTACAGCCTTGAGGGAGCAACCAGTATACATATTTTGCAAATCCATTCATTCATTCATTTGACAAATACTGGGTGCTTACTAAGTGCCAAGCATTAGGCTAGATGCTAAAGATATGACAATCAAGGAGACAGGCAGGCCCCCACTCTCGTGGAAATTAGGCTCTAGTGGGAGGGACAGGCAAAAAGCAATTAAACAAACAAAACAACCACAGACTGTGTGATAAATGCAAGTAAGACCACACACAAGGTGCTGTGATAGAAAATAAAGTGGGGGGGATTTTTGACAGGGTCAGGGAGGGCCTTTCTGAGGAGGTGAGAGTTTTACTGGTTTAAACACTGAAAGGGATTCCTTAATGCAAAAGAGTTCAGGAAAGGCAAGAGCACAGCCAAAAAATAGCAAGTGCGGAAGCCCAGGGGTGGGGAAGAGCTTAATGTGTCCTAGGTGTTGACACAAAGCCAGTGTGCTGGATCATAGGCTGGGATGTGTGTGGAACGAGATGACAGGAACAGGGGCCTGTCAGTCTTGGTTTAGGGGTTTAGGATGGGTTCTAAGGGCAACAGGAAGGCACGGAGGGATTGCTGGTGGGAGAGAGAGGGCATGATCTGCTCTGCAGTGTGGAGGGTGGATTGGTGGTGGGCAGGGTGGGAGGTGGAGAAACTGAGTCTCAGAAGCATTCAGTTTAGACTGCATTTCACACAACTGCTGAGTGATGGGGCTGGGCAGGTACCAACAGGGAGCAGGGATGTTGCATTATAGCCCCACAAACATGGAGGAGGGCGCCCCCTGCTATTTCAAATTCTCTTAACTCTCTTTTGAAGGCAGGTCTTCTAGGGAGTGAGGAAGGAGTCTCCCAGCTCTTGATTATGGAATGTACAGAAATTCCCCAACCACATTTCCAAAAGACACATATAGACATTTGAGCTGAAGAGAAGGAGCTGAAGCTGGGTTGAAATGGAATAAACAGGCCCTTTTATTTTTAATCACTTGATCATTATTTTTTAATTATACATACATGCTCATTACAAAAAAAAAGAAAAGAAAAGAAAAAAAAAAAGAAAACAAATTGTTCCAAATCTTGCCACTCAGAAGTAACAAGTATTGACATTCAATGAATATGATTTTATGTGTGTGTGTGTGTGTGTGTGTGTGTGTATGCAAAAGAACTCAGGAGAGGATTGGATTATATAGGTTGGACTAAAAATGTCCTCAATAAAGACCCCTCTATGGTTAAAAAAAATACTAAAGCAATTTAAAAGACACTCATTTTTAGGCCACATATTTATTTTTAACTATATATATATATATTTATATAATTTAGACGTATGGGTATTATTTCAGTGTTATAAAATGGGTTAGCAAATGTTTTCTGCAAAGGGCCAGATAGTAAGTATTTTAGGATTTATGGTCACAATGATTCTGCTCTGCTACTGTAGCAAGAAAGCAGCCAGCTGCATAAATGTATTGAGTGTGGCTGTGTTCTAATAAATCTTTATTTACAAAAGCTGGATTTGGCCAAAGGCTATAGTTTGCTGACCCTGCTACTAAAAATAAGAGAATTACTGTGCTTAGCCTTCCTTCCCCCCCATTTTTCCAGTTTTGCTAATATTATTTTCACCTTGTTAGGGCTTATGATATGTATATTCTTTATTCTTTTGTGTTAACTTGATGTGATTAGCCTTAGCTGTGAAATTTAAAAACTTGGTGCTTATCTGCTTAGTCCATTTGGGCTGCTATCACATGAGTGCCATAAACCGGGAGACTTGTAACAACAAACATTTATTTCTCTCAGTTCTGGAGGTCGGGAAGTCCAAGATCATGGCCGTGTCAGACTCGGTGTCTAGTGAGGCCCCACTTCCTAGACAGCTGCATGGTCACTGTAACCGCACGTGCAGGAAGGGGTGAGGCATTGCTGCGGGGTCTCTTCTATAAGAACGCTAATTCCATTCATAAGGGCACCACCCTCCTGACCTAATCACCTCCCGAAGGCCCACCTCCTAGCACCATCACCTCGGGGGTTAGGATTTCAACATGTGATTTTCAGGTGCAAGAAAACATTCAGACCACAGCAATATTTCACACTAGTTCTTTTTTTCATAGTGTTTTTTATTCATGAGTTTTTCATTATTATTCAACTCTTGTTCAACTGGAGTTATTTGTCAAATAGTTTCATTTGTTTTGGCTTTTAAAAGAGTTCATGGGTTTTATATTTATTGAACTCTTTCATCTCAGAAACCTCTTTCTTTTATTTGCATACTTGATAACACCTGACTTGGTGTAATAGTCTTGGGTCCCCTTGTTTCTCTCAGAGGGTTGTGGTCCCTGCTCCATTGTCTCTGGGCACTGGAGTTGCCATGGAGAAGCTTAAAACCCACCTGACTGCTTCCCCTCACCTGGCTGACTTGCCTTTGTCCCCCTGAATGTCTGAAGGATTTTTTTTCTTATCCTCCACATTTATCATTTAACCAGGAAATATCTCAATTTCGATCATTCTGTATGAAATTTTCCTGACCTAACCCTTACTTGTGAATACAGTTCTTCCTTTCAGGAAATTCTTCCTAGGTTATATCTTTGAATTCTTTGATGTTTTCCTTTATACTCTAAGGATGCCAGTTGTTCTCATGTTGAATAATGGTTTGTCTCAGTATCTTTCATCTTTACTTTAATCGCGCTGGCTTTTCATTCTGCGTTTTCTATGATTATCCCGGCTATCTCTCCATTACATTTTCAGCCCTATTTTTCTCTCCTATGCCACTTATGATTTATTAGATCTATACCAATGTTGTTTTGTTCCTCAATTTTTTCCTTAGCTCTGCTTTCATCTTAGTCAATTACTTTATAATTTTTCTTTGAGATCTTGTCTTATTGAATTCACATTCTTCATGAATCTTTTCTACTCAGCACCCTTCCAACACTCAAAGAGAATCAGCATGTCTCCTTTGGGTTTTATTTTCTTCCCAGGGCTGTTTGCTTGTTTATCTTGTCTCTTTCTTGCCTGATGCCTCCCTCATTTTTGTTGCAGTAGATTCGCAGCATTTCTTTTCATTTTGCTCAACTTTAACCTTTTGCACTCGGATGTCGAGTGTGACTCGACACGGTTAGCATCGGTAGCAGCTCGTATGTCGAATTGTATTGAATGTATCAATAATTTGAAATATAAAAAAATCCAAATAAATAAATTTTTATGAAAAGAAACTCCAGTTTTTTATTCTACTGCCACGCTTTGTAAAATCTGGGGTATTTAAAAAATTAAATCCCGAGTAGAATAAAGGAATCGAGAAAAAAGCAAGTGAGTGCAAAGGGTTAAGGAGCAGCTATGTCTATAGTTTCTCTGAAATGGATGGATGGACCTTCCTAAACACCCTTCTTGCTTTCTCTGGGACCATTTTAGCTGTCTATTTGCTCTTCAATGAGAGAGCATCGTTTTGAATTCCCTAGTTTGTTGACTAACTCTGCTTTGGGGTGGTGGGTGGCCTCAGGGCTGCACTCAGTCACATCTGAATCTCTTTCATTTCAGGGCTGCCAAACCTAAAATATCATGGATCAAATAGTATCCCTTTCCTCTCTGGTTGCTGCTGACAAATGATTGGCCTTAAAAAACAATAACCATTTCATCAGATGTGAGACGTTTCTGTGATCTTGTTTTACTCTGCCATCTTTATGTGAAAGCTGGGTGTTAAAGTAAGAGTCAAATACAATTTTTTAAATTTTATTTTCAAATTACAGTTTACATTCAACATTGTCTAAAGAACAAGGTAAAGAAACAAATAAAACAGAAACAGACTCGTAGATACAATCTGATGGTTGCCAGAAGGAAGTATGGCTGGGGAACTGGGTGAAAAAGGTGAAGGGGTTAAGAAGTACAGATTGGCAGTTACAAAACAGTCACAGGGATGTAAAGTACAGCATAGGGAATATAGTCAATAATATTCTAATAGCTATGCATGGTGCCAGGTACATAGAGGAAATATCGAAGGAACACTTTGAAAAGTATGTAATTATCTAACTACTATGCTGTACACTTGAAATTAATACAAATAATATTAAAGAGTCAGGTACAGTTTTGAAAGAATTGGATTATGAAAAGAGACAGACTAGATCAATTTTAGTCTCTTTTAGCTTGACATTCTAAAACACGATAAATATGTCAGCAGAGGTCACCCAACTATTACAAATGATCATGAAGTTCAAAATAAATTTAAGAAGAGGCATTTCAATGTTCTGACCGCTAGAGGGCAGGCCATGGCCACAAGTTGAAATGGTTCCATAACAGTAAATAGTTAACCATTGTCCAATGAATTATATGGAGTTCATTTAAACTTTTGCAAAAAGTGTGCAAAGGGAAAGCTGGGAGGGGAATGGAGCTATGATTATCTGGCAGGCAGGAGCTGCTACTTATTTTCAAGATGAAGTCCATGTTTCTTTCTCTTGCCACCTGCATCCATCCCCCATGAGGAGCTAATGTCTGCCAATTCCCCTAGTCCTCTATGTTTGCAAACTATTAAACCACAACCCCGATCCTTAGTCCATTGTGCTGTTTTCCAGCTACTGTACAGAGAGGTGGAACAGCTTGTCCAAGTTACAGCCACCAGCTTGTAAACGACAAAGACCTGAAATGGAGCCCCCACCTCCCCGTGCCCCTGGGCTTTCTGCAGCCCCACAGACAGAGCAAGCTCTTGCTGCTGGTACTGCGTTTTCAGGATCGCAGCCCCAGAAGATCCAATGCCACAAGAAATCAATCACAGTCCTCCCTTCAGCCTAGCTGCTGGCAGCTCCCTGTGGCATTCTGAATCAGGACTGGGATGGAGACTTTTGCGGCCCAAGGATAAGCCTCTTTACAACAAAAATGATGGAAACCTGCCTCTGCCGACAGCGGGGCTCCATTTGTCTCTTAGACGGGGTCTTGCCACTGAACGCACCATTTTCCAACACGAACTTTCAGCCTGTTGCTCATCAAATTCCTCCTTCTATCGTGCATAATGCTTCACCAGAGAATTCGAGGCTTGTTTTTCCTTCTTGGGCTGCATTTCTAGCCTCCGTCTTTGGTGAGCTGTTTAATCGCACACACGTAAGACAAATGCCAACTTATGATATTCAGGGGATCCCTGAACCTCCGACATCACTCCAGCCCTGCCAAAGATCGCAGACACAACGATCGGACTCTCTCAGTAACACAAACTGGGAGTATCTTTCACAGGACTGTGTCCTTACAAAGGCTTTGTTTGTTTTGCTTTTCACATAGATTTTCATTTGGACTAGCCCAGAAAAATCGCTGGGTTTTTTTTTTCCTTGGGAAATACTTTGGCTTAAATATTGTTATTAGGTTATCACAGGACAGATTCCTTTCAATAGGCAGAGGGCAGATCTGATCTTTCCCCTAAGATGAGGTATCAACATGAGCTGTCGAGGGTGTGATTCAGTTCGTTGGGGATTAAAGTGTTCAGTGTCCCCCCTCCACACACACACATCTTTTAAGACTAGGTAAGCATCTATGGAGAAATGTACTTTCTACCTTGGAATTGCCTTGTTTAGACCGAGCATAGTGGGAGAGGTATATTCTTATTGTGATCCATTCTGGTGAAGAGTTGAATGTCTTCTTAGGTTAGTAGGGAGGCTTTGCTTCCTCCTTTCTCTGGGGTAGAAGGGAGTAAGAGCTTAGACTCCAGGGGCAAAGGAAAAAATTCAACAAAACCCCACTGGGGGTGGTGAACCAGCCCTTGAACTACAGCTGTGTGTAGAAGGAGGGAAACTAATCCCAGATCTATGGATCCTAGGAGTTGTGCATCTAATGGCCAGTGTAGAATGTTTCTTTTCTTTGCACTATTCTCGCGATCTCAGTGGTGTTTGATCAGACATCACAGCTGGCAGGCACTGGCCTGCGGAGCATTAGGACAGAGCCTGTGTCCTCCTAGCCTGGGCTATGTTAAGATAGGGGCCATGTCCTTGGGGCTGTGTCCTTTGAGAAAGTCTTTTTTTTTTATTGAGGTATTATATGTGTACATATCTTACCATTACCCCCCCACCCCACACCCATTGAGAAAGTCTTATAATGAGAACTTTAGAGACATTTGTGAGATGGTGAGAGATGCCGGCCGGGGGCTCAGAGCAGTGGTCCAGAGTGAGAGATGATGGGGAGGGATGATCAGAGTGGGTTTGTTAGGACCATTGGACAAGGCACTGCATTTCTCATATCTTTTCAAATCTGCTAACTCAATCAGGAACCTTGAATTCAGACGCAAGAGTCACTTACAGCCTTGACCTTCAGGTTGGATCCTGCAGCCAGCAATGACCCCGGGAGACATGGGTTCTTGACCATATAGGTCAGCCCAGAGGAAGAATCAGTCAACTTCAATAAACTTTGGTTTCCTTATGTGTAAGGAGAGTGGGCAATACTATTTCCCTTGGGTAAAAAGAAGAATGCATATTTTTTATTTATTTTGCATCTTCAAAAAACTAAAAAACAACAATACCACAGATGGATAAAACAAGGGACAAATCAAAGTGGTTACTTACAAGGGGTGAGAGTGGGAATGGGGCAGATGGGGACAGAGATAGGAGGGATGGTTCTCAGGGTGCAGCGCTTTGTAGCATCTTATTTGGGAACCAGGTGAGAGAGTTATGCACGCAAACAATAGCCCTTCCAGTTCTGTTGTGAGGATGACACAAGGTCACGCCTGGCACCTTGTCTAGCACCTGATGGCCCATACACTAGGAAATGACAAAGGTCATCAGTTGTGTTCTCAGGGAACTGGTCTAATATTTATCCCTCCTGAAGCCTATGGTGACTCCTGCCTCCCTGCTGTCTGCATTCTTTCCTTCCTGCCTTCCTCCAGCCACGCTAAGTCCCCATTTGGGGCTTCATGACTTCATTCTGGCTCACTACTGCCTACCACTTCCCCCTTCCACTGGTTAAATGCTGCTTTTCTTGTACAGCAAGCCAGTAACTTATTGTGTCTCAGATCAAACAACTCTAAGAATAGCAGGTGTCAAGATCTGTGCCAAGGAAAGGAGCTGGCTCTGAGCGCATGTGGTCACGCGGGAAAGCAACGAAGTGAGGACATTTAGGAGGCATTTGATTAATACTCGTAATGAAGAGATTCATTTGCCATTACTGGCTTCCAGAAACCTCCTGGGCTGACTTCACCGAGTTTCTGGGAGTGTCTCTCTGGGTCCGGGTTAATTTGTGGTGAGATTTGCTTTCCAGCAGCCAAGAGGAGGGTGTTCCTGTTACAGTGAGGGGTTAGAACTGGGGCAGGGGTCGGGGGTGGACACATTTTTGAGTTGGTCCTAAAAGGCAGGGAAAGCCAGAGTAATAATAGCTATCCCATACTGAGGGCCTACTAAGTGCCAGACTTTGCATCAGATCTTTATATACATTACCTTTTACTCCCTCTATCACCGCTACTCCTCCACAGTACATTTACCCAGCATTTATTATGTGCCAAGTACTGTTCTCTGTGTTTTTCATGGATTACCTTATCCTAGCCCTTACAACTGTATGTGCTAAATACTTTTTATTTCTATTTCTTAGATAAAGAAAATGGGATAAATAACTCATTGAAAACCATGTCCCCAGGTCGCGTAGGCAGCAGTAGCAGAGCTTGGATTATAACCCAGGCTTTCTGAGGCTAGAGTCCCAGTCACTGTCTAGCGATCTCATTTAGCTCCCAGGAGTAGCTCTTGCTTTTGTGCAACTTAGTGTTGATGATAGAGTCATCAAGGCTGTGATTTGCCAAGGACACGCAGGACCTTCTGGTGTCCTCAAAGGGCACAGTTGAAATGTTCGCCGCCATCTTGAACGCTGAGGGTGGGCTACTTGTGCCCAGTGGTCTCCTCCCCTCCTGCCCAAAAGTCCCCCAGGCCCTTTCCCTTGTTATTTTTTATCCTTTCCCAGCCATCTCTCACAAAATCTGGAATAAACCTTTTTCCATCATTTTTCCCTTCTTGTGTTTTTCTGAGCTTATTACTGTGTTCCCACCAGCGCCAGAGCCCGGCATGAGTTCCAATCTGTCCAGTCTGATTTCTCCTTCCTTTGGCTCCTTTCAGCCTCCTGGAATCCTGTTTCACACATAACAGACCTGCTTGGGACTTGGATGCCACCTTTCACACGATGTAGAATATTCCCTGTGCGTAGACTCTTGCTATAGGGCCCAACTCTGCATCAGCAGCTTTGGAGACCTGAACCTGCTGAGGCTGAGTTCAGCTAGCTCTAAGCCCACCTCTGGGGGAGCAATGCCTTACCTAGCCTGGGGCACTCCTCTTTGCTGACCCTTCTAGCCCTGCATTTCCTGTCTTCCTGATCCCAGTTCAAATGGTTTGTGATATTTTCTACTAAAACAGTCTATTACCCTTTGATGAACTCCAGAAGTGTATTATCATTTCAAAGCTGAGTCTCTGTATTGTAGAAAAGGAATATATGTGACAGATACACCAGGAATGGTCTGGGGCCAGAATTTTTCTCTGAAGCTCAACAATGAAGAGATAGGTATCTGGAGACACAGACGTCCTCCACTCCATTTTTCCTTTAAAAACATTCTTGACAAGTATGTGCTGGCACCCAGCACACTCTTAGTGCTTCTCTCTGTCACGTTTGGTGTGGAAGGGTTCCAGACTTAACGGAGGCTCGGAGCAGAGGCACAATGATGTACATATAGGTGCTGTGCTCTGGAACTGTGGTTATCCTAAAGGAGACCGATCCCCGCAATAGCAGGTGGGAGCATGGTCAGATTGTGGAGGAAGTACACTTCTGATTTCTCTTTCTATAATGCTAAGTAAAACACTTAAAATAAATTGCTGGGCAGACGTGACACCCACACATACGTTTTAAGGAACTCGAGGATACAATTTTGAAACATTGGCTGGAACATCTGTTTGCACTAGGAATTTTGCAGGTAGAGGAGGAAATGGAAATGTCACTAAACATAAAGAAGCCATTTATTGAAATGGGATTAGCTCACCCTGGGTTGAAATGACCCTGGCAAACACAATGGCGCTGATAAAGGGCCCCTTCACCCCCAGCTGGCAATATAGACCGGAATTCATACCAAAAGCCTCCTTCATTGGGAATTCATCCAATCAGGAAAAGTAACATGTGTCATTGACATGGGGCATTGCTTCTTGATGAAAGAGAAAATGAGAGCAACTAAGGTAGCTGGGTCAGTAGAGGATTAAAATGAAAGGGAGCTGATATTTTTAAGCACTAAGCTGGAACATTTGGATGAATTGTCATCTTCTCTCTGGGTAAAATTCTGCCTCACTCTCTGATGAGGGTAATTGAAATGACCACCCTCCCCAGTGGGCAGTACTAGAGTCACATTGACCCTTCTTAATCATAAGTTTCTCATTTTCTTGGGCTGTCGCAGAACCACATGTCATGGGTTATATTGCTTGATTTATATTTTAACCTCCTCTATCATACACGAGAGACACCCTTGACTAATCAGCAACACATTCTTAGAGCTTATGATTACTTCTGCAGATGGTAATCTCATCTGCTTCACAGGGCTTCTCTTTGCTTTAGTTTTGGAGGGTGACTCATTAAGAAAGAAAATTGCATTGTTTACTTCTTAGTGTACAAGCCATACACATTTGATGTAGAAAATTTGAATGCAAACATAAAGAAAACACCCAAATCTTCTATAATTCCACATATATAAATAAAACATATTGTGCATAGCATTTGATAATTTACTTTTGATAAACAACTTAAAAATCTGTGTAATTAAATATTTAGGCATCAGACTTTTTAAATAGCTGTATAGTAGTATGTTCAGTGCATCATCCCTGGTTTACTTAACGAATCCCATTGTGTTGAATATTTAGGATTTTTAGGTCAGAAATTCTGCTGCAATGAAGGTCCTTGTTTATTTTTATTGACTTTTCCACTCACCCATGGTTATTTTCAGAAGGTAAGTTTTCTACGTGTGGAATTGCTGGGTCAATCAATGTGCATATTTTAAGGCTTTTGCTAGATATCGTCAAACTGATCTCTTGGAAGGTTGTGCACTGTATTTCTGAATGCATTGTTGAGGATGCATGTTTCCTAGATGAAATGTGCCCTTTTATGACTTTGTCTCCAAATTATAAGACTTTTCAGATTTGACACCTATGACTTATTTTATAAAAATAGTGAATTTCCAATATGACTTCTGCCCATGTTAGTAGCTACGTTTGTTAGTCAAGTGAATGAGATTGTTTTTGGATAGAGCAGTACCAAATTCAAAGTCTTTAGTACAATGGAAAGCATGGAATATCAATTTAGAAAACCTGGCTTTGAATTCTGGCTCTATGATCTGAAAGAGGTAATCCTTTTAAGCTTCAATTTTCTCATCTGTAAAATGAGGACCCACTCTGTCCTGTCTATCGGTAGGTGAAGTAGGCCCTGTGGTCTAAATGTGGTTGATTCCATTCCCACTTAGAGGAGTAGGTGTTTTTGTTTGTTTTTCTTTTGGTTTTATAGATTTATTTTCAAAGGGCACAAACACTTAGACAACTTAAATGCAAGTTTAAACAGAATTGCTCTGTCGATGTCAGCAATGATGCCAAAACACGTTCTGGCAGCCAGACATTCGCCTGTATCTTCGCATCTCCTCTCGGTGAAGAAAAGGGTCTCATATTTTATTCATACATATCCTTCTCATCTGCAATGTAATCTACAATTTCTTGTGGACAATCAATTTCTCTGCATCTATGTCAGGAATTTCAAACCCAAATTTGTCCTCCAGAGCCATGATAATCTCCACTTGGTCCAAACTGTCTCAGCCCAGGTCTTTCATAAAATGGGAATTTACTGAGAGCTTCTCTGGGCCGATCTTGTCATAGAGTTTCAAGACATAAAGAACACAGTCCTTGATCCCCTCTAACATCAGAGGGGGCGCGTCACTATACTGGCGGCACAGCTTGTAACTCTGCCTGGTACCTGCTCTAGCACGGACCTGGGAGCCCCGGGCCTCACTGGGTTCCTGTGGGGCACAGCGTGGTGCTGAGTGGCCGGGTTGTGGCCAGCATGGGAAGCTGGGGCAGCTACACCAAGGCCGCAGGTAGGCAGTGGACACAGGTGGAAAGGACATGAGCCGCCATGGCTACGCCAACTCCAAGGAGTAAGATTTGATTGATGTAAACCCAAAAGTTCAATCCTATCAATTACCTTGCCTAATAATTGGGTCAGAGATGAGCATCCCAGTTCAAATCAATCATCATATAGCATTTGCAGTATTAGATTATATTCAAAATATATCAAGCTCATTCCATCTGGACTCTCCTACAGAAGGATTTTACTTCCCATCCTGCTGACAACAGGCTTAGGCAATGGCTTTCTTTGCCCTACAAAATGTGGGTGGAAATTACATGTGCCACTTCCAAGTGGAAATTTTAAGAGCCAGCATGTGGTTCTGCCATCATTCTTTTCCTTCGCCACAGATTAATATGCCCTAGAAACGTGCGCTCCTTTTGTCTTGCTCCCAGAATGAAGAGGACGTGGATGAAGTCTCACTTGTTTGGTAACAGCCTATGTTGCAAGTTGAACAAAAAATAAAACGGGGTTTTTTAGGGTCATTTGTTACCACGGCACAGCTTAGCCTAGGCCGATGCACACACCATTTCTTGGGTCTGAGTGAACATTTTGCAAGAGTGTGTGCCTAACCTCGTTTTGTCTGTTACAGGTGAAGCTCAGGCATTTTGGACACATCTGGGAGAAGAGGCCCTCTCTTTCTTGGGATGCTGTGATATATGGTGGTGTCACCAGGAACTGATGTAGCCTTTTGTGACTGTATGATAGGAATCAGTCAGAGGAAAAAACCAACAGATAAGAATAACACCAAGAAAACTGCAGAGAAATGGAACCAGAGCCCTAATCTTAAATCAATGCCTGAAGTTGACAGACCTTTGAACTCTTCAGTTCGGGAACCAGAAGTGAGATATTCCCTTTGCAGTTTAAGCGACTTTGAGTTGGATTTTCTTTTATTCACAACCCAAAGCATCACGGCTGATCCGGCAGAACACAATGTGGGAAGCATGAAAACAGGACAGCACCAAGAGGTGAGACTTTCTGGCAAGTGGACGTGTTCCTGGTGGTTGAAAAAGGGCACAGGTGGAACTTGGAAGAGCTCCGGGAGGTGAGGAATTCTGACATTAGGGTGCACTATGCTTATTCCACTGCGGGGTAGACACTGAAAACTGGATGGGGGGTAGTGTGAGGAGATCGGCACTGGTTTCACACACGCTGATTTCTAGTTTCCCAACTCCGTACAGTATTCTCCTTGTTTTTACAGGCCTCGGCGTGCTTTTCCCTGCCTGCCGACCCTCCAGGACTTCAAACACTGACTGTGTACTCAGATGTCTATTTCCAGCCTGCCCCGCTCTGTCACTGTCTACACTTTTACCAGGGAGGTCTCTTCCTGGATTTATCACTTGACTGGTAGGGGGGCTTACTTAATTAGCATTTGTAAGAGGTCCAGCTCTTTATTGGATTAGGGGTAATTAGGAAAGCAGAGCCAAGAGCTTTTTATTCCCTTCCTCTCTGCTGGTCTTTTTCCTGCCTCTTCTGGAGAAACTGGCATTGATGTTGACTTAAATGAACTTGAACTTGTTATGCTGTCTCCTTTCATTTTTCATGAAATGGATTCAGAAGTCTCCCAGGTCGCACAAGAGAAACGCTTTCCAAGGATCAGTCGATTCGATTCTCCTACATGGTAGGCAAATTCAATGGTGGTAAATAATGCAGGTTTGTGATCTCCATAAAGGGCAAAGTGTTTGCAAGCCACAGTGACTAGTAAAACCTGCTGGATTCTTACAAGAAATTCCTCTCCACTAGCCACTTGGCACATCTTACCGAGTAAGTTCCTCCCCACAGATAATTCAATGTGCCCTGAAAAAGATAGAATTTAAATGCTATGTTCTCTTTAATTTTTTTCACATCTTGATTGAAAATTTTTGGCCCTGCTTTTCTTATTTTACCACATAGAAGATGTTAGGAGCTGAATTTTGGGTGCTAATAACAGAAATCTGAAATAACATGATTTAACAAGATGGAGATTAATTTTTCTCTCAATTATAGGCAGGCTGGGGGCTGACTTTCGGTAGTTGTTATAAGGGTCCTATGATACAATCCACGTTCCAGGCCTCTTCTATCCCTTTGTTCTGTCATCATTGGCATGTGACTTCCATCTTCAAGATGCAACATGGCCACTGTGGCTCCATATATCAAGATTATATTCCAGGCAGGAAGAAAGAGGGAAGGGAAAAAAGCAAAAGAACCTCCTAACTAAATTAGTACCCCTCCTGAAAGCCTTATCCAGAACTTAGTTACCTTACCCCTATCTCAAGGGGAGGCTTGAAAAAGTTGTTTGTCAACAGGGCACATTGATGCCTCTAACAGAATCAGGTTTATTAAGGAAGAAGTAATGATGGATAAAAAGTAGGCAATTATCAGCTTCTAGCATACAGCATCCCTAGCAATATGTCTTAAATAATCACTCTCACTAATACTTATATTGTGTGTTAGGTTGTCAAAACAAACCCCTCCAATGGTCATAGACTCTGAGGACCTCTGTGACTTAAGAGAACACGGAGACTATTTTATGTGAAAGAACATTAGAGAATCTTTATTTGCCACCTGGTACCCAGCAATGACCTATGTACAATAGATACAGAGGGAAAAGCCTTCTCAACAATTTTAATAAGTTGAACATTGTACTCACTTCCCAGCTGCCTTCCAGGAGGCTCACCTGCAACTTCTCTGGGGTGAAAAGAACAGAACATGCTGTCCTGGTGCTCTCTGTGCAGAAGCCCTGTCCAATCTCTTGCTCTTCCAGTTGGACCTATGTTCTCTCCGGTGGATTCAGTAGTGCTTTTTTTAAAGTGAGTTGCTTAATTTGTTAGATATCAATCGGAATGCACCCCACCAGTGGATGCAGGAGGCCACTTACCGGATTCTAGACTTGGGGCAACAACAATAAAAACAAAAGATACTCATTGTGCAACTATCCGGCCATTGGTTATCACAGCACTGGTTGCCAGAATGCAAAATCTTTCTGCTTTAGAGAGATAATGACAGATGGTTGTGGAGAGGGGGAAGGGTAGGGAAGAGACTGGACAATTTCCAAGTTCAATGTAAGGAAAATGCCCAGCCGATAGCAGGTTAGCAGGAGCTCAGTCAATGTTAATTTCCTCCTGTGCCCTTTGTGGTTCTGGGGTGAGGACATTTAGAAACTGCCAGGCAGAACATCTCGCAAAGGCATTTGTTCTCAACTCATTTTTGTACTATATCCAGAAATAATGAGAGAAACTGAGGCAAGAATGCTGAGACCTTTATCATAGCAAGGATTAGAAATCATCTTTTTTGGGACTAACCATTTCGTATTTGTGGATTTGACCTTATCTGGAAGCTATTTCCATCAGCAAAATGCAGCTTCCTTCTCTCCCACCACCCACTTCTTGCCCTGTCTTGCCTCCATCAACTGTTGTTTTCAGAGGGCAGGAAGCAGAACTAATACACCCTTTGAGTCCCTTCTGGTGTCTATTAACTAGGTTGTAGTTCAAGTGTGCGGAGATGGCATCCTTCCGATGAGGTCTCTTTGTCCTTGTCTTCTGCTGATGCTGTCTTAGAGCAGCCGCAGTATGCAAAGTTCAGGAACAGTGTCACTGCTTAAGGAGAGCATGTGGAACCTAAATTTAATGTCTCCCCTGGGACATATGCTATTAATTAAAGTCAGATTCTAAAGATTGCACTTGGTAGATGTGTTGTCACACTGGAGAGAACTAAAAATTATCCACTAAATGTATTTCAGCTTCTTGTCAATTATTCTATATTTGAGTGAAAGTAGTAACTATTTGTTGTATACCACATTTAACAGAGGGGATTAAGACGCTGCTTGATATCCTCTGTGCATTCCCAACTCTGGAGAAATTCTCAACTCCCTGAATAACCTCTAAAACCTTTTGTGATCTGGTCTCTGATCATCCACTTTTTCAGCCTCACATTTTATCACCTTTTAATATGTATCTTATAATCTAACTATATCAAGCAAATAATAATAAAAGCTGATATTTTGGGGCCAGCATCTATACAGAAACACTTAGCATTAACTCTATTTAGCTCAAAGTGGGAATTTCTGGAAATGGGATTGCTGGGTAAATTAAGGTCTGTGGGGCAATAGTCCTTAGATACGCTTGCAGACATTGCTCATTGGCTATTGCTGGTCCATTCTTTTCAAATTCCCTGAGACCATTGTATGTCTTTAATTACATTTTCCTTTAATTCAATTTCTGGTTGATGCTCCTGGGCCGCGGGGATATCCTTCGTACCTCCCCAGGTCAGCACCCCGCTTCCGGTTTATCTACATCCTCTGGGCTGCAGCCACTTCCTGGAAGCCTCCTGGAGCACTTGCATTTCAGCCAGTAGATAGACACCTTTCCCGTGTCACCCTTAGGGGGATCCAGCACTGCCACCTGCCCAATCTTGATCAGCTGTTACGGGTCAGCACTGGTTGCCAGAATGCAAAATAAATGGCAGAAAGGAAATTAACAGCAGGGCAGACTACACACCTTGGTGCATCTCTTCCACACAGCTGGTTCCTGAGCTTCCATTGGTGGAGAACACGCACGTGAGTACAGAGTGCATTGTAATGATTCGTTCTATGTAATGTGCTGCAATCATTTCTATGTCTATGCAGCACAGCTTAATAAAATGATATCAAAGACAACTTTATAACAAAGCAGCATTTTAAAGAGGTTACAGCTGCACAATCATTCCCTCATTTGGTTCTTGCCAAAATCCTATAATTTAAATAAATTAGATTAAATACTGTTATTATTGTAGATGCAGAAACTGAGGCTTGAGATAGCTTAAGTGATTTATTTTAGGAGGTATAGATCAGAAAAATTCAACCACTATGCCAAGGGTAGCAAACAAATAGCTCTTAGCTTGATATCAGCCACATTTTTTTTTTGTGGGAGAGGGGTAGAGATATTAGATTTTATTATTACTAGAGGCCCGGTGCACGAAATTCGTGCACTCGGGGGATCCCTCAGCCTGGCCTGTGCCCTCTCACAGTCCGGGAGCCCATGGGGAGTGGGCCTAAGCTCTCAGTTGAACATCCTTAGCACTGCTGCGGAGGTGGGAGAGGCTCCTGCCACCGCCTTTGCACTCGCCAGCTGTGAGCCTGGCTTCTGGCTGAGCGGTGCTCCCCCTGTGGGAGCATACTGACCACCAGGTGGCAGCTCCTGAATTGAGCATCTTCCCCCTGGTGGTCAGTGCGTGTCATAGCGACCAGTTGTTCAGTCGATTTGCATATTAGCCTTTTATTATATAGGATAATGTTAAAGCATTTTAATTCACTAACAATTTCATATACACACACCCCAACACAAATCTGGATTTTTGTTGAAATATTAAAAGATATGGGAGCTCTAGGTCCTGCTTAGTGTCAATCACTGGAGCTGTGGAGGGGGTGTTCCCTTGAGTGGAGCATGGTCTCCTCGGTTTGCCACAGTCTGCACTACTCTCTCTTATCTTCCCCAGGACCAAGCCTATGCTGCACATTCATATCACCTGCCTGGATCCCATGGGCATTTGAGGTTAGGACCATTGAACAATACTCTTTCTCTGTCACTTTACCATGTCCCTCTTTTTCAGGTGCTCAAGTGTTCGATCACTTTTAATCAACCAACACAATCCACTTCTTTTACTGCCTGGCTGTCACTCCCTCTTCCCAACACTTTCCACCCCTGCTGACTCTGATTCTGGGCAAACCTCTCTCTTAGTCCTTCCTGCAGTGTGCTGCCATTGTCCTTTAAATGCCTTGTTTACAGGAGCCCACTGATAGCTGGGCTTTCTCCAAGATTCTTGGGCTTACTTTCCTCAGTACGGATTTGAATGATGAATGAATAAATGAGTGGATGAATGGATATGTGAATGTATGACTTGTTGACTTGAACTCAGGTGGAAACCACTTTCTACTCCCCTTCCCAGAGTATGGGAAGTGAATATGAAAAGCCATCTGTCGTGACCTGCCCTTGACTTTGGACCGGAGCATGGCATGGACTTGAACTGCCTATTCATCTGCTCAGCAATTGCTTCTAAACAAACAAACAAAATATCCAGGAAGAAAGGATACAATGTTTTTTTCTTCCAAAATGAACTTAAAGCAGTATGTAGTATTAAGCCACAAATAAAACGGGGTGGTTATTTAGCTTTTAAGAATTAAAAAGAGCAAGTTTCTCAGATATTAATCATTAACTATAGTTGAATGCTGAGTTTAGCACTGAACTTCTAGTAGTGAAAAAAATCTAGTCTACTTAAGAGAAACATTTATTAAACATGACATTATGTGAACCAGCAAGTTAAAAATGCCTCTTTATCTGATCCCTTTACTGAAATATTTTAGTTGACTTTTGTTTTAACTAGGCATTCTGCCATCTGCAAATAATGATATTTTACATATACTTTCCCAACAGTTAGACTTCTTCCTTTGTAATTTATTGCAATTGCCCAAATCCTCAACCCAACATCAATTATGAAGTTCAAGGGCAACCTTGTTCTGGTCCTTTCTAAAAATTTAAGTAATATGCTCATGTGATTAAAAACATGAGGTGGAAGGCTCCTAAGAAATAGCTGTTCCTTGTCCCTCTTCCCCAGTTTCTCTCTCTAGTGGCAATCTTTTCCAACTATTTTTAGCTATCTCTTACTTTAATTAATGTAATTTTATCTTTTTATAAATATACTTTTATTGATTTCAGAGAGGAAGGGAGAGGGAGAGAGAGATAGAAACATCAATGGTGAGAGAGAATCATTGATCGGCTGCCTCCTGCACGCCCCACACTGGAGATCCAGCCTGCAACCCTAACCGGGAATTGAACTGTGGCCTCCTGGTTCATGGGTTGATGCTCAACCACTGAGCCACACTAGTGGGGCTAATTCACGTAATTTTAAATGCTATGCTTTTACTTCTTCTGTAGTAATTTTAGATATTGCCTACTTGACTCCTTGTTATGGAAGGTGATGATTCAACTCTCTTTTACCTGCTCTACTTTATCACCTCATTCTCGCCATGTGTACAGTATATGCCATATTTTAAAAATAAAATCCATATCCAGTCTTCGTTACTTGTGCATGTAATAGCCCCCTGTTTCTAAACTTTCTCCCCTACATTCTAGTCTCAGCACAGCCACCAGTGGGCTCCTTCTAAAATGCAAGGACAGTCTTGTCACTTCTCTGCTTCCAACCTTACTGTTACTCAGAGTAAAAGCCCAAATCCCTAAAATACCCTAAGGCCTGTGTCACCTGGCTCTCATTACCTTCTGATCTAGGCTTTTACTACCCTTTCCTTTGCCCACATCCTTCCAGCAATGATGGCTTTCTTGCTATTTGTCAGACATACTCTTACCTTAGGGCCCCTACTAGGGCCCCTAATACTTGTATGGCCAACATTCTTACCCTCCTCTCAACCTGCCCCTCTTGCCTCTCCTCAGCAATTTTAGGTCCCTTCATTCTGTTCAACCTTTTAATTTTTTTCTATCATATTGAAATCACTTACTGGTTATATAGCATTTTATTGTCTGTATCCCTGCTCCGGCTAGACCAGGAGCTCCATGACTCCAGGGGCCTTCATTTTGTGTACTATTGTATGTCACACCTAGGAGAGCGCTGAGCACATAGTAGCTGCTCAATAAATTGGAAAGGTGAGTGCATCAATATGAGGATTTAATCTGACACACTGCAGGGCCAAATGTAGTAGCATGAGGAGGTCATCTCCTTTTTTGCCTAGTTTTCTTTTTCTCCAAGAATTTATAACTGCCCTTCCCTTCTCTTATCTCATCTGTTGTCCATATGTCCTTCAACCCAAATGTTCCATAATATCAGGGTTTTGTTTTTAAGGAGAATGACTGGTGTTTCTCTAAGTTTAATTTTGGCTTTATCATTTTAAGAGAGCGTTCTTATACTATTGTGAACACAGCTTCATTTAGGATGAAATTCACAGATCACACAATTCATCCTTTGAAGGTGTACACTTCGATTCTGTTACAAGCTGGGTTGTGTCCCTCCACCCCCAACTTCATTTGTCGAAGTCCCGGCTCCCAATACCTCAGGATGTAACTATATTTGGGGGTGATTAGTAAAAAGAATCCCATGCGACTGGTGTCCTTATAAAAAGAGGGAGACCCCAGAGGCGCGTGTGCACAGAAGGATGGCTATGTGAGGGCAAAGCAGCAAGAGGGGAGCCATCGAAAGCCAAGGACAGAGGCTTTGGAGAAACCCCACCCTGATGTCAGATTATAGACTTCCTGCCTCCAGAACATGAGATAAGAAATTTCTAAGTATCCAGTCTGTGGTATCTTGGTATGGCAGCCCTAGCAAACTAATAGGTGGTTTTTAGTATGTTCACAACCATCACCACAGTTCATTTTAGAACAACTTTATCATCTCAAAAAGAAACCCCATATCTTTAAGCTATACCACCTCCTGCCTTTCTCTCCTATCTCAGCCCTGGGCAACCACAAACCTACTTTCTGTCTCTGAAGATGTACTATTTTGGAAATTTCATATAAATGACATTATCTTCTAACATGTAATAATTTATCACCTCATTTGATTTGATTTTTATTGAAAAATTCATGTCCATAAGGGGAAAACTCAACATAGGGGTGTGTGTATGAATGTGTAGCCTAGTCATCATTAAAATTAAGATTGTTACTTCTTTTTATAGTATTTGAGGTAGTTTGCTTTTATTTCCTTCTTTTTTTTTTTTTTGAGGAATGACAGGTAGTTAGGCTTCTATTTGAAAATTTGGAGAGTTTTGATCTAAACAAGTTTATCCAGTTGTGTTTGTGCGGTGTGTGAACAGTTTTTCAACATATTTAGTTACTGGATATTTAAATTTCTTCTTTCCTATTGTGACTATTTTGATTACATTTTTAGGATGGAAAAGTATAAATAGTGCAGATATGGATTTGAATTTCAGCTGCATCCCTTAGTAGCCGGGTGACCTTGGGTATATAGCTTCATTGCTCTAAGCTTCAGTCCTTGTTTGTAAAGGGAGGACAGATATTTATCTCACGGTGTTATCACACATACACAAAACACTCAGTACTGTGACAAGGTGCATAGTCAGTACCCAGACAATCCCCTTGCTTTTGAAAAAATACTTTATTTCGCTCGGCCAGTGTGGCTTAGTGGTTGAGCATTGATCTATGAACCAGGAGGTCACGGTTTGATTCCCGGTCGGGGCACATGCCCGAGTTGCAAGCTCAATTCCCAGTATGGTGTGTGCATGAGGCAGCTGATCGATGATTCTCTCTCACCATTGATCTCTTTCTCTCTTTCTCTCTGAAATCAATTAAAAATATTTTTTTAAAAAATACTTTATTTCAAATGGAATTTAAAATAATTAGCATTTAACTGTGCAAAGTGTTTCCTGATACATTTTACAGTTTTTCCCCAACTTCATTATCTTGGATGCTCTATTTCCTGCCTCATTTATAATTTTATTAGTTTTTTAATGAATTTGCTATCTGTTGGACATTTGTTAGTCTTTTAAAAAAAGTATTTTTGGTTATATTAACCACTTTCTAATTTCTTTATTATTCAACTAATTCGTTGTTTATTTTGTCACATTTACTTTCTTATTCTCCTGTGGGTTTTTTTTAAACTCATTTTCTTATCTTATAAAATAAGGTGAGAACTTAGTTAATTTCTTTTATTCTTTTAAAAGAATAAAGACAAGTAAAGCTATACACTTTTCTCCAAACACTGTTTTGATATTTCCCATAGATTTTGATCCATGATTGTCATGCTCTGTATATCCTGCTATTGGATTCTGAGCACGTGATTAGAACCAGACTTCCAGGGATGGACTAGAAGCAGGGAGACTAGAAAAAGAAGCCATCACAGCCATAAGCGGAAAGGCTATAGACAACTACGTAGTCTGAGAATAGGAATGGGTGTCAAAATAGCGGGGGTCTAGAAATACAATCAATCAATACCAGTTGAATGACTATTATGTGCTGAGCACTGTTCTCCCCAGGGGCTTTGCCTGTGTATCCCCTTAATGCCCACAAAGTGTTGTGACATTGTTTTCTTCCTTTTCTTCTGCACCTGAACATACTGGAGTAGTCAAATGACTTGCCCAAGATGTAGAGCAAATACAATCCATTTCTCGGGAATCCCAGTTGGGTAGTCTCTCCACTATTATATCATGTTATGAATCTCTTATAGGCTTATTTAGGGGCCAACTCTTATTCTTCAGAATGTCAATGATGAGCATTGCTATCTTTTACTTAACTGTTGTGGTACAGAAATGGTTTTTGCTTACTTTGCAGTGTTACCTAAGAGAAGGCATGGGTGTCAATGACAGCAGTTTTACATATAGGAGAAGGCTTACATGTGGAAGAGCTTGCTGATCTATTTCAAAAGACTCCATAGGCCAAAGCTAAGTAAGAACAAAGTGCAGAATATTGATTGTAGCTACAGTTAATTAAATAACTACTATGTGCCAGGCACTGCTCTTATAAAAATATTATATGCATTAGTTTAACGAATGCTTACCATAGTTATGAGAGGTGGGTATTATTATTTTTATTCCCTCTTATTTATAGATTAGCACATTGCCTCTCCAAAGTGTTAAGTAATTCATCCCAAGTTGCAGAACCAGGAAGTGGCACAGATGGCAATTAAATGCAGGTTATCTGACTTTAAAACCCAAAACCTTATCTTTTTCTCTTAATTGCCTCTCCTTGGAGCCATAAAAAGGCAGACTATTAATCAATATGAAAGAAATTATTAAGAATGTGCTGCTTCAAGAGTTGGTGGGCCATTTGCTGCTGGCAGGATCCAAGCAGAAGCCTGTGATCCTCTGTCCACAAAAACAAGGGGGAATGCATGGCCTGCAGCTACAGGTACTGACCCTGAAGAAGGCCAGAAGAATTTGTTGCAAACAGGGAAGTGTGTGGTAGAAACATCAGACCATCTTGTGAGACAGTGAGATTCCCGTCAATGGGTCAGGTGGAGCAGGTAGAATTTTTTTTTGCAGATAGAGTCTAAATTTAGATGAACAGTTGAACTCGATGGTCTTTTAAATTTTCCAGTGACCTTTCAAAACTTTTGCAAATCAAGTATCTTAAATATTCATTTTGATTTTTCCAGAAAGAGCAGTTAGAACAGCAGTTCTCAGGTTTTTGAGTGTGTGGCTCATGTTCAAACACTAGACATATAAGCTAGCTCCCTTCAAGGGATAAAGAGATTCAAAGGGCGGTAAACAAGTAAGCAGTAGTTGCAATGCAAATACTAGTTTCATGTACCAAATACTAATCCCATGTCTCAGAGATTCTATACAAGCATCCACGGTTATGTACTGTGTAACTTCATCACCCATCAGCATGTGCATCTCCTTGAAGAGGGCACTCTACTGCTCTCTCCAGCCCCTCCTATATACACACACATCCATATGCCAGTAACCATGCACCTTTTTTCTTAGATGCCAGCTGGATAGTAAGCTGTACCAATTATTCCAACAAGTTCTACCAACTCTTTGCTATTTCAATAAACCATTCTACTCAATGTTATATCTGACATTTTGCCGTATCAGTGCCATATCAACAGTTAAAGCAATATTACATTTATATATTGACCAACTTTAGGGGCACGCCTGTGATGAGTCCATAGAACAACTGTTATAAGGATGAGCGGTATAGAAACTGGCTGGGGTGCAAGCTGGTAGCTGAATTAAGAAGTCCTTTATCATTACTGCCCATGAACTAGACTTTCTCAGTAAATCCTGAACATATCTTAATGCAGAGGGAAGAACTGCTGGGCTGAAATAACCCCTATCTGGTCTTCAGACTGAATGGGGACATCTGGCTATGACTCAATGGCCACCATTGTCCAAGGTGAGCAAACTACACGAGCCCCTGTTTCCAAACCTCATCCTCTTCTGTTGACTTCCTGCTATGCAATCTAGGCAAGTCATTAAATTTTTGTGAGCCTCAATCTCTTTATCTATAAAATGGTGATATTAATAACATCTCCTCTGTAAGATTGTGCTAAGGAGGTGAAGTGAGATAAGGACAAAAAAAGATTTTTATACACCGTAAAGTGCCATAATAGAAATAGTCATTATTATTTTAAAAGTGATGTTCCGGCAGGGTCTGGACTGCAGCCGAAAGCAGGCTGAGTCAGAGGCAGGTTTGTAGGGGAGCTGGAAGCCTGCTGGGGCATCGCTAAGGAAACTAGCCGAGACACATACGTCACGGAGCCCCATCCTTATCTGTCCACTGCAGAGTATCTACCAAGAGCACAAACTGTGCAAGGGACCAGTCATGGATAATTCAGGAAAACACACACATCAGATTCCATCTTAGCAGGGAGAGAAAGTGGGAGCAGTCTCCAAAGAAGGAAAATGTTTCTCTTGGTTACGAAGAAGAAAGAGCTTCCTGAACATTTCTAGTCGACATGTGTAATGCCATCTGGAAGGCAGAGGAGAGAGCTGGCTCTTGGGTTTCCTTTCAAAAGGGGAAGCCTTTGTCCCTGGCATCCTTTGGATATTTGTTAGGATATGAAGTTTAGTAGCATAAGCCCTGGGAGTCCCTTTGTTGAGTAAGACAAGTTTGGGTGAAAAATGGTTCTTGACCCTGGGAACTAAAATTGTGGAAAGTTCTTGTGTGTCCCTCTGTATCTCTGCAACATCTCTCATATAATCTTCTCCCTCTTTGACATGAATACTTTCCAACCATAGTCTTGATTCCCATGTTCGATTCTTTTTCTTGCTCTATTTATTTTATTTATTTATTTTATTATTTTTTTGAAATATATTTTTATTGATTTCAGAGAGAAAGGGAGAGGGAGAGATAAAAACATCAATGATGACAGAGAATTATCAATCAGCTGCCTCCTGCATACCCCCTACTGGGGATGAGCCCACAACCCGGGCGTATGCCCTGACCAGGAATTGAACCATGACCTCCTGGTTCATAGGTCGATGCTCTATCACTGAGCCACGCAAGCTGGGCTTTTCTTGCTCTCTTTATACATGACATGAAGGACATTTAGTAGATGTTCCAAACACAACTTTCCTTAATAGAACTCCTTATTAGAACAACTTTCCTTAATAGAAACTCTCACCCCATGAGAGTTTCTCCCCTACATTAGCACTTTGTACCACCATTGGGCCACTCATACTACAAACCTGGAGTTTATTTTGACCCTGTCATTCTTTTACCTACTGGTTTTATCTTCTTAGATCTGCCTGGACCCGTGGTCGGCAAACTGCGGCTCGCAGGCCACATGCGGCTCTTTGGCCCCTTGAGTGTGGCTCTTCCACAAAATACCACGGCCTGGGCGAGTCTATTTTGAAGAAGTGGCGTTAGAAGAAGTTTAAGTTTAAAAAATTTGGCTCTCAAAAGAAATTTCAATTGTTGTACTGTTGATATTTGGCTCTGTTGACTAATGAGTTTGCCGACCACTGGCCTGGACCATATCATTCTACTGTGACTCTACTGGTTTGGGCCTTCATCATGACTAGCCTGAACCATGGATTTGGGCATCATGTCTAGTTTCCAGTTACCTTAATCCCTCTTCCTGAAGCTGCTAAAGTCACCTTCCCAAAAGGCAGATCATATGTGCCACTTCCTTACTTGAAAGTTTCTGATGGCTCCCTATTACCTACAGAAGCATACACTCTTCTCTATGGCATTTGAGTGAGCTCCTTTTAGGGGAAACACTGGAGATTGTTTGACCAAACAGATAACTGTAGTGTCAAGTGGGGCTTAATGCATTGTGGTCTAGAGCTAAGCTCTTGACATGCTCAAGATTCCTCCACCGGCAAGAAATTGTTGTAGGGAATACAGAGAAGACTGGATATGTAATCAAAATTGTTTTTAAATAGTGTTTTCTGAAAATTCTATTGGTCAGTAGCAGCTGTTTAGGTTCCTGAATTACTTTTGGCTGGGATAACTGGGACTAGCGGAGTTGCTATGTGATAAATGAGAGATGTGTTGAATAAACAGACTAGAAAGTCTTTTCCATTACAGGTTTGTAAGCATGGAAATTGGACTTGAGTTCACCATTATTGAGAATAAGTAGGTGGGGTTTGTTGAAGAAAGCCATTTATGGCCTGTTTTTAACATTAGATCACACTCAAAATTATATATGTTTTGTTTAGTAGCTTGTGTATTCTCATTTTTATCACTGCGTTATTTATGTCTTCAAATTAGATTTAGAAAACAAAATATCTGGCTCTTTTAGAAATAGAAATCTTTGGCTGGAGTCCCTATTTCTAACCACTCTTGTACTTAGGGAAGGGCTTGGAAATCAGACTGTACAGTGTTTGGTAGATAGACAATTCAGATAGCCACATGGAGAGAAGAAATTGGGCCACCATAACTGATTTTGTTTAAGACTAATTAAAAGCAGACATAAGAAATGCTCACATGTGCTTAGGATATTCAAATGAATACACATGAAATAGTGAACAGTGGTTCCTTCTGCAACTGGGAGGGGCAATTTTGCTTCGTATTTTATACTTTCTACATAGGCATTTGTTCAACCATGAATCTGCCCTACTTCTATTAAAAAATAATTAGGCATATTTATATGTGTTGCCATGGATCCAGAATATATTGTTAATTATAAAAAGCAAGGAGTAGATGTTAGGTAACGCATAATCCAATTTTTAAAAATATATATACGTGTGTGTACAATACACACACACACATACATCCATACATATAAGAAATGTCAAATTGTTCTCTCTAAATTAAATGAAATCTAAATCTGAGTCCCATCTTGACAGGAGAGCAGGAAATTCAATCCCCATGATTTTGGGGTGGTCCCAGTCTTCCATGGTGACCACCGATAACCTCTTATGTCCACATTAGCAGGTATCCTCAATTGGGCAATAAGGTGCCTTCCATGTTGATCTTGGAGGGGAAACTTTGCTAACACTAGTCTTTCCCTCTGAGGTCCTGGTCCCTTCTCGGGGACAGCTCTGGAGAACCCAGAGACATTCTTATCTTGAGGACTGTCCTTCCTCTGGTACCACCTCCCTCAGCACAAACCACTGCAGAGCTCCAGGCCCAGAGGAAGGCATCTCCTTTAAGCTCTAAATCAGAGGCACAAGAGGCCTAGAATTATTGTCCTTGGAATTCTGTGTGTGTGTTTGGGTGTGAGAGTTTGTACACATGCATTTGTGTGAATCCACGTGCGTTTACACACATGCACAAGTGCATGGGAGTTTATGGAAGGTAAATGTGAGGATAAAACAATGAACTATCTTAATCAGTCATCGTGCCACGTGCATCTCACAGATAAGAACCCTGCAGTTCAGGGAGATGAAGCAACATGTACAAGGTTAAGGCGTAGTGATCATTTTAAATCCAGATCTCTCATCCCCAAAGCTCATACCAATTTCCTCAGACTTAGCCACAACCACATTTTATAGTAAACATAAAGACTGGAAAGTTCATGCAAACCTTCTCAAATTTTTAACTGTTAGTTATTTTGAAACTTATGGGGAAAATGACAAATTGCCTGATTTTTTTTTTTTTTCATTTTCATCCTGCATCAGAAGGATGGATGCTTTGGTGGAGAAGCAACCTTATAAGGTCCTGGGATGGCGGGAATATAAAAACCATGAAATGCTAGGATCTCGGGACCACCTAGGCTGTGTGTGTGTGTGTGTGTGTGTGTGTGTGTGTGTGTTTCCTTTTAATAAGCACTATGCCTAGTTATTTGATTTGAAGCAACAGAAACCTAGTGTATGCCAATGAGGAATTTATTGAGAGGATCTGGAGTAAGTTACAGATTCCGAGGCAAGTTGACATACCAGACCTTAGAAAGAACAGGTCTGGGCCTCAGAGGAGCAAAACTCTGGGGCCCAGGCTTCTCCGTCTTTTCTTGGGAATTCATGTGCTCTACTTTTGCTGCGTTCTTGAATCCCAGGCTTTACTTTCCCAGGGAATCTGACATGGTTAGGGGACCTTGACTGACACCCCCATTGAAACCATGCATAGCTGGAGTGGAGTGATTGTGTTTGCCCAAATTGCCCAACAAATCTGCCCAGGAATTATAATCCAGACCTTCAAACTCCAGTCCTCCGCGTTGGATATTAAGCTACATCAAACGAGATGTAGCTGACTGGGGGTATTTTTAGGTGCTGAGTACTTTTCAAGGGTTTTTAAAAACAACTATATCCAAACAGTCAAGAAGAAAAATTGCAAACATTGTGGGCAGTGATTATCATTCGTCAACGGAGAGCAGACATCCTACAAAACTGTTGCATGTAACTGATCTGCTGCCTTGATTAGAACTGAATGAAACCGGGAAGCCTTTCCCAAACTTGGCTCCACGTCAGAGTCAACTGTGGGTTCCGGTAAGTGCCGGCTTTGGCGCTGTTTGACCTGGGTTGGGTCCCAGCTTTGTCTCTACCCAACTGTGTGGCCACATAAAGGATGCTTAAGCTCTCCAAGCCTCAGTTTTCTCATCTGTAAAACAGTGACATTTTACTGTTAACTTCATAAGGTTGTTGGGAAGAATAAACAGATTCCTTTGTGGACAGTGGTTATCGTCACGGCCTGACACCTGATAAGTGCTCAGAAATGTTAGTGGTGTAGGCAACTGGATTCCTCTTCCTTTAGCCTGGCTCGTTAGGCTGTGCAAAACCCTTTTACACACACACCTCATCAATCTTCAGCAGCTCAATAAGATGTACTGTAAAAGCCAGACTCCCATCAGACTGCAAAACAGGTTCTTTCATGAAAGCAGAGTTTCAGAAGTAAATTGGAATTGATCTACTCTTAGAAATGAAAAGTGTTTGATCCGGAAGGCTATTATATTTAAATCGAACAGTTCTTTCAAAAGCCGCAGAAGAGACTGTCAAAGGCAGGGCAAGTTGCTCTCCCCTTTGAGGGTGATCACTCTCTTCTGGTGGGAAAATAGTAGTCACCAGCAGCCCCACTATCGACTCATTCATCTTTGTGAAGTGAGAGGCTGCAGAGTGGAAGGCCAAGAAGCAGAGCAGAGAACTGGTTAGTTGCGTCTTCTTCCTTTCTGATCGCTAGAAGCCTCCTCCTCGCGGTATCAGGGCCAGAAGGATGAACAGGAAGGTGGAGGGCAAGAAAGGCTGTGGCTGGCACCAGGTGCCCACAGAGCAATTCCCTGCCAGCACTAGGGTAGACCTGGGAGCTGACGTCAAACTCCCTGTGATGACAGGAGGGATCTGCTTCCAAGAAAACAGGTTATGATGAGTAAGAAGGCAGAGCTCTGGTCAAATCTGCGTGCAGACTGAGCAGTGAGTCATGCCGGGGTTTGTGAGAAAGGTGACAATTTGTGAGCAGGTGTTCATCTCGCCCAGGTTTTCCTGCAGCTAGGGAAAACTAGAGTCACATACAATATTCCTTTCTTTTCTCATCTTCGGTAGCTACCAAGAGTGATTTTGGATTACCCGTTTGTTTTTCCTCCTTAGAGAAGAGAAGCAAGATAAAATTGCAAATTCTGTTAAAATGTCTTTTTCAAATGCCCTCTCCGGTTTTGCTATATGTTTTTAGGTTGTGTAATAGAATTGAACTTGTGAGGCCATTACAACAGAATTGGGTGGGGAAGGCTTAGGTAAGGCCTGGAAAGGGCCCTGTGTCATCCTGCATAGTTAAGTTAAACACCCAAGGGAAGTATTACCAGGAGATTGTCCACAAACTAAAAAAGGAAGGGAATGGACAAGAATGGGTTTCAAGAAACCTAGATCTTAGGGTTTTTAGCTTCTTGTTCTGGTTCCCTATGGCTGTCTAACCTAATTTTCCTGCCCCCTTGCAAAGAAGGAGCACAAACCACCACCAGCCATTTAATTATGCTCACAGATTCTAGGGGTCAGGAAGTCAGAAGAGGCTGGTTCCCGCTTCGCAATGTCTGGGGGGGGGGGGGGGAGACACTGGAAGGCTTGCCGTGACTCAGAAGCGGGGGGCGGGAGTTATCTCAAGGCTTGCTCACTCCTGGGTCTGGAGGTTAACGCTCGCTGTCCACCGGGGCCTCCATGAGGGCGGGAACAGTTCACATGGTCTTTCCATGTGGTTTTCCTGCTTCCTCACAGCATGATGACTGGGTTGCAAGAGGACCAGGCTGAAGTGGCAAACCGGTTATGACCTAGCCTAGGAAGTCACATGGAGTCCCTTCTCATCACAGTCCTGCCCAGCTTCAAGGGGCAGAAACACAGACGCCCATCTCTTCTTGGAGGAGTAGCCACTTCATATTGAAAGAGAAGCAAGTGGGATGGGACATGCGCTATGGCTATCTTTGGAAAATATACTGAGCTGTACTGTTGGCTACCATCCATCAATTTCCAGAGCTTAAAACCCTTTCACGATCTCTGATGGCATATTTGATGAAGCAATATCCTCAGATGGCCCGGCATGGTCTGACTCCAGCCTCTGTCTGCCCTCACCTCCTACGCTGTCTCATTTGCTCTGTGAGCTCCAGCCACACCAGCCTCCTTTCTGCTCTCCAACATGTCAACATCTTTCTCGCCTGGGAGCCTTCAAGCACACTGTTTCCTCTGCCTGGAATACTCTTCCCCTCTTCATTACGTTTCTCTCAAAGGGAGGGAACAGAGCGGGGCTACTTTCTGTTTTAAACTTCTTGGCCCTGTTTCTGCAAGCTGTCAGAGCCGCATGGTGCAAATGAGCAACCAAGCATGTCCGCCTTTCATTGCTCACAGCCTCCACCTGGAGCCGCTGACCCTGACAGTGGGGAACGGGAATGTCAGCACTCCAAATACCGCCAGCTCCTTTCCCCGCTTCCTGTGTCTGTGCAGCAGGATAAGGGAAATGGGACCAGGTCATCACAGCCTTGGTGTCACCAGACGCTGGCTGCCTGCTTCTGACACGGGAGATGGCAAGTCCCACAGGCAGGGACTTTTGTTTGTTGGTTTTGGATGGGCCGCTGCACCTGGAACCCACCCCTGCAAGTGAACTGTCTCATTCTAGTAGGGACGAAGTGGCATACTGCATGAAAGTGAAGGCTTCAGCGGAATTCTCAGTTATCCCTTCGGAACACGTGGGGCCAGAGAGCAGGCCACTCACTTTACACAGGTTGAAGGGAATTGCCAGCCACAGCCTTTCTTGCCCTCCACCTACCTGCCTGTCCATCCTTCTTGCCCTGATCCCACGAGGAGGAGGCTTCTAGCGATCAGAAAGGAAGAAGAGGCAACTAACCAGTTCTCTATTTCTTGGCCTTCCACTCTGCACTACGTTAAAAATCCGAACCCTTTCCTTAAGCAGCAATGTCAGTACTGACAATACTGTCTTCTCAAAAGAAACACTTTCTTGTAATCCAGAAAAAGAGTCATGGCAAATGTATTCTGTAAAGGGCCAGGCAGCAGATATTTTGGGCTTTGCAGGCCCTAGAATCTGGGTCACAATCACTCAGTTCTGCTGCTGTTGCAAGAAGGGAGCCATAGACAATAGGTCATGGATGTGACCCTGCTGCATTGACATGCTACATACAAACATGGAAATGTACATTTTAGATTATTTTTCTTAAGTTATGAACTAGTCTTTGGCAAAAGCCGATCTTATCTCATGAGCTGTACAAAAGCGGGCAGCAGGGCCAGATGTGGTTCATTGGCCCTAGCGGTTTAACTCATTACTTTGGAATACTCAGTGCCCTCTAAGCTACAGTTTAAATCATCAGGTCAAATAAGCTGCCAGGGACAACTGGTCGGATGGCAGTGTTTTTCCAGTATTTACACCGGGGCACCACTCCTCTCTGCTTTAACTAGTACACATTCTTTAAATCTCAACTTGGTGGTTCTATTTTTAATTTTTAAAGGCACCTCCGGACTGCTTCCCATGAGGTCTGTACCGGTTTTCATTCCCACCAGCAGTGCAGAAGGGTTCCCTTTCCACTACAGCCTCACCAACACTTGTTATTTCTGTCTTTTTGATAACAGCCATCCTAGCAGGTGTGAGGTGATATCTCATTGTGATTTGGATTTGCATTTCCATGATGATTAGTGAAGTTGAGCACCTGTTCATGTACCTGTTGGCCATCTGTCTGTCTTCTTTGGAGACATGTTTACTCAGGTCCTCCGTCCATTTTTAAATCATATTATTTGTTCTTTTGCTGTTGAGTTGTTTGAGTTCTTTATATATTTTAGACATTAATGCCTTATCAGATATATGGTTTGCAAATATTTGCTCATGTTCCATCGGTTGTTTTTAATTTTGTTGATGGTTTTCTTTGTTGAGCTCGATGTAGTACCACTCTTGTTGCTTTTGCTGTCTGTGCTTTTGCTGTCAAATCCAAAAATCACTGCCAAGAACTTACTGTCTGTTTTCTTCTAGGAGTTTTATGGTTTAAGGTCTTTAATCCATTTCCAGTTGCTTTTTGTGTAGGGTATAAAATAGTGGTCCAGTTTTATTCTTTTCCATGTGACTGTTTGTTAAGCTTTAAAAAAGGAAACCCGGCCATTTGCAACACCATGGATGGACCTGGAGCACATTATGCTAAGTGAAATAAGGCAAACACAAAAAGACAGATACTGTATAATCTCATTTGCATGTGCAATCTAAAGGAATCAAACTCAAATAAGCAGAGAGTAGCATGGTGATTGTCAGGGTGGGGGGTGGGAAGAGCAACAGGGAAGGGAGGAGATGCTCAAAGTTTCAGTTATGCCAGATAAATAAGTTCTGGAGATCCACTATGCACCATAGTGCCTCTAGCTAACAATACTGTACTTCATACTTAAAATTTTCTAAGAGAATAGACATTATGCTAAGTGTTCTTACCACACACATAAAAAAGAATAATAAGACAGGAGAAAGCTTTGGGAGGTAATGGATATATCTATGGTTTTGATGGTGATAATGGTTTCATGAATATATACTTATCACCAAACTCCTATACATTAAATATGTACCACTTTTTACATGTTAACCATCCCTTACTAAAGTGGGTTAGTAATTCTCTGTGAATTTCAGTTCTTAGAAAAAAGCCTTTCAAGGAACTGAATTGGAATTAAATTACGTTTTTGCATAGGTTCCTGTACTTCTTGGCATTTATAATTTGTATTTATATCTTTATTTGTACAATCGTGTGATTACATCTGCCTCTCCTCCAAGACTAGTGTGAGGAGGACAGAACACAGGTCCATTTTGCATCCATGGTATCCTAAGCTGTAATGCCGAACACACAGCAGGGACCCCAGAGCTATTTGTTGAATGAATAGAATCCAGTTTCTTGTCTGTTTCTGAAGAGAAGCAGAGCCTCTAAAAGAAAGGCATTTGAAAAGTCAGACTAACTGTAGAGTCCCAAAATGAAGGCAGCTAGAACTGAGCTCAGAACTCAAACGTAGAGAAGAATGTGAGTTGCAACAGACCATCACCTTCCACATTCTGCAAGCTTAACCTCTATTAATTAGGTTATTGTTGCTCATGGTTCTCCCCGTTGCATTCTACTTACTGTAATTGTAATTATGCATTTATTTGTGTGCTCATTTGATTATTGTCTGTCTTCCCTCCATGACTGCAGAGATTATGGACATTTTGTCTTAAAATTGTCAAAACACAAGACTTTTAAGGCAAACATAGAACTAGGAAGTTGCATGAAATAGGATAAATGAACTGGAAAATGAGTCAATTAGGCATATGTATTTGGAATTCAGTGTTGGGTCAACTTTCTTTTTTCAGCTCTTAATGTTGTCTTGTTCTTGCATTGTCAAGTTAACCTAACTGTCTGATGCTCTGACAGGGGGTTAGAATGTGTCTAACATATTGTTTGAGGACAATACCAGGGAATGCCTGAGAATGTATTTGTTCATTCAACAAATACTGAGAAGTGCAAGAATACAAAAATACGGTCCTTACCTTACAGATACGTAATGTGGAATATGCATACCACTTCCCTTCTCCATCCCTACCCCATCTCTGGTTTGTTCTTGATTCTGCATTCAGTTTAGCTCAAATCCAAGGAGCCCATAACCAACCAAGAAATGTACCCTGGTTCCTGGCCCTCTGTCTGTGCCTGAGATGCTCCCATTAGTGAGGAGGACTGTCAGTGTCTTGGATCCCCCACAGCCTGAGCACCCCCTTTCTCTGTATCTGTGTGGAATGAGACCCCAGCAATGAGACTTGGCTCCAGCTCTGTACGGGGACTCACCTGCCAGCAAAGGAAGGAAGTATGAAAGGCACTGGACTTGGTTTCATCCTGGATCAGCCACAAACTCATTACATGTCCTTAGACAAATTCCTTTTCTTCCTCTGGACCTTGATTTTCCTATAAGAAAATGAAAAAAAAATTGGATAAGGTCTTTTTCAGGCCTCATTTTTAAACTTTCTACCCATCACTGTATGGCTATCACTGAGAAACCACAAAAAAACACTAAGATTCATGGTTTTTAGTTTTATAACAATCTTGTTTTGTTAAACATTATTTTTTTTAATATTTCTAAAATAGCAAGTTCAACCCTTTATTAGGCCTCTGGCAGAAAACAGATGAAGATGAACAAGCTCTAAAGTGTGAAATGGCAATGAACTTCATTCAGCAAGGGGAAAGTGTCACCCTGATTTTGAAGATCCTTTGGGGGGGCTTCTGTTTGGATAAGCCCCGATCAAGTAACAGGTAGCGGGAGAGGGCTTGGATAGTTCAGAACAGTTAACATTTATTGAGCACCTGTTAGGTGTCAGGTACTGTCCTAATTGCTTTGCATATATTATCCCATTTAATCCTCTCTGCTACAGAATGTCATTCAAACAGAAAATTAAAAGAGTTCTTTTCTAACAGGGCCAGCACGGAGCAGGATGCTTAGCATCAGGAGGAAAGTGCTAAGGGAGCAATTAGGAATGCATTTTATTGAGTTTGTGGCTCTGCAATGAAATGCTGGTGTTTATTTTATTCACCAAAGGCTTTCTAGCAGTCTTCTTGGTCCTGGGAAGAGCCACTAGCTATCCCATGTCACTGCAGCTTAAATCCCATATTTAATTATAAAAGACAGTGGAGAAGAATGAGGTGGGCCTACTAAAGAGGGAAAGACCTGAACAAGTAGGTGGAGAGGGTTATGCGTTTGGTCCAGATTTGTTTACCCAGAGGATGTTGATGCAGTTATAAGTAGGTGAGTAGTTTGAAAAGGTGAATTGAAGAAAATTAGTAGGAGGATGTGATTGCATGATAAAATCACTATGTTAGCTTGCAGGGGACTCAGAAGCCAAATTATGTGTGGTTGGAAGTAACAGCTATAAACAACTACTGGAAGTGCTAACAGGCAACAAGGGGAAGTTAGGATGTAGGGCTCACCATAGAGAAAGGATAAGGAAGGCTCAGGGATGTGTGCAGGGGGGAAGCAAGTGGTAGAGGGAAGGACTGAGGAGGGAGAAGGGAGAGAGCCTGACGAATCAACTCTCTCTTTAGTTGATCTACTTAGGTCTCTCAGTTTCCTCATAATCAATATTTGTCACCTTTTTGGAAAAAAAAATTCAACCCCGGTATTCTAAATATTGACTCTATTATAAAACAATATGCATTTAAATTTGTTTTATTCTATTACAGAATTTTAAAAATGTTGCCCCAGTATTTCCCAGCTCATTAAAAAACATAACCCAATTGTTTAGACCTGAGACCTGGAAATCATGCTTGATTCCGTCCCTGACCTCCTGTATTCATAAAATAAAATTTGTTGAGCTTCTTCCATGGTCACATTCTGTTTCCCATCCATGGGAGCTTCCCCCATTCTGGTGTAGAAGTCGACAATGAACCAAATAAAAAAATGAAACAATACAACATGATAAAGATGGAAAGCGCCAAGAAGAGCAACATGGCAGAAAGGGTTATAAGGATTGCTCATGAGGGGGCATGCGATTTTAAAGTACATGGTCACAGAGGGCTTTGTTGAGAAACATTTGAGCAAAGATGGAAAAAGTTGAGTGGCTGAACCATGAGGATATCCAAACATCCTGGGGGAAATGTTTTTGGCAGCGGGAACAGAGGAACATAACTTATATGTTCAAGGAACAGTAAGGCCAATGTGCTTGGAATGGAAGGTTGAATGGGAGATGAGAACCGAGTGGTGAGGAAAGGGGCAGATTCTATAGAAACGGTGGCTAAAGAAGAGCAATAACAAGAGCCATCAAAATGTTTTGAGCAGAGAAATGACACAAGTCCTGATGTGCCTACTTTCAAAATATTCATCAAGCACATCCCCATCGTCCTGTCTCTACTGCCACCATCCTTGTCAAAACCACCACCATCATACTGAACTTCTTGGAAAGATCATACCTGGCATTCTCATCTTGCTACCCCTCAGCACTGTTCTCTAAGCAGCAACCACGGTGACCTTTGAAATGTCTATTGGATGATAACGCACTCCTGCTTCTAGTGCTTCAGTGACTTCCCATTGCACTTTGAGCAAAATCTAAATTCCAATTCACCGCATGCAGTTAAATCTCCCTCTTTTCCACTTTGCTATGGCCACATGAGACTTCTCTCCAATCCTCAAACACCCACTCTCCCTGCCTTAGGCTCTTTGTATCTGCCTGGAACAGCCCCTCCCCTAGCCCCACCCTCACCCCTGCTCTTCATAGACCAGTTCCTTCACTTCTCCAGGTTTCTCTCATCTGAGATGCTTCCTCCTGAGAAAGGCCCATTCCCACCATCCCTCCATTAGTCTCCATCTGAGCATCTTGCAAGTTCCTGGATGTCACCTGTGCAATTTGTAAGAATATACTTATTTGCTTACTTACTTTTTAAGTTGTCAGTTTTTCCTGCTAGACTGTGAACTCCATGAGGAAAGCACTCCTCTGGTTCTCTTAGTCATGGTTGTGGCCCCAGAACCTACCATGATATCAGCACATTGTTGTTGGCACTCAGTAAAAAAGTGACTGAATGAATAAATGAAAGCAAGAGAGAGGATCATAGATAGATTCAGATCCTTGAGTGATATATATATAAAATTTATGTCTTAGCCAGAATATCATAGACTGGGGGGTGGGGGGCTTAAACAACATTTATTTCTTACAGCTGGAAAGTTCAAGATCAAGGTGCTGGCAGATCTGGTGTCTGGTAAGGGCCCTCTTTCTAGTTTTCAGATTGCCATCTTATTCTATCCTCACATGAAAACCAGCTCTTGCCTGTCTGCTCTTAAAAGAGCACAAATTTCTTTCATGATGGCTCCATCCTCATGACCTAATCACATCTCCTAACATCATCACCTTCAGAGTTTCAACATATGAATTTTAGGGGGATACAAACATTCAATCCATAATAATATACATATGAATTGTATTATTAGGATAGAGGAAGTAAGCTTTGTAAGTAATAAAGATCATTTTATAAGCTGTGGTCAACTTTCTCTTAAAGGATATAGAGGGCAGCAGGTACAATATTAATACTTGAAGAAGTGACATTCTTTTAATTTGTAAAATGATATTTTTAGTGTATTCATTTCTCTGTAATTATTGCTGTACTTATTTTGGTTCCCATGGGAACCTAGACATAGATTTTTCCTATTTCCCCCACCCCTTTGGTCTTCCACAAAGAAAAATGGACCACAAGGGAGCCTTCAAGAACTGCTTCAAAATTCGTTGTTCACCAGGTGGTTGAGAATGATGAACACTTGCTGGGATAGCTCAGTGCCAGATGCTGTGATGATATTGTGGAAAAAGAGGGGAACAAGCTATAATGCTTACCAGGGAGGGCCACCAAAACTAATTCTTTTCATTTTGTCACATGTTCATTAATAGAATTTGTGGAATTTAAGTCTACTATGGACATAGAATCCTAAGATGTGAGAAACAGAAGGAAATTGGGGTCTAAATGTAATGTTCTTGCTTTACGGGTGAGAAATCTGAGATGCTTGGAAGGGAGGCCAAAGTAGCTTCCCAGGGCCAGGAACCATGATAAGTGAGGCCATATGTTCTCTTCATTGAGGCTCAGAATTTAATTTCTTCCTGTTGAATTCTCGTCCCCAGAAGAGTCCATTGTGTCTCAGTGGGATCACAACGCTACTTTAAATATTCTTCTCATGAAGCCAGAACACATGTTTTTCCTTCTATTTTTATGTTTGGATATGGTAATGCCATGTTTAAAAAACTGCCCTCCTTGTTGACATTTTCATTGAGTCTTTCCTCCAACTACCCAAAATAATGAAATGCATAACATGGAGCAAAATGTATAGAATCATCCAAATGCTTATTCTTGGCTATGAACTGCCAAATTGGAGACTTGCCTTTAGCAGGAAGAGAGTGTAGAACAAATGATAGAAATAATGAGGTGCCTGGCACTGAGCCTAGAGGTTTGCATGCAAAGCTGAAGCCTTTCAGCACTCCTGTGCATGAGCTACCTCGATGTTTCCACATCACAGGCGAGCAGAGGTTCGGAGAGGTTAGGCTTCAGGATAGCGTTTAGAGCCAGCATCCAAGTCCAGGTATGGGAGAATTAAAGTTTGAGCTCCTGATCTCTTCATTTGACTCATCAAGAGACAATACATTGATTCAAAGGTGTAGTCATTTTACATCCTCGGTTCCACAGCCTGTCATAGATGGATGTATGAAGGAGCAGTTTCCACTGTGTTCAGAGCCCTGAGAAGGATTTAATTTCAGGGGACTCTGTGCTATGGGCTGTGAGAAGTCTCATTAGACAGCCTGGCTGAGGCAGATCAACCCTAGTGCCATTGGTGACAGTTTCAATAGCTTATTAATTCCTGTCCTGCAACTCTATCTACTGATTCCTCTCTTTCCTCTAGCATGTGTCTGCTCAGAATATTTTTGGATTCTTCGACCAACAGCTAAGTCAACCCTTCCATAGCAGGATTGGTTATACACACAAAAGTGCACATGCATGCACACATGTGTGCACACACATCCACCACAATTTACCTCTTGTGGTTTACAATTCATTCTCTGTTTTTCTGATTTAAATACTGACCCAAAACTATCTTAGCATTCTTTTAATGATTATTACAACTCTGCTTGTCTGTTAACTTTTTATTTTTTGTTAATCCTTGCCAGAAGATATTTTTTCCATTGATTTTTAGAGAGAGTGGAAGGGAGGGGGGAAGAGAGAGAAACATCGATGTGAGAGACACATCAATTGGTTGCCTCCTGCACTTGCCCCAACTGGGGACAGGGATTGAACCTGCAGCCCAGGTACATGCCTTTGACCAAGAATCTAACCTGAGACCCTTCTGTTTGTGGGCGGACATTCTAACCACTGAACCAAACCTGCCAGGGCTCTCTGTTAACTTGTAATCATTGGAATAGATAGATAGGACTACAGCCACTGTGTTTTAATCAAGAACAAAAGCATAGTACTTTTTTTTTTTTTGTCATAGACCCAGGAAGAGATTCAAATAGTGGTAGCAACTGTTCACTCAAGGCAATGCATTTTCCTATAACTCCTTTGTGGATACAATGCCTTAGCCCAACCGATGGCTCTCTAGGGAGGATTTCAGGCTTGGTGGTGGCCATCCATACTCCTAGCAGTGACAATACAAATGACTCTTTTATGTCTATTTCTAGCCCAATCTCTCACTCAAAGTCTTTTTCTTTAATAAAAATTTTGAATTTTATTCTTCATCATTACACTGTGTGGCACCAGTTTGTTTGTTTGTTTGTTTGTTTTTTACGTGCCTCAGGCATGAAACAGCTCTGGCCACTGACATAGGCATCAAGCTAGGATGAACTAAGGACTGTACATCTGCTTTGCCCCTGATTGATATAAGAGCAATGCCACCAATCAGGTGTCTCCTTGCCCATTGCCAGGGGATGTGTGATGCCAGTTTTAAATGCAAAGCATTGAGCTCACATGAGGTCTCACCAAAATCACAGAATGTGTGTTTCGTAGTTTGTACATGCAAATGCATTTTGTTCTCACCAGAACAGTGAAAAGACCGAAAGATAGATAGTAAGACAGATGTTGTAATTGTGGTAAAATACAAGTAACAAAATTTACAGTGTAACCATTTCTAAGGGTACAGTGCATTCTCACAAAAGTTCAAATTGCTGTGCAATCATCACCACCTTCCACTTCCAGAACCTTCGCATCTTCCCAAATGGAAACTGTCCCATAAAACACTGCTTCCCCCGCCCCTCCCGCAGCTCCTAGCATCCAGCATTCTCTGCCTCTCTCTATGACCTTGACCTCTCAAGGTGCCTCAGACACAGGGAATCCCGCAGTCTGTGTCCTTTTGTGACTGGCTTATCTCAGCACATCCTCGAGGCTCCTCCAGGTTGTAGCACTTGTCAGAATCTCCCTCATTTTTAAGGCTGAGTAATATTCCTTCCTACAGCTGGACCTCCATTGTTTAGCCACCATAGGTCCATGGACACCCGCGTGGCCCCCACTTTTGGGCCGTTGTGAATAGTGCTGCTGTGAACACAGGTGCGTAAGTAACTGAGGTTCTGTTTTCAGTCCTTTTGAGTAGATACCTAGAAGTGGTATTGCTGGACACACACAGACAGAGATGGAAAGAAACAGACAGAGACAGACAGACAGACAGACAGACAGAAAGAGAGAGAGACGAAATAAATGTAGAGAGACAGAGAGAGAGACAGGGAGAGATAGACAGAAGGTTGCTGAGCTGGTCCGAGAGATGAAGGGAGGGCCCCTGCTCGCTCTGGGCTGCAGGCACTGAGCCAGCATGCCTTTCTCCAAATCCAGTTAGGCAGCCTGGCTGGAAGGTACTGGGATTTCCAGCTCCCTCACTGGCTGGTCAAACTATATAAAAGCCTCCCCAGGCCCCCAGGGGTTGGGGGGCAGGGTTCCCAACTCGAATATATCATGTGGTGACAAGTCATTTGGCCCAAAGAAAATAGCCTGGAGAACCCGGCTAGTTCTCACCTCAGCACCATGTTGTCCAGTGTGAATTATCTTGTGGCTGAGGTTGGTTTGGGTGGTTTCCAGGGGGAAGTGTAAGTGGCTCTGGCTCAAGAGATGGGCTCAGGCTCTGTGCGTGTGTGGGCATGTGCATCTGTGCGCGTGTGGTGTGAATGTGTGTGTGCGCGTTGCTGTTTGTGGCTCAGAATGAAGGACAGGTTTTGACTCCACAACCCTCACCAACATGGGCGCTGACAGTTCCCATTTGTATAGCAGCGCCTTCCTGTCTTCTCCACGTTGATGCCGTCATCTGCGCACCCCAACCCCCAGGAGATGGGCACTGTGACAGTTTTATAGAGGAAAAGACAGCAGCTTATAGGGGTCCCTCCATGGCACAAGCTGGGACGTGGTGGCCAGGGCTTGTACTCAGCCTCTAGGAGCAGAGCCCTCTGCTCTTTCCTCCACATGCTGCAGGGACATCCTGCCAGGAGCTCCCCTCAGAAATAAGAGGGGACAAATCTGGAATCCAAAGTCTTATCTGAGACCTGGGCGGCGGGAGCGCGGGGAGGGGGGGGCGGGGGTTGGGGTGGAACAAAACAAAACAAGAAAACATTTCCGCAAATACTGCTGTGCCTACTGCCACCTAGTGGCAGCATACAATAATTGCAGGGAAACTTTGCATCCAAATGGGCAACAGACACAGGCCTGCTGGTATGGAGATGACCCCTGAGCAGACTTCAAATCCGATGAGGCAGAAGGTGCTGGAGCCCAGGCTGAAGTGGAGGTGGCAGGAAGGGAGTGGGCTTTGCTCCGTGCCCAGCCCTGTGCCAGGTGCTCACGGTCCAGATCCTCTCTAATCCTGCACAAAAGGAGGCTTTGAAGCTGGAGAGAGGGAGTGAGGAAGGAGGGGCCAGCTGGTGTTTATTTTTGGATTGCTTCTCAGAGATCTCCTCCTCCTCCAACACCATGACAACCAGGCTGCAGTTGGGGGAGCCGCCTGTGAGCTGGGCTGAGTTGAGGGGGAGGTGGGCTGGGGGTAGGGACCTCTGCTCCCCCTCTCTGAGCCTCAGTTTTAGCATCTAGAATATGGGCACGACAACACAGTTGCTGGTTCCTGTCAACCCAGGTGCTCCAGGAAGCTGAGGCCCAGGCTGGACTCATTAGGGGAAGGCCCAGGAGGTAAGGGCAGGGCTGAGGAGTGCCCTGCCTCATCCTGCAGCGGGGCGGGGGTTCGGCAAGGCGGTGAGTAGTCCTCGAGCCACGTAGCCTGCTCTTCCCACCAAGCAGCCCGCCCTGGTGTGCCCACTGCACTGTCACCGCCCAGGAGCCCCCCGGGGAGTGGGAGACGGAGCCGAGGCACAGACACAGGGATGGATCTCCCTGTGAGCCCTGCAGCGAGAGGTCTAGGGGGTCTACCTTGCCAGAGCACAGGGCTCAGCTGTTCCCAGTCAAAGCCCCAAAAGGAGGGGCAGGGAGCGGTCTAATAGTATTTCCTGGGGCTGCTGCTGCAATGACCACAGGCTGGCCCAAACAAACAGGATCACGTGCTCTCCCCGTTCTGGGGCCACAATCTGAAACCAGGGTGTCTGGGGCTGTGGTCCCTCTGAGGGCTCCAGGGGAGGGTCCTTCCTGCCTCTTCAGCTTCTGGGGGCTCCTGGCCGCATCCCTTCAATCTTCACGTGGCCCCACCCTCTTGTTCATGTGCCCACTTCCAGTTGATCACGTACCCCCTTGTTCATGTGCCTGCTCTCCCGTGATCATGTGCCCCCACCCTCTTGTTCAGGTGCCTACCTCCTGTGTTCCTGTGGCCCCACCCCCTTGAGACCTTGCATGCTCTGTTTCCCAGTGCCACCTCCCTGGTTGGCTGCCTGCCCCCTGCTCTCACACCTGTCAACAGTCCCTCTGCCAAAGTCCTTCCAGAAAATCGTTTGCGCGCGCCATCTCCTTCCTGCTGGGACTGTGACAGCTGGGATTGAAAAGGAGACAGGAGAGCAGTGGCCTGTCCAGAGTCCATGCAAGGGGTCCAGATGGGTCTTTGCAGTCCCGGGAAGGTTGGTGAGGCGGGGTGCTGATTAGGGAGCGGTATACACTCAGGGCAAGTGGGGCACACACACAATCACCCCACACTCCTGTGAGGAGCAGCTGTGGCCCATTGTACAGGTGAGGCTACTGTAGCACAGAGAGGGCTAGCAACTTCCTCAAGGGCACACAGCAGTAAAAGGGCAGAGCTAAAAATGGAACCCCGGGCTGCCCACAGCCTGTGTCTCCTTTACCTGTGACCTCTGGGCCAGCGGCCCCTCACCCTGTGGCCATTTGCTCTGATGGGCTTCACCCTTCCCCTCACCCTCCTCCTCTACCCCCAGTGGACAGGGGTCCTGTCATTGCACCAGTGCCCTGGGCGGCTGCTCTCTTTGTCCCGCAGTCCCTCCCAGCTGGTAACCTCGGTGGAGTCCCGCTGCGTGGGGGCGAGGGCCTTGTGTGGAGAATGCCCAGCCTCCCTTCACCCCACCATCTGTCTTTCTCAAAGTCTTCATGCTTACCCTTCAAGTGCTTTGGAGACATTGTCTTTGAGCCAAAGCAATGGAACTCACTGGTGTCTAGAACGGTGCTGTCCAACATGGTGGGCAAGTGGTTCCTGGGCCTGTGAAATGCAGTCCATCTGAACTGAGATGAATGGTGAGTGGAACTCACATGCAACTTCAGAGACTGGGTACAAGGAAAAGAGTGCAAAGTATCTCATTCATGATTTTTATACAGATGACATGCTGGGATGACATGTATGTATACAATGAAATAAAACATAACTAAGACGAATTTCCCCTGTTTCTTTGTAAAATGTGGCTATTAGAAAATTTCCAATGATATACTAGGCTGTGGCTTGTATATTTCTATTGGACAGTGTTGTACTAAAACATCAAAACTGGGAGGGACTTCTGATCCCCGCCCTCCTTTCATGAGTGAAGAGGGATAATGATAACTCCTTCTCGAGTAAGTTTTGATGCCTAAAAACATGCCTTAGCACTGGCAAGTTGTCTCATTGAATCTTGTGAGGTAGGTACAATGGTTATGCCCATTTTAGAGATGAGGTCTCCTGAGGGGAAGCAGCTTGTTCAGTGCTACCTACATAGCTTGTAACGTGGATGCTCTGCGTAGCTTCAATTCCTGGTAGGCCTTCTGCTTTCTCTCTTAATAATATGTTGTGAGTATCTTCCCATAGCATCTAATGGTCTATGAGGCCATGCTTGGGTACGTATGTGTGTGAGCATACAGATGTACACAATGCTTTCTGGCAATTTCTTCAATAATTTAAAGCCTCCATGGGTATTGGAATGCACAAATACTTCCCAACACATAGATGCCGTGGGTGACTCCTCGGTTTTCTCTCACTGAATCCATTCTCTGGTAGCCACTGTACAATGAATTCACTCCTCAACTATCTTTGCCCCCAACTGTGATCTCATTTTCTCTTTGAAAAGAATGTATGTCCAATGTAAAGGAAAAAGTCATTTCCTTGGAGTAGGGACTTTTACGATGACTGCAAAATCGATTTTCTTAACTACCAAAGGCAAAGGAAAGTGGCAAAATGTCAAGCTGAATGACAGAAGGTGAGTTTTGCTTCTGCCCGAAGTGGCATCTTGTCATGGCAACACGAGCACGCACACGCACCCACACGCGCGTTCCCACACAGAGCAAATCCCTCTTCCCAGACTCTGTAGTTGCAGTGCGGTGACATCTTAGACCTGGACTCCAAAGGTAATTGAAAGGTGACAACAACACCTGGGCAGAAATTATAGGGTCGGTGAATTTCCTTTTAAAGGACAGCATTGGAAACCAGCATGCCAACTCAGCAGGCTTCTCCTGCAGCTTAGAGCGGATTGTTCTTCTGTAGGGAGTGTCAGACAATACTGCTGGTTGGTACTGAGAGGACATGTCATACGAAAAGTACATCACACTGAGTTCATTTCAGGAGAGGTACCTGAGAACTGAGAGCAATGAGGGGAAGGCAGCTCATTGTTCTCATCTCGTGCTAACCCTCCGACATAGTCACTGAGTGGAACGGAGAACAGAACTGCCCCTAAGTATTTCCATTGTTTCTCTATCCCTCTGTTTTTTGACAAGCATATAAAATTGAATTTGTGTCAGTTAAATAAACACACATTACCGCCCAGCCCCTCTGGTAAATTATGTTGGCTTCTTATGGGTCTATGATGCGTGAAGGTGCTCAAGGAAAGCATTTTTGTGACAGTAGGATATGCAGCATCTATCTCCGGTGGGCTGCAAACTCATGAGGTTATTTGCTACTCTCAGAAGAGTGGCTGAGTGGCTGTGTCCCAGATGCTGGCCCAGGTACTGAGAAGTCAGAGATGAATTAAGAGACCATCTTCAGGGAAGCATCGATCAGACTGTCAAACCTCAGAGGGAAGGTAGGGGAGGGTGGGGGGAAGGGGGAGAGATCAACCAAAGGACTTGTATGCATGCATATAAGCCTAACCAGTGGTCACAGACAACAGGGGGGTGGGGGCATACGTGGGGAGGGGTTTGGGATGGGAATGGGGGGATGAGGACAATTATGTGATACCATAATCAATAAAGAAATTTAAGAAAAAGAGACCATCTCCATCCTCAGCCACTCAGAAATGTTAAAGGCTTTGTTCATTTTAAAAAACAAATTGCCTTAAGCATTATGGGTATTGTCCCTAAGGAGTCAGCTGTATAGCTTGCAATTTATGTTATTGTTACGATTGTCATTATTATTAGAAGAAGGAGGACAATAATAATTGAGTGGAAAGATGTTTGAGCGTCAGAGAAGGCATGGCACACATAGTGTGGGGACTCCCGTGGAAAAGAGTTAGAGAGACCGGGATGGCAAATTGTTGCTTTTTGCGTTTTAAAGCATTTCTGTTTTAAACTGCATGGGACGAGTGCAGACCAGAGAACTCACCTGTTAATGAACTAGTGTCAGTCTTATATCGGAATCCTGCTCTTTGAGTAATGTTGCTGTGTAAATTTCTAGTTTAAAAACATTGATCTTGTCCAATTATCTCATTTCTTTAGGTTATAAAATGAAGCTTAGGAGGAGGGCTATCAAGTTTCCAGTTTATTCCCCAGGTAATTGTTCACCTTAAAATTTTTTTTGGCTTCATTCTCCCATTTAGATCTTTATATTTGTCTTTGTTTTTAAAAGCTAATTGGCCGACCCGTTTCAAAGGCGCCTCTTTGACTCTGTCCTCAGTCTGGAGTTTATTGTGTTTGCTGGTGCCGACATGAGAGGCTCGCATCAACTTTGTACCTTCTGTTTTCTCTCCTCGAGGTACTTTATGACCCAGACTGCCTTCTGGATCAGGAAGATACTGGAAGCTATAAAACGCACAAAGCCAGGCTTTGTTGTCGCGTGAGTGCGCCCACGGACCCTGGCCCTGCGTGTTGCCACCGCGTGGCCCTGTCACATGCTCCTCCGTTTTCTCCCACTTCTCTTTCTGGGTCCACCCCTGGATAGAGGATGGAAGAAGCCGGAGTGAAGCCTGGCTGCCTGGGCCAGCGCCCCATACATGGAGGTGAGATGCTGTGCTTCTCTGGGCCTGTCTGGAGTGTGTGGGACTCACTCTCTGCTTTAGCAGGTTTGTCTCGGGCCTCACCTGTCACTGTGCGCCTTGAGAACTTGGCCCTGGGCATGACTGGAAGGACAGCCCAGTCGGCCCGTTGGAGCCAGGCTGCTCCATTTCCCAGGGCTCTGAGCCCAGGTGTGGTCACGTCACAGTCTTTAGTCTCCCTCCACACAGCTGGTACTCCCAAATAGCTATATTATCCATGCCCAGGACGCTTTTCAATTCAAAAATATCTTTAAAACATTTGGAAGAAGGCATATTGCTTCTTTCTGATTACCAAGTAAGACATACTCAATGTAGAATATTTGAGAAACACTGGAGTGTATAAGTAAAAACAAAACAAGTATGATCTATGATTGTGTCACCCAGAGACAACCACCGCTAATGTTTTGTGAAATTCCTCATAGAGTTTTAATCCTGTACCACAGGCGTTTCTGCTCTAGAGATGCTCAGAAATGTGCTGGTAGGCCTTCTGCTTTCTCTCTTAATAATATGTTGTGAGTATCTTCCCATAGCATCTAATGGTCTGTGAGGCCATGCTTGGGTACGTTTGTATGTGAGCATACAGGTGTGCACAATGCTTTCTGGCGATGTCTTCCACAATTTAAAGCCTCCGTTAGACAGACAACTATACGGGATTCCTGGCTAACATTCGTCTTCACTTGCAGTAGCCATGGAGCCCCCACAAATCATAGATTGTGATGTTTTACTGCTTACTCTGTGGCTTCTCCATGCCTGATTGCGTTGTTGTCCCAGTTTATTTTTTCATCAAAGTTTACAAATTAAATAATGCAGTGCTTACAGGAAAAGTGACAGTCACCTGCCTATCTTCTCACCACCAAGAATCAGTGGTCTCCAGAGGACAGAATCATTTTTTTTTTTTAGTTCACCTATAGAGACTGTTTCATTTTTTAAAATGTAATAAATCTTTATTGTTCAGATTATTACAATTGTTCCTCTATTTTCCTCCCATAGCTCCCCTCCACCCAGTTCCCACCCCACCCTCTGCCCTTACCTCCCCGCCACTGTCCTCATCCATAGGTGTACACTTTTTGTCCAATCTCTTCCTGCACCTCCCACACCCCTTTCCCCCCGAGAATTGTCAGTCCACTCCCTTTCTATGCCCCTGATTCTATTATATTTACCAGTTTATTCTGTTCATCAGATTTTTTATTCACTTGATTTTTAGATTCACTTGTTGATAGACATGTATTTGTTGTTCATAATTTTTATCTTTACTTTTTTCTTCTTCTTCCTCTTCTTAAAGAATACTTTTCAGCATTTCATATAATACTAGTTTGGTGGTGATGAACTCCTTTAGCTTTTTCTTATCTGTGAAGCTCTTTATCTGACCTTCAATTCTGAATGATACCTTTGCTGGGTAGAGTAATCTTGGTTGTAGGTTCTTGCTATTCATCACTTTGAATATTTCTTGCCACTCCCGTCTGGCCTGCATAGTTTCTGTTGAGAAATCAGCTGACAATCGTATGGGTGCTCCCTTGTAGGTAATTAACTGTTTTTCTCTTGCTGCTTTTAATATTCTATCTTTGTCTTTTGCTCTTGGCATTGTAATTATGATGTGTCTTGGTGTGGTCCTCTTTGGATTCCTTTTGTTTGGGGTTCTGTGCACTTCCTGGACTTTTAAGTCTATTTCTTTCACCAGATGAGGGAAGTTTTCAGTCATTATTTCTTCAAATAGGTTTTCAGTATCTTGCTCTCTCTCTTCTTCTGGCACCCCCATAATTTGGATGTTGGTATGCTTGAGGTTGTCCCAGAGGCTCCTTACACTATCTTCAAATTTTGGGATTCTTTTTTTCTTTTTGCTTTTCCGGTTGTGTGTTTTTTGCTTCTTTGTATTTCAAATCTTTGACTTGATTCTTGCGGTCCTCTAGTCTGCTGTTAGTTCTATGTATAATATTTTTTATTTCAGTCAGTGTATGTTTAATTTCTAGTTGGTCCTTTTTCATATCCTCAAGGGTCTCGCTAAATTTATAGGCCTTTTCTAGGAAATTCTTAAAAACCTCATAACCGTGGTTTTGAACTCTATATCCAGTCGTTTGTTTTCCTCCATTTCTTTCATTTGTGATCTGTTTCTTTGTCTCTGCATTTTCGCTGCTTCCCTGAGTTGGTAGAGTAGCTTTGTGTGGTAGGTGTCCTCTAGAGCACAGTGGCTCAGCCTCCCCAGTTACCTGAGGTGGACACTCTTGGTGCACCCCTTTGTGGACTGTGTGCTCAGCCTTGTTGTAGTTAAGTCTTGATTGTTGTTGGTATCACTGGGAGGAATTGACGTCCAGGCCAGTTGGCTGTGAGGATCAGCTGTGTCTACGCTGGGAGAACTTCTGTGCTGGAGACACTCTTAAAAGACAAGACTTGCAAAACTGCTAAAGCCTCTGTGCTCAGCTTGGATGGGGTGGAGTTTCAGGGCAGAGCAGACAGCCTTGGTTTCCCATCAACCCTGCCCTATGAGGCCCCTGGGTCTCAGTGTCCCTCAGTAATTGCTGCAAGCACCTCTGAGAGAAAGCCGCCCTCGAGTTTTGCCCACTGCCAGACAGTCCAGTTTTTCCCCGAATGAGTCAGGGTTCCCAGCGTCTCACCCGGGACTGGAGTTCAGTGCAGTCGGGAGCTTCCTTCTCCCTCCCACTTTAGAAAGCCAGCTGCGCATTCAGCCACCCATGCACACAGCCGCCTGTCCTCCCGTGTGCAAGTCTCCATACCTCAGCCTTTTGCAGCTCCCCTGAGTCTCAATGTGCTTTCCTCTTTTCTTCTAGTTGTAGAATTTCCACTCAGCCAGCTTTCCTGTGGTTCTGGATGGTGTTCATTTTGTCTTTTAGTTGTAGTTTTGATATTGTTGTGGGAGGCAGCAGTTTAGGTGTTTACCTATGCTGCCATCTTCATTTCTGAGACTGTTTCATTTGCAAATGACAGAAAAAATCATCTGAATTGGTTAGAAATAGTTTTATGGAATATAATGAAAAATACAAATTCACAGTAGCTCACACACGTATCACTTATTTTCCCAGGTTAAAGAAGCCTGAAGGTACTCAGTCCATCCTTGCTTTGGGAGCTCCATGCTCATCAGGGACCAGGCTCTGCTATTTGCCTACTCCCTGTGGCCTTCATTTTAGATGTCCACAGGTTGATTCTACAGGTCTAAAACAGAAAACAACATTTAAATCATTATGACTGTATAAATATTGTCCCTGAAGTCCCAAATAGTATGCTAGGTTATATTTCCTTGCCAGGGGGTCAAAGAAACAGGTCTGTGCCATTCAAGTTCAAATCCTTCTGTTTTGAAACACCACCCAACACCTTCGCCGCTTCTGTAAATTTTCTAAGATCTTATGAAACCAGTAATTCACCTTTTCCCCCACCCCCACCCCTACCCCTCCACCCCCTGCAGAGATCTCTCTTCCATGGTCATGCAGGCCATGTTAGACCAAGTGCTCCCCCACACAGCGGCATGGATATCTTACAGCCAAGCGGTAGAGCTGGAGCTCAGAAAAGAATTCTGGGCTGGAGTGCAAAATTTGAGAGTTGTTGGCATACAAATGATAATTGCAGCAAGCATTGTGGATGAAATAGTGTGGGACCTGTAGAGAGGGAAAGAAAAGGAAGGGCTTGACATTTAAGTGTTGGCCTGAGAAGGAGCTGGCAAGGGACGGAGCTTTTCAAATCTCAGCATCATCGGAGAGTCAATGAGTTGGGGGGTAGCAGAGGTGATGTTGAATGCTGCACCTGGAACAGAGGTTCTTGCTTTGCGTTCCTGGCAGATGGCACCCAGGCTGTGCTTTGGTACCTACAGTGCCAGACGGCTCCAAATGTTGACAGTCTTACACCAACCTGAATTGTCTCTATAATATCCTGGCCCCTGTTCTGCTTTAGCAGCAGAAATCCAGCTTGATTTTATTGTTTTCTCTGCATAATAGCTCTCAAAATAGTATGAGATAGTTAAGTGCCCAATAAAAGATGATCATCAGCCATTCATGTTGTTTATACATTATTGTTGTTATTGTTAATGATTTTTATTTCATGATTGATCAAAGCAAAGATTTTAAAGTCCGACAGGCTGAGTTCTAATTTTGGCTCTAGGCCTTTCTAATCATGTCATGTCATCTGAACATCAAGTTCCTTAACCTTCCTTAGCACAGTGACTAGCAAATAGTATGTACTCGATAAATGTTTATTATTCTATATAATAAAAGGCTAATATGCAAATTGTCCCCTCGACCGGGAGTTTGACCAGGGGGCAGGGCCAGCTGACCAACCACCCACAGCCCCTCCCCCCAGCCGGCCTGGCCCAATCAGCCCCAATTGGGGCAGGCCAGCCAGACCCCACCCGTGCACGAATTCATGCACCGGGCCTCTAGTGTAATAATAAAATGACAATAAAGTAATAAATGCCATGAGCTACATTTGCCACCTATGCTTACCCTATCAAGTTTCACAATGTGTTGAGATTATCTGTGTCCATCCCTATCCCCTCTAGTTGGCTCTGTGTGCTTTGAAAAAAAGGGGGTCCATCTTTTCATTCATCATATTTCCCATGGTTGATCACAGGGCCTGTCCCATAGAAAACTAGTAAAATGTTTGTGAGACTGATATATGCCAGCTTCCTAGCTACCCAGGTTGCCCTTCTTTAAGCTTGAAATACACTGAGTGGCCAGATTATGATCTCTGAATGCATAATAATCTGGCCACTCAGTATATATATATATATGTTAGAGGCCCGGTGCATGGATTTATGCATGGGTGGGGTCTGGCCAGCCTGGCTAGGGGGAGGGGACATGGGCAGTTGGCCAGCCTGCCTGCTGGTCAATCTCCTGGTTGAGGGGACAATTTGCATATTAGCCTTTTATTATATAGGATATACACTGAGTGTCCAGATTATTATGTGTTCAGAGATCATAATAATCTGGACACTCAGTGTATAGTTCACATCATTCACCAACCATTGTATTGTAAGTGCCCCTTATTATCATTAAGAGGCCCCAAAGGATCCCACATATGCTCCCATGATCCAAACATGTCAGCCATACTCACCATGTCCCTCTCCATTCTGACCACCTCCATTGCCGTCAATGCTGCTAGGTGACAGGTCACTGCTACCATTACCCATCATGAGATCACCAATGTCTGTGCCAGGGAATCTGGCTCTGAATTAACTGCCTCTCTGGTGCAAAAATATGGTCTCCTCCTCCTGCCTCATTAGTTGGGTCCTGAACACAGAGTCTTGACTTGTTCCACGCCTCTCACAAATCCTTTACAAACACTCCTGTTGGTTTGCACTTCTGACCCCTTCTCTCTATAGCTCAAGCAGGCCAAAGCATCTGGAGAGTGAAAGACCATTCCATATCTGCCCTCTTTCCTCTTCTTCCCACTGCAGCTTCCGCTCTGATTAGAGCCTCATCTCCTAGTTACAGGACAAAAACTTTCAGGTTTGTGAATGGGACAAACTGATAGAGGGCAGGGGAGGAGGGGTAGTGTGCAGGATGAAGGGACTTGTTCAGGCTGGCCCCAGCCAGTCAAAACTGTCCCATCAAATAGAATATTTATAACTAGAGGCCTGGTGCATGAAATTCGTGCACGGGTAGGGTCCCTAGGCCTGGCCAACGATCAGGGCTGATTGGGGCCTTCCTTCTGGCTGCCAGCTGGGGCCTTCCTTCATTCCATGCCACCCCCTGGTGGTCAGCACATGTCATAGTAAGCAATTGTCTCCCGGTCTCCAGGTCGAACTCCCAAGGGGACACTTTGCATGTTAGCCTTTTATATATATAGATATAGATTATCCTCAAATAGCCTTGTCCATATTAAAATTCAATTCTGGCATAAACTGGAAGTGGTAGTGGTTACACAACATTTATCAAAGCTCAGAGCACGGCAACCCCAAACCCAATGAATTTCACTACATACAAATTTTAAAATAAATTGTAAAATTTCAGTTGTGCCCAAGTTTTGTCTGGCAAGTCATACTCATGATGTCCATTTCATTGACTTAGGTGCTCTTACAAGACTTTGTTTTCTAGTTTTTCTTCCTGATAGGCTAAATATCCATTTACGTGATTTTTATTGATAATAAAACATGAATTAGTTAACAGCCTTTTCAAACATTAATTGATCAAACCCAACAATATCAGGAAGACTAGAGGACAAAGAACAGTTAAACACACACACAAAAAGGACCAGGAGCCTCTTATCTGGATGGTGATAACTCCGGTTGGCTGCCCTTTATCTGCCTCTATTCTCTGAGGCTTAAGGAGGTCGGCTTTTCAGTGTTCAAACAGCAGATCCATGCAGACTTTGCCACAGAGCAAATTACTAAGAACACCTGTCTTGAATTTGCCGTCTCAGACTCTCTTGCTCAATCACATTAATTCCCTTTGGAATAGATGGACTACCCGGCGGCTCTTTCCTAGTTAGAGGCAACCTGAGCTTCTCCTCTGGCTCCTCATCCACATGATGTCACTGCATCAGGACCACCTGTTATGTTTCACAGCTCCTCCTGCTCACGAGTCTATTTCTCCTGAAGCTACATCCTCTCATAGAAGTGATTGGTCACTCTTTCATCCACAGGGATGTGGGGTCCCCTGGTTACTGGGTAGCTCTGACCCCCTGGAAAGCACAGAAGCTCTGAAAGCAAATCCAGTGGTACAGTTCCATCCATTCCACTCTCACCAAGGCCGTGTCCACTCTCAGCCAGGCTCTTCCTGAAGCGCAGAGTCTCTTACCTCTAGGTCCTAGAGTCTAGGAGCTTAGGTTTTACTGGAGAGTCAGAGAGTAAACAAGTAAGAAGCACATCACTGAATTAGGCACAGAGTAAGATCAGGGCTATAAGTGACATGAACAGAGTGCTAGGACAGAGAGTAATGGGATGGCGGATGAGTGGTCAAGGGGAGACCTCTCTGCAAAAAAGATGTTTAGGCTGAACCAGAGGGAAGCATTTCAGGTCTATGAAACAGCAAATGCAGAAGTCCCGAGGCCAGAAATGGCTGTGCAGGACCCAGGCCGGAGCACAGGGGGACGAGAGTGTCGTGAGCTGGGCCTGGAGTGGAAGCAGAGTCCAGGCAAGAGCTCCCTGGTGGCCAAGTTGAGGAGTCTGAGCAAAGAGCCTCGCTCATCAGCTCTGATTTGGGTTTGGTGGAAAGGAGATAATCAGCTCTGATTTGGGTTGGTGGAGAGGAGATAATCATACACTCCGGGATGTGGGGAAGTAAGAATAAATATGGCCCTGTATGGGAGTGTTGACAACAAATTGCAAAGGCTTCTCCACTCACCACTTTTGTGAGAAGTTGTTTCCTGAAATAGAATGATTGTCTGTAAGGTAAACTGATGCCACTGCATCTTGTTCTAGGGTTTTATTTATTCTGTGGCGTTTATTAAAATGAAGCCAGCCGCCCTGGCCTCATTAAGGGAAAGGTATTCACAGTTCGGTTTCCGTGCAACTGCATTAAAACTCTTTTTCCTAGCCCAGCCAGCGTGGCTAGTGGTTAAGCTTTGACCTATGAATCAGGAGGTCATGATTCGATTCCCAGTCAGGGCATATGCCTGGGTTGTGGGCTCAACCCTCAGTGGGGGACATGCAGGAGACAGCCAATCAATTATTCTCTCTCATCATTGTTTCTAGCCCTCTCTTTTCCTCTCTGAAATCAATAACTAAACACATATATTTAAAAAAACACCTCTTTTTACTAACTGTTTACATTTTCAGCAGCTCTTAAGTGGATGGAAGGTGCGCAGACTTTATGTTTGTGAGTTCAAGAGAGGCATTGATTTATTTTAGTAATTTGGATTTGGAATTTAATTTCCATTTTCTTTGTTCCTTCCTTTTTGTTCTCTCTCTCCTTAACACAAACACACACACACACACACACACACACACACACACACACACACACGGCCTCATTCTATACCTAAGACATCCCAAAGCAAAATAAGCTTAAAACAAGCTCTGAGACTTTTAAGATACCCGCAAGGTGTGGTGCTGCTAAGGCACTTCAGCTGTTACGCAGTGAGTACCTAGCAGGACATTTATTTGTACCAGTCAAGCAGGGTGTGGACAATCAGAAGAGAAAAATAGTATTTGTTTCTGCACTCTGGACGAAATTAACAATAGAAAATATGGACATGTTTCAAGTTTATAAATGAAATAATGAAATCAAAGACTTCATCTCCTCCGAGTGTTGTTTCTGCCTGCTCCAGCTGAGGTTTGGTACTGGAGGCTCCTGCCCTGAGCACCTGCCCTCCTCCTTCAGAGACTGGGGAAGACACCACACAGACCCACTCCGGGGTGCCCCCAGTCTCTCTCTCCCATCACCCTCCATGTGGGCTGAGCAGAGAAGGGCAACTCCCAACAGCCACTGCACTGTGTAACCACTGGTACAGCTTCTTGGTGCCTCAGTTTCCCCTGCCTGTTCCAAGCCAGGAAGCTGGAACACCCTGGCATATTGAAGGGCTCTTAGTTGCTATTTATTATTTTCAGGCTTCCAGCTTCCATTTGCACTTCCTAACAGCACCCCAAATTTACTGGGGAAATAAAGTCTCCTCGTTGTGTGTAGCTTTAGTGGACGGACCTCCTTATTATGACTCAGAACAGGGAGAGGAGGAGATGCAAAGCTAACCTTGGCCAATCTGGTGTGTTCTGCAGAGATTTTGAACTTGGGTGAGTGACCCAAGGAGGGAGAACTGATGGAGGCCATTCACTGTGTCCGGAGGCATGGCCCACTGTCCCTGATGGAGTTTCTCTGTGAATTAGTTGCTACCCTTTCAACTTTTTGGTTCTCTGGGGCCTTTCTGATACTGGCTTCTCCAAGCCTGGATTCCAGAATTCCAGTTATTCTGTGAGCCCCTATCTAGTTCCAATAATTTTTCTTTTGCTTGCTAGCTAGCGTCCTTTTCTGTGGCTTGCTATCAAAGGTCTTAATTGAGATGGTTCAATAACTACTCCTAGAATGAATACACTTATGGAATGGAAACAGGCCTAGATAGTATCTCAGGCCTTTTTGGACTTCTTTTTTCTTTTGTCATAATCAGAGAATTGAACCTCACCTGCAGATGTGTTTTCTTGGAACTTGAAAAAGCATCGAAGTTTTCTACAACTCTCCTTTTGGAGGCAAAGATGTTTTTATTTTTATTTTTAAATTTATCTTCACTGTATTACAGAGGCAAAGATGTTTTTAAAAAATAATTAAACTTAAGTTTTAAGTTTATGCTTATTGTATGGTATTTAGAAAACACAAATAAGTGTAAAAAGAATATAAAAATATTAAAAAATATTTCTGTATAAGAAATAGCAGTTGTCAAAATCATGTTTAATATCTGAATGATATTTCATGGTAGGGCTAATATATTTAGCTAACTCCCTGTTGTTAAATGTTTGGGCTATTTCCAATTCACTCATATAAAAGGTTCTGCAGTGAACATCCTCTTTGGTAAATCTTTGTGTACATAGGCTTGTTACCCTTAGGATACATTTTAAGAAGTAGAATTCTTACGCCAAAGAGTTTGCATGTTTATAATAATCCAATTACAAAAGTATCCTTTAAAAAATAAAACTGATTAAAAATATAGCCCTTTTGCCCTAACCGGTTTGGCTCAGTGGATAGAGCGTTGGCCTGCAGACTCAAGGGTCCCAGGTTCGATTCCGGTCAAGGGCATGTACCTTGGTTGCGGCACATACCCAGTTCGGAGTGTGCAGGAGGCAGCTGATCGATGTTTCTCTCTCATGGATGTTTCTAACTCTTTATCCCGTTCCCTTCCTCTCTGTAAAAAATCAATAAAATATATATTTTTTAAAAACATAGCCCTTTTATTGTGGGACTCTTCTTTAGCAAAAGCAAAACAAACACAAACATAACACCAAGAAAAGTCTGTTTCAAGGTATGCATCAAAGCAGCCCCTTTTAAAACCACATCATATTAACTTAGGCGCTTCCATTAACCAGCTCCATTAAATAGAGACAGATCATGTGAGAAATTTTTATGAATAGCCCTGTCTGCTCAACACAACCCGACATGGCACTTGCTCTCTTCATCCATTTATTCACAAAACAGTTATTGAGTCCCTACTGTGTGCCTAGACTGGCTCAAGGGACTGGGACATGGAAAAGGAGGTAAGATGTGGTCTCCACCTTCGAGGCACTCACCACCCTGGGCCATGCAGACACATCAATGACTCAAAGGCCAAGCATGGTGGTAACGGCTGCAGTCCAGAGAGGAACACCGTGTCGTGGGAGCAGAGGGCCAAGAGCAGTTTCAACCTGTGCACCAGCAGTCTTCTCCTCTCTTTTCTTCTCTTCTCTCCATTAAAAAGCATCATTTGAAATGGAATATACCTTGAGAAAATGCAAAGTTCTGGGAAATCAAAGAAGGGAGAGATCTGGACCAGCTCCATGGAATCCGTGCGTGTTGAGGAGAGGGAGGACTGGCAACATCTGGCGGGCATGCTGGAGAGGACACTGGTACAGGCGAGAGAAGAAGAGAAGGTGTTCCAGGAACAGATTGCTTGAAAATGCAAGATTTGGGTATAGCAAGATGGATAAAAGTAAGGACTACCTTGGACTGCTCTTAATAACAAGATAAGACACTCATGTGTAACTGCAGCAGTAAAAGAGAGGCATTGTATTAGCTATTGCTACTGCAACAAATCACTTAATGGCTCAAAGTAACACATTTATTATGGTACAGCTTTCTAGATCAGAAGTCTGATATGCGTCTCATTGCACTTAAATCAAAGTGTCTGCAGGGCTGCCTTCTTTTTGGAAGACTTTGGCTGAGAATCTGTTTCCTTGCCTTCCCCAGCTTCTGGAGGCTGTTTGCCTTCTTTGGCTCAGGACCCCTTCTTCCATCCTCAAGGCCAGCAACAGCTGTTCAAGTCCATCTCACATCAGATCACCGTGGTGCCTCTCTCTTGGACTTTTAAGGACACTTTTAAGGGCCCACCCGTATAATCCAGGATAATCTCTCATTTTAATGTCCTTAATTTGATCACACTTGCAAAGTCCCCTCTGCCCCGTGAGAGAACATATTCACAGGTTCTTGGCATTAGGAGGTGGTTATCTTTGGGGAGGTGTTTTTTGTCTTCATGGCAGGGTTTTGGATCAAGAGCGACATCACTGGGGACCGCCCCGAGGAAGAGCATGCTGACATCAGGAAGGAGGAAGGACTGGAAGGCAGAGACCAGTTAGAAGATCTTTTTGCTGATTCCAGAACAGATACGATTCCGTCCTGTGGGAAGAGGGGAGGCAAGGGCGGAAGCCAGAGGTAGAGCTGGGACAGACTCCCCGGGAACTGGCAAGCGCTCGGGTGGAGAGCGAGGAGAAGCGGAACAGAGACAGAGGCATCAAAGATGATGGTGAGGATAATGGTGTCGTGTTGTCAGATGCATTGGCTGTAGGAAAATAGCATCGTGATCAACTCAAGTTTGGATCTTAATATATTAGTAGATAAATAATTTAATGTTTCCACTTTTCAATTTTGAATGGGGTATATAAGAGGAATAAAGATTCAGGGCATATTCATGCCAGGGAGAGAAGTCACAGGTGACTATCTGATTGGCAGAGAGTGAGTGGTGTTGAGACGGAGACAAAGCACGAAGATGGTAAAGAAGAGGTGACCCGACGGGGACAGGCTGAAATGGGAAGAGAGAGGAAGTAGAGAGTAAGGTGGGGGAGAACTATAGACCACGAGGAAGACAGACATGGCAGAAGAAGTGGGGAAAAAAGAGGCAGGAATATCAACAGAGAGAGAAGCTGAGAAGGGGACCTGCTCAGAGTTTTTGGCATGCTCAATGTCAATTTCCAGATCACTTGGGTTGTACTCACAATTGTGAGTTAGTCGTTTTTAAGATTGTCTTGGGAGACTTATTTGCATTCAGAGCTTAGATACTGTCCCGGCTTCTCTGTTATGTCAAGCTCCCATGCAGACAGGTGGTCCTGAGGGGTGAATTCTCTGGCTAACTGGCCTTTTGGCCCTCTCAACTGTGTCACCGAAGGAAGATTCTTTCACCCTCCCTTCCCAGCATGCCTTAACTCTTGACCTGTGTTGACCCTTGCAAGTTGAGGCCTTCATCAGATGTGTCGAGGAAAAACGCTTTGCATTCTGCACAGCTCCTCACAGACATTACAAGCACTGGGTGACACCCGGGCAGGAGCTTTGGTAAGTCTCAACACAACGGCCAGCTCCTGGTCCCCATTTTACAGACAGGAGCACTGAGGCTTGGCTCGGGTCTAATTACGTGCCCAAGGTCGCAGGTGGACAGAGCTGGGAGAAACGCTACCATTTCCAGATCCAGAAAGCAAATAGTGGGTTAAGAACTATTGGCGGGGTCATTTATGGAGACTTCCGGATAACAAAACATGGCCTCTGTTAATTAAACTTGGGAGCCTTGTATCTAAGGGACAAGGGACCTCACTCTGAACCCTGCTCCCAAACTGACCCTGGCTGGCAGTCAGGCATAAGGAAGTAAGCTGGTGAGGGGCAGGGTTTCTCCAGGCACGGGCACCGCACGCGCGTTCGCCTTTCAGATTTATCTTACAGCGGAGGACATGGGCACTCAGAGATGGTAACCGACTTGCCCAAGGTCACCCAGGAGCCGGCAGGGAGCCCAGGACAGTTATCGTTCCAGGAAGGCGCGGGCTGGCCAGCCCCGAGGGGTGAGGTCCTTCCCGCCCGCGTCCGCGTCCGCGCCCACTCCCTGCGCGCCCGGCCGCGCCCCCGCCGTTCCCGCGCCCGGTGGGGGCGACTGCGGGGACCGCCAGGGCGGGGGGCTGTTGAGTCCCAGGGGCCAGGCTCGACCGGCCGGGGAAGAAGACGATGCACGGCGCGCCCAGGTGAGCGTGAGTGGGGTCCTGCCGCCCGCAGCCCGGGGCCGCGCCTGCAGCCCGGCGGCCTCCCCGCGCGGGGGCTGGAGCCGGCACCCGAGGGGGCGGCGGGAGGCGCAGGCAGCGGCGGGGAGCGCGGCGGCAGCGGCGGCGGCAGAAGCTCGGCTCGGCGGCTGGGGGTGGCCGCTCCCGTCTGCCCGGGCGCCTTGCTCCGTCGCCGCAGGCAGCGGGTAGGTGCGGCTGGTGCGCGGGGCTCCGGAGCCTGGAGCCCGCGTGTGCCGGTGGGGACGCGGCGGGGGCGGGGTGGCAGGACCCGGTGAGGGGCTGGGGGGCTCTGGGCTCCAGAGCCCGGGCTTTGCCGCAGCGGCTCAGGTTGTAGGTGGGCTGGCTGCTTGTGCAGGACGCGTCTCCAGCGTGGGACCGCCGTAGATTCGGGGCCGGTGCCCAGCACTGGTGTACGTAAGTACTAGTGAAACGGCTGGTGTGCTCACTGACTCGGGGAGGCTGTGTGTAAGGGTGTGTGTGTGTGAATGAAAGAGAGGGAGAGAGAAACGGAGAGGGAGAGAGAGAACAACGGCTGTGCATCTATATCCGGTGTGTAACCAGATACAAGTGGGCTATGGATGGTCCTGGAGGTGGAATGAGAGAGCGCGCTCTAACTGTGTGAGTGTGCAGTACGCACGTCCCGAGTGCCTACCTGGCTGTGTGGGAGAGTGGCCGCGAGTGTGTGGGCACGCTGTGCTGCATGGAGCGTTCACCGTCACTGCGGTTGTCTTTCACAGAATCCAAGCCCAGTTTCAGATGCATTCCCCCCCAGCCTGCTGCTGTTGGCTGCCGTTGGAAGTGGTGGCCCCTGGCAGAGGTGGGGCAGTCTCGGGCACCGGCTGGGCTTCCTATAGACTTCAATGTTAAGAAAAAAAAAAATGTTGGCTTGGTTTTTCCTTTAGTCCATTGCAATGAATAAAAATTGCTTAGGGTAACCGATTTGGCATGAACCAAAGGTGGCTTTTGATGGAAAGACACCGAGGCAAGTTTGCCCTCCTGGTCTTGACATTGCTGGGGTGACTCCCCAGGTCAGAAAGCTGTGGGTGACTGGGGGTGGGGGGGGTGTTTGCCTGGCCCCGTGTGTGGAACTTGGGCGGCAGTGACGGGGGACAACTTGGTGTGTGCTGCTGTGAACACAGGTGCTGAAGGAAAAGGACACCGGTGATGGATGCGGTGCCCTTAGACTCAAGGAAAAACTCAGGACAGGCCGCGAGTCTCTGGAGTCCCCGAGTTCTAGGAAGTGATGAGTGTGGGGGGAAATTAGTGAAAAGCAAAGAGGTTGGCAGCATCCTCAAGTCATCTTTTAATCTCATCCTTATTTTCCCCATGCACCCTGATCCTGAATGAATTCCCGCTTGTGTTTGCATCATTTCCCCCCATGGGAAACAGCTTTATTATAAATGTTATTACACAGCTGAGCAGGTTATCATTTCACTGCAGCACCTCAGAGCCAGCAGGAGCTGAGGACGCTGGTGCTTTTGCTGCTTCTGAGTTATCTGGATTTTACTCCTGAAGCTGGTCCTTCTAGGGCCACAACTGCCCCATAGCCAATAAATTCGATGTGTTTTCTCCCACTCAAGTTCTGCTGGAACTCCCTGACACTGTTCATCCCCTCAGCTTCTTTCCCCAAAAACAGCACTTGGAACCCAGCCTACGCGACCTGCTACCCCAAATCACCTCCTGATTTTCCCATGTGCTATTGAACCACCAGCATCCTCTGCCTCCCTTCCCTGGGAACTGGTCACCTTTTTAGTTCTCCTCTTCCTTCATCAGTCGTGGTCACAGTTTAATAGGCAGGTTTTATTCTTTTCCCCTCAGTACTCTTGAATCCTCCTCCTCCTTCTCCTCCTCCTCCTCCTCCTCCTCCTCCTCCTCCTCCTCCTCCTCCTCCTCCTCCTCCTCCTCCTCCTTCTTCTTGTGCTGCCACCACCTCATCAGGTGAAACTCATATTCTGGGATTTCTGGAAATAGGAAATAGATTGTGATCATCGGGAATATATATATATATAGATTGTGATCGTTAGGAAAGAAGTGCAAAGCAAATGCACAAGGAGGAGATCCCTGACATTATCACTGTCTGACTAACAAGTTAAATAAATATTTGGGAAGAATCTGGACCTTCTGATGGTTGTAACATTATGTCCTAGGTCAAGTCTCCTGGCTTTTCTAAAGCTCAGTTTATTCCTTTGTAAAATATGATGAAAGATTTCCACTAAAACCAAGTTGCTAGATCATTTCTAAGGTTTTTTTCCAGCTTCAGAATTCTCTAATTGTCATGATGTTCTTTGTGTTTAGCAAGAAACACTTTCCATAAAGCCATAGGGTTACCTTCTAATATCTTACCACCTTTTTAAAAAATTCAGTTTGTCTCTAGGGAAAGGAAGTAGGCAAAGGTTCGGAAAAGTGTGAAGATGCCCCATTGACTTAAGTTTGTGGTTGAGGGCCAACTACATATATCAAGCCTTAGAGTTGAAGGAATCTTAGATGTCTCACCTCCCATCCAGTGTAGAATCTTCCATGCCATTGCCTTTTGAAAATTGAAAAAAATGTGTCAAGTCTTATTAAGATAATGTCACCCAACGTTATAATTCAGGGCTTTAGTCTTGACATTTTGGGCGACATAATTATTTTGCTGTGAGGGACTGTCCCGTGCATTGTAGGATGTTTAGCAGCGTCTCTGGCACCCATTAGATGCCAGTAGTAAGCGCCACTTGTGACAACTAAAAATGTCTACAGACATTACCAAATGTTCCCTTGGGGGACAGTCACCCTGCCTCAACTCCTGTTGAATCCAGTTGTAATTCAAACACAAGTCTTGTGTCCTTGTACAGAAATACCGTAATGTATTTTAATAAACGGATGGATTGCTGTGTTGCTAGCAGCTTTTTCACCACCTTCCAATTTGGCCACCCTCACACATTTACCTTCATGCCTCCTGGTTTCTCACTGCCTTGTTGCTATGCCTGGAAACGCTCAAGATGTTGCTGAAGGCTGACAAGCATTTCAGAGACAATATAATAATAATCATAATTGCTCACATTAACCCAGCCCTTGATATGTGCCAGGCATGGTTCTAAATGCTTTCCATGGATGATCTTACTTAATCTTCATTAAGAATCCCAGGAGAGGTGCTTTGATTCTCCCCATTTTAGAGATGAGGCAACAATCTTTCAGAGGTAGATTCACATACGTTCTGTTCTCTCCACTGGGATGTGATGGAGCTGAGGTTGATGGTAGGTCGTCCGACTCCAGAATCCATATTCGGAACCCCCACATGAAACTGCCTTCCACAAATGGGATCTTGATATTAACAGGAGGGAAAGATCTAAAACATCATCTCATTCAATTGTAGAATCATGTCTGCAACTAGAAAGGCTAGAAACTGTGAGGTTGGCAATTGTGTTCAGTTGAAATAATGTGCTTTCTCCCTTTTGTTCTTCTTCTCTCTGTTATTCACATTATTCAGAAATAGCTCCAAGGTGAGAGCCCTGGGGTCGGGGTTGGGTAAATTAGGGGAGAGGGGCTCAGGGGAAGGTAAGGATGGCGAAAAGAAGCAAACAATGAACAAGATGGTCCTTTTTCTATGAAGTCCTCACCATCCTCTAAACCTTAGATGTCTCTTCCATCACTGAAATTAAAGTTGTCATATTTTTATCAAATCGTTCCCTCTGCATTGTTCTTGGCCTGCTCTTTCATTCTTTCATTATGCATGCTGTTTTTATACTGTAGAGGCAGTAGGAAGTGGAGTACCTTTGGCAAAGGCGAAAAGAGGGATGTAAGTGGCCATCAAATAGGCTTATGATGGGTAAGAATGACTCCTTACCAATGACTATTAAGCTTGAAAATCAAAGGCAAGCTCTAAGAAGTATGACTGTTGCCTCTAAGACACTATATCAACAAATCCACAGGTCTGGTGGCTGCCAGTGAGTTTTTACAAGCCTCTGAGTTTGGTTATGACAGTGGTTCTCAAACTTTGGTGAGCATCAGAATAATCTACAGGACCTGTTAAAACACACACTGCTTGGTCCCCACCTCCAGAGTTTCTGATTCAGTGCTTGTGGGCTAGGGTCTGAGAACTGGATTTCTAACAGGTTCCCAGGTGAGGCTAATGCTGCTGGTCCAGGACCACATGGTTAAGACCGAAGTAAGTGAAGCTCACAACCTGAGCTTATCCTATATAATAAAGAGGTAGTATGCAAATTGACCCTCATGCCCTCACAAGATGGCTGCCTACTACCAGGCCAGCAGGAGGGTTAGTGAGGGATGACCAAATGACTGAACAAGCAGGCTGCGTGGGGCAACCAGGCCGGCAGGGGGGTTAGTGAGAAACGACCAAACGACTGAACAAGCAGGCTGCATGGGGCAACCAGGCCGGCAAGGGGTGGGGGGGGGCAGTTGGGGGTGATTAGGTTGACGGGGGGGGCAGTTGGGGGCGATTAGGCTGACAGGGGGGCTAGTGAGGGGTGACTAGGCCGGTGGGGGGGACAGTTAGGGGCGACCAGGTTGGCAGGGAGGGTGGCAGTTGGGGCAATCAGGCCGGCACGCAGAGGCAGTGAGGGGCGATCAGGCTGGCGGGGGAGGGGAGGCAGTCAGGGGCAACCAGGCAGGCAGGCAGGCAGGTGAGTGATTAGAAGCCAGTGGTTCAGGATTGTGAGAGGGATGTCCGACTGCCAGTTTAGGCCCAATACCTGGGATAGGGCCTAAACCGGCAGTTGGACATCCCCTGAAGGGTCCCGGATTGGAGGGGGTGCAGGCTGGGCTGAGGGGACATCCTCCCCACACCCCTCCCCATGCACGAATTTCATGCACTGGGCCTCTAGTTTTTAAATAAAAAGAAATCTTATTTTTAAGATAACTGAGCATTTGGATTGATGAGAAGTAATGGATAGAACAAGATTAAAAGAACAATAAATGCTAAGGACTAGTTGACATCTCTCAGTCAGCATCTAAGCTTTGCCTCTCATTTTGAATTTCAGAAAAACCTTTGCTTTTTCTACTTTGGATTAATTCTGATCTTAGATCTTTCCATTCTCTCTACCTCTACCCACCCCCCAATGCTACCTCAATCTGAAAGATAAAATCCCTCATTAATCACACGATAATCCAAATAAAAAGTCCTTTAATATCTTATCTACTGCCAGATAAATTCTGACTAGCCCCCTGTATGTTATCTGTTCATCCAGTTTTTGTTTCCTATGTAGTTGCTCTGTATTTCTTCCTCTTTCAAATCAATATTAGCACCATAAAGAAACCCCACAGAAACACAAATCAGACATTTATGTGTAACTAAATTGTAAAAATTTTAATCTGAAAAGGTTTCCTTTAAAACCAAATTTCAAACTCAACCAATCCTCCTTCTTGTTTTAAAAAAAATTAAGTAGATTTTATTTTTTACAGAAGGGAAATTTAGGTTAACAGTAAAATATACCAGAGAGTAGAGTTCCCGTACACCTCTTGCGCCAACATGTGCAAAGTCTCCCTTACTACCAAAAAAGGAAGGATTTTTAATATTTTTTGTTAATCCTCACCAGAGGATATTTTTTCATTGATTTTTAGGGAGAGTGGAAGAGAGAGGGAAAGACAGAGAGAAACATCGATGTGAGAGAAACACGTCAATTGGTTGCTTCCTACGCGAGCCCTGACCAGGGCCTCAGTCGGGGAGGAGCCTGCAACTAAGGTACATTCCCTTGACCGAAATCAAACCCGGGACTCTTTGGTCCGAAGGCCGATGCTCTATCCACTGAGCCAAGCCGCTGGGGCTGGAGTGGTACATTTCTTACAATTGATGAATCTACACTGACATGTTAATATCACTCAAAGTCCACAACTTGTCATGGCTGCCTGGCTCAGTGGTTGGAGCATAGGACTGAGCCCCAGAAGGTTGCAGGTTTGATTCTCAGGTCAAGGACACATACCTTGGTTGCAGGTCTGATCCCTTCCCCCCAATTCAGCATGTAGGCAGGAGGCAACCAATCATTGTGTCTCTGTCACATTGATATTTCTCTTTTTCTCCTCTTTCTCTTTCTCTCCTTTCCTCCCTCTTCCACTCTGTCTAAAAAATCATTGGGAAAAATATCCTCACTCTTCAGGTGAGGATTTTTTAAAAAGCCCACAACCTACATTAGAATTCACTCTTGGTGTTGTCCTATGCATTTTGACAAACATATAATGATATGTACCATCACTACAGTATCATACAGAATAGTTTCTGCCCTAAAGAACCTCTATTCTCCACCTATTTATCAGTCCCTCTTTTCTAACTCCTGGAACTCACTGATCTTTTTACTGTCTCCATGGTTTTGCCTTTTCCAGATGTCATATGGTGGGTATCCTACAGTTAATAGCCTTTTTCAGAGGGCCTTTTTATTCAGTTGGTAATATGCATTTAAGTTTTTTCCATGTCTCTTCATGGCTTAATGGCCCATTCATTTTAGTGTGGAGAAATAGTCTATTGTCTGATTGTACTATATAGTTTATCCATTAGCCCACTGAAGGACATCTTGGCTGCTTCCGAGTTTTGCCAACCCATCCTCCTGATGCCCATCCTCCAGATCACCAGACATACATCATCAAAACTGCCTGACATCTGACTGACAACTGTCCTGGACCAATCCTAGGGCTAAGAATGCAGAACTTACTATTCTCAAGATCATACTTTTTACTCTTCTTTAGAACACTTCTGGGCTAGTTGTGTTTCTGGTCTGCAAACCTTAAGACCCTTGAATAAATCTATCATGAATTTCTAGTCAAAGCCTCCAGATTGCTTTTGAGTTCATTCAACAGCTGCTATAGACATCCAGGTAGAGTGTTTTGTGTAGACATTATTTTCAGTTTATTTGAGTAAATACCAAAGAGTGCAATTGCTGTATCCTATGGCATGAGTATTTTTAGGTTTGCAAGAAACTGCAAAACTGTCTTCCAAAGTGGCAGCAAAATTTAGCATTCTCACCAGCGATGAACGAGTTTCTGTTGCTCCACATCCTCCACAGCATTTGATATTATCAGTGTTCTGGGTTTTTACCATTCTAGTAGGCATGTAGTGGTATCTCATTATTATTTTAATTTCCATAGTGACATATCATATTATTGTTGTACTTTTATATCTTTTCAGTCTGAAAATCCTCTAAATTTTTTTAAATTGTGGTAAAATACACATAACACATCTTAACTATTTATAAATGTATAGTTTAGTTGTGTTAAATACATTCACATTGTGGTACAACCAATCTCCAGAACTTTTGTGCAATAACAACTTCTAATTTCCCATTCTCCACAACTCCTGGCAACCACCATTTTACTTTCTGTATCTATAAATTTGACTATTTTAGATACATCATATAAATGAAATTTAGAGTATTTTTAAAATCTTTATTGTTGAGGTTATTATAGATGTCCCTCATTCCCCCCCCCATTTCCCCCCTACCCAGTTCCTGCCCTGCCCCAGGCTTTCACCACCCTATTGTCTGTGTCCACAGGTAATGCATATATGCATATAAGATCTTTGTTTATCTCACCCCCTCACCCCTCTGAGGGGTTTATCCACCCCTCACCCCCATTCCCTCTGAGAATTGTCAGTCTGTTTCATTTCCATGCCTCTGATTCTATTTTATTCACCAGTTTATTCTGTTCATTAGATTTCTTATTTATTTTGATTTTTACATTCAATTGTTGATAGGTATGTATTTGTTGCCATTTTGTTGTTCACATTTTTTATCTTTTTCTTTTTCTTCTTCCTCTTCTTAAAGAATACCCTTCAACATTTCATATAATCCTGGTTTGGTGGTGGTGAACTCCTTTAGCTTTTTCTTGTCTGTGAAGCTCTTTATCTGACCTTCAATTCTAAATGATAGTTTTGCTGGGTACAATCTTGGTTGTAGGTCCTTGCTATTCATCACTTTGAATATTTCTTTCCACTCCCTTCTGTCCTGAATAGTTTTTGTAGAGAACTCAGCTGACAGTCGTATGGGCATTCCCTTGTAGGTAACTAACTGCTTTTTTCTTGCTGCTTTTAAGATTCTCACTTTGTCTGTAGCCCTTGGCATTCTAATTATGATGTGTCTTGGTGTGGTCCTCTTTGGGTTCCTCTTGTTTGGGGTTCTCTGCGCTTCCTGGACTTGTAAGTCTATTTCTTTCACCAGGTAGGGAAAGTTTTCTGTCATTATTTATTCAGATAAGTTTTCAATATCTTGCTCTCTCTCTTCTTCTGGCACCTCCATAATGCGAAGGTTGGTATGCTGGAAGTTGTCCCAGAGGAGGCGGGACCTTAAGAAATCACCAGGGCAGAGCAAACAGAAATGGTTGCCAGTCAGCCCTGTGACCCATGGGGGAGGTCCCAGCATAGGAACGAGGATCCCTGTGAGCACCTCCATCTGGGAGAAAGTGACCCTCGAGTTCCTGCCCCAATGCCAGACAATCCAGTTCCTCCTCGTATATGTCTGTGTTCCCCAGAGCCTTGCCCTGGTGCTGGAGCTCAGAGGAAGCGGGACCCTGTAAGTTTAGTTCGTGGTGCCGGCCTTTGAAGAGGAACAGCTGGGTCTCCAGCAGCCTCTGTGTCACGGAGCCCCAATCTGCACTGGTTTTTACAGCTGGTAGTTCTTACAGCCTATAGGGACTTCATTTCCCAGCTCTGGGACCCTGGGCTTGGGGTCTGATGTGGGGCTGGGACCCCTTGCTCTTGACAGGCAGCCTCCGCAGAGATGATCTCCCTCCCGATTAAGAAAGTGGCCCACGTGGGTGCCAGCCCAGCCCATTCTGCACCTCCACACCTCCTACCAGTCTCAGTGTGCTTTCTTCTTTACTTCTCTAGTTGTAGGACTTCCATTCAGCCAGTTTTCCAGCAACTCTGGATGATGGTTGTTCCATATTTTAGTTGTAATTTTGATGTGGCTGTGGGAGGTGGTAGTACAAGCATTTACCTATGCCACCATCTTCAAAAATCTCTGACATAGATAATTTTACAAAACTAATATAATCTCTCTTCCATTTCAACATTTAAAAATAATTTATGGAAATGACAGGCTGGGAAATTACCATTTGAGATAACATTTTATAAGTTCACAGGACTTTCACATATGTTATCTTATCTGAACTTCACGAGGAGGAGCAGATCTGTAAGATAGATGGGCTGGATATCTTAACCACATTGAGCAGCTGGAGACCTTATGGAAGTAAAATGAGGAACCCAGAGTCACATGGTGCTAAGAGCAAATTGGGCCTTGGTGTAAAAAAAAAAGTATCCTCCTTCAAGTTCCAGATGACATTCTGTAGGTTTTGAGGAGCTACAGGGATATCTAATTAATACAATTGCACTGAAAATGTTGAAATAGGAGACTGTTGAGATCTGGATCCTTTACAGCAAGCAGGTCAAACTCAAAGGCTAACATGGGCCAAATAAACAAGTTTATGTGGGCCGCAAAAAAAACCAAAAGCTTCAATTTTCATAGAAACGTAGGTTTATTTCTATAGAGACATGCTGAATAACAAAGGGCTGAAATAAATGAGTAATCATTAACATAAAATAATAGAACATTTTAATAAAAATTATTTGTTCTTGAACATTAACTTACCAGACACGGAATAACTGCACAAATTAATAAGCGTAATGCAAATAAACCTATTTTTCTCATTCTCTGAAGGTGAAATATTCCTGTTGCGCACCCCAAACAAGTCAGTACAAGACTAAATACGTGGCGTCGACTGCTAAAATATTCACTGCTAGTATTAGTGGAGAGAATTGGTGTGCCTGCACGTAAGGCGCATAAGGCGCGTAAGGGAAATGAATGCAACATGATTATAGTAATCAGTCATTAGTGAACATTGTAGTTCATTATTAACTAGGGGCCCGGTGCACGAAATTCATGCACTGGGGAGGGGTCCCTCAGCCCAGCCTGCCCCCTCTCACATACTGGGAGCCCTCAGGGGATGTCCTACTGATGGCTTAGGCCCGCTCCCCTTTGGGAGCAAACCTAAGCCGCAGTCTGGCCTCCCTTTGTGGGCTAATCAGGGGAAGGCACCAGCTCCATCACCTCACTGCTGCAGCCACTGCCAGTCACCGCAGCCACCAAGGTATTTCCATCAACACGAACTCTAGTCCCTTCACCATGAAAACATGACAACTTTCTTTAGGCATTTTCAAGATGTGTCTTTCATAGGATATGACATTTCTTTATTTTTCTTTTTATCCTCACATGAGGATATGTTTCCATTGATTTTATCCCCTTCCCTCCGAACCCAGGCTCGGCACCTGCCCAAGCATAAAGCCTCTGCCCCAGGGTTTAGGCTTGGGAAGGGGTTCCCCCCCCCTGCACCTCTGATCTCAGGCTCGGCCCTTTCCCCCCGCACCCCTCTGATCACAGGCTCGGCCCCTTCTCAAGCCTAAAGCCTCTGCCCCAGGCTTTAGGCTTGGGAAGGGGTTCCCCCACCCGCTCCTCCGATTGCAGGCTCGGCCCCTTCCCAAGCCTAAAGCCTCCACCTGATGGCCGGCTGGGAGTGACCTGGGTGCCGAGGAGGTTCCCGGGACCCAGGTATGTATGCAAATTAACCGCCATCTTTGTTGGGTTAATTTGCATACTCTTACTGGCTGTGGGCGTAGCGGAGGTATGGTCAATTTACATGTTTCTCTATTATTAGGTAAGATAATTATGTGTAACAGGATATTGTAAAAATTAAGTTACGAAATTTTTATTAAAACGTTTCTTACATACCGTTATATTGTCTGGCCGCAAAAACACTTGTTGTGGGCCACATGCGGCCCGTGGGCCCCGAGTTTGACATGCTTGCTTTACAGGATAACTTAGTGCTTAAAAGTCTGGACTCTGAAGCCACTTCCTGGCATAGCCTTGGACGATGTCTCCTCCCTATGCCTCAGTTTCTTCATTTGTGAAGTGGGGACAATTGCAGTACTCCTTCATAGCGTGATGTGAAGATGACATGAGGTAGCATATGTGAAGAGTTTGGTACTTAGCATGTGTCCAACAGATATCAGATATAGAAATGTGTCACTATTCCTCTCCTGCTTCCTCCCCAGGATTCTTCTCTTGTGTGTTAAATAGTGAAAGAGGTTTGTTTGGGAACTCTCAGGAGATTGAGATTGTGGGCAGCAGCCTTTTGGGGTCAACGTTTTATTAATCCAGCGAAGATGCAGATTCTGCTCAAGAATTTCCATTTAAGCTGTAAATAGCCCATGGCCTGCGAGAGTGCACAGGGATGCTTAATTGGATATGATAATCAGCACATGATAATCTGAAGCAGAGAGTTCTGCAGAAACTGTTTTCTAATCCAGGGGGCTCAGAAGAAATAGAAAAGAGTGAGGCCAGAAGAGGTAAAATGCTGGCAGGGATTTTTCCTTTGGTATGCATAGCAAATTCTGTAATCCAGGTCTTCCAGCCAATGAAGCTCTTAAACAGATAAGGAAAACTGTTCAAGAGGATTTCAGAAGGATGTGTCCACCTGGGTGGATTGCACTCCATTCTTACGATGTTTCCCAAACTGCTCTCCATGAATCGTTTGTACCAGAATCCCTGGGACATTTATTGGTTAAAATGCAGATTCTTGAACCTGCTGATTCAGAAAATCTGCAGTTTTGCAGGTGACTTTTATGTATTCTAATGTTTGAGTACCACTGCTGTTTGTAACCGAATTCTGTAGGGCTCAAAACTGTGAAGACAATTTAGATGGAATGCAAATTTTGGTTTGACCTGTCCCCAATTCCAGGCCTCTGAAATCAGTGGTGACAAAACCGTTTGTGCATTCTCAGGCTCAGCTCTCAGAGGCCTCTTCTATAGAGAAGAGGAATAACTTCTATAACCCATCCCAGAGCAGGGGAGATAAGCCCCCAGGTGCATAGCTGCCTTTGTGGAGAAGCAGAGTGGGGAACATCTAGCCTCTGATGCCTGGGGCACTGCCGAGCTGGACACCACCTTGTTTCAATAGCTGGCCAACATTGTATTGTGAACTCACTGGGCACCTGCTTTATAAGTATTCACTCTCATTGATTTTTTGCAATAACCTTGTGAAGTTAGAATTATGCGTATCCCGTTATATAGATGAGGCCACTGAGGCCAAGGGAAGTAAGTAATTTGTCCAAGGGTATACGGATCATTGATAGACCTAGGACTGATTCCAAGGCTGTGCTTGGAATCAGGGGCTGGCACATTTTCTGACCAGAATCCTGATTTTCTATGACCAGCAAGCTAAGTTTTTACATATTTTAATTGTTAAAAAGAAATCAAAAGAAGAAGAATATTTTGTAACAAGTGAAAGTGATATGAGATTCAAATTCGGTGTCCATAAATACAGTTGACTGGAAAACAGCCACGCTCATTCATTTGAGTAGAGTCTGTGGCTGTTTGCGCACTGCAACAGCACTTTGGAATAGTTCTGATACTGACCTCATGCTCTGAAAAGCTTAAAATATTTGCTAAATGGCCCTTTGCAGAAAAAAAAGTGTGTCAACGTCTGCTTTAACCACAATGCCAGTGTTTCTCAAGCTTCAATCATTTCAGTACTTCCTTTGTGATTCGTGCCACCTTCTCATGCCATCAAGAGCATTATCTGCATAGCACTTTTCTTCAGAGCAGTGAGTTTCCCTTAAATAAATTTTATTTTACAAAGAAACAAAAATGGGAGTGAAAACCAGTACCCACTACAAGAAATAGAAGATAACTGTACAAACAAAGGCAACACACACAAAATAACTCTCAGCTTTTAGCTAAGTAGTTGGAGCCGATACTGTCACGGTTCCTCCCATTTTTCTGCAGATCCCCTCACCACTTGTGTGTAGCATCCTCACTCCCAATGCTGACCCCCCCACCATTTTTGGAGGACTACCCTCATTCTGCTGGAATCAGCTTTTCTCACAAGTACAATTAGCTGGAGGTGCCTGCGAATCTGTGTCCTGCTGTGGACAGCCCTGAACCAATAAATGATGGGTGTGGGAGTATCAATACCTCATCTCCCTCCTTACTTGTCCAGGATAATTCTGAGGTATATGTTTTACACAGTTTCTCAGAGCTTCTGCCGGGGATTAAGCTTCAGTGACTTGGTCATATATCCCTTTCATTCCCTTCTGCCAGATAAACTATGCACATTTATTGAACTCTCACCCCAAGATCTGCTTCTTGGGGAGACCCAAGTTAGACAATAGTGTTTCTCACAAAAGACTATGAGCATGAGACCTGTTCTTTTTTTTTTTTTAATACTTTTTTTTAAAATGGATTTCAAAGAGGAAGGGAGAGAGAGAGAGAAACATCAATGATGAGAGAGAATCATTGATTGGCTGCCTCCTGCACGCCCCCTACTGGGGATCGAGCCCACAACCGGGGCATGTGCCCTTGATCGGAATCAAACCCGGGACCTTTCAGTCCACAAACCGACACTCTATCCACTGAGCCAAACCAGCTAGGGTGAGACTTGCTCTTTTTTATCAAAGGGAGATTAGTGGATATCAGGAAGGATTCTAGGACTGATTCCAAGATAAGCTCACAGTTATGTGAGTCCTTTTCTTCATTGTAAATAACTGATTAAAATAGAAAATGAAAAGGGAATACGTTTTTCACCATAAGATCCAATCGTACTTAATGTTTCATCCACCTACTGCCTAATAACAACTGCTTTCTTCAGTGGCAGGAGAGCCACCCTTGGGAAATTGACATTTTACCTTCAAGAGTGGTCCCCCAACCAGCAGCATCAGCAATACCTGGGAACATGTTAGAGGTGCACATTCACCCCTCTGAACCTACCAAGTCAGAAACTTGGGGTGGGGCCCAGCCATTGTGTTTAACAAGCCAGGGGGGATTCTTGTGCTTGCTCACACTTGAGGACCTCTGCTCTACAATAAAGAGCCGCTTGTTTAGTTCTGCTCTCATTGCACTCCTGGGTTTCATCAGAAATTGGAATCCTCGAAGTCTTGCTTCCTCCTCTCAAAAACATGACTTGACTGAGGGTTTCCCGGCTTCTGTTTGAGCCTCCTATTGAGTCTCCCACTGAGGTGACCTTGTGACAGGTCAATAATTGGACAGCTCTCTTGTTGGAGGATCTACTTTGAGTCACATTCTTGATACACTCATCTCCCCTTTGAAGACACAATGACAAGGCCAATTCCTTCTCTAATTATCAAGTAGAACTTTCATACCACTTCCTATCTGTTACTGGACAGATACTGATCATGTACTGTGTCTCTACATAGAACCTATAGCGAAATTCAGAGTAAGATATTAACCAAGTGATCAGAAAAGGCAAATATATAAATAAATACCTCCTGAAACTTCCCTTTTTCTTAGTTATTTTGAAAAAAAGTTAAAAGCCACTTTTTATCCTAATTGTACATATCAGCCTGGTCCCATAAGTATAACTGAATTGGCATCTGTTTGGATTTTCACTTATGGAAATAAAATGGATGTAAGCATGTCCAAACCTATAGAGAATTTTTATAAAAATTTATGTATGTTGAACAGAGGCTATGCCTGGAAGCAAGATGTCAGCAGATTGAGAAAAATTCTTTTTAGAATGACAGTTTGCAGCTCCTTTTATGCACTTGGAATTAAGGAGGGCACATAAAAAAGAATACATGAAAGTGAGAGGAAATAAAACTGGAATTGGATTACTGGATAGTAAAGATTCTATGCATCCTTGGGGGTGGTTTCTCTTCTGAGGGGTCTAAAAAGAGACATTTTGAAGATGTGCTTACCTAGAGGCACAGACAATGGGCAGGACTTGTTTAAGGCAAAGATAAACCTTTTTAATAAAGAAGTTATATGCCTGGGGTGTGACTACTCATCCTGACCAGCCTAGTTAAGAATTTATGATCAGGTCATCCTGTGAAGTTACTTTTCATAGAACCCCTTATTGTTTAATCTAAAGGTTCAAGAAGCAAGACATATAGGCAGTTCTTCTGGAATGGTAGCTCCTACCCCATTTTGAAATGGCTCCATTTGTGTCATTTTTCACAGAGCTAACAAAAATAATAAATTATTGAGATAGCACCCTCAATTGCCAAATACTTTCCAGGAAACAAAGTCCAAGTAAATAGACAAGGAGGGGAATGTCCTAGTTAGTGAGAATTTGCACAGTTGTAATTTTTCAGATGATCTAAGAGTTGTTTTTTACGGTGAAGTTTACAAGGAAATCATGATCACCATGGAATGTAGACTATTGGGATGTTTGTGTGTTTGATCCTGGTGAGATTGTGTGTTTTTGTGCATAGGGCCAATGGTGGGTTAGGGCAATGAGGTAATGAGGCTTACAAGAAGCATCTGAACTCTTTATCAAATATCTGGCCTTATTGAGTACACATAACATTGCTCTTATTTTTGATTCACCTGTTCAGAAATGTCTCTGATCATGACTGTTGGAGACAGTGTAAGTGAACTGAGCATGCATCCATTTTTTAAATTGGAAAATGATTCAAAACACTTTGGGGGTTTTCTCCTTGGGGATATAAAAGAAATAACATGGACTATCACAGTCCTACAATTTTAGCATTGGAAGAAACCCTAGCAGTCACCAAAGTCACAGTTCTCACTTACGTAGACACCCTTACACACTTACCCACCTGCTGCCTAAATGCCTCCAATGATGAGAAACTCACCTCTTTGAAATTTCCTTTAACTTCTGCAAAGCTGTAATTGAAATTTCTTCCTTTGCTCATCCTGCCCAAGTCCCTGTAGCCAAGTCCATTTTACAGTTGGGGAAATTGAGACCCAGATTGGTGACCAGACTTGTGAAAGTGAGCAGAGTTTGCCACTCTGGCATAATAGTTATTCTAGGTTCACTATTTTTAAGAAGCAGCAGACAAAGGAAAAGCTCTGAAAAGT